>NC_064852.1:130364451-130686951 GCF_024139225.1 Suncus etruscus
CAAACATCTGGTATGATTGACTCTTGGTGGTTACGCCCCAAGATTTTATTCTCAATCTTTTACTCTATTTACTATAACTAAAATATTTTAGTAGGTTTTTTATGCAGCTATGAGCAAATATTCTATTTCATCAAACTTGTCTAAGTTTGCTTAGTTTACTTTGTTCCTTGTGATTTCATGCATTCTTTTAAACATTTAGGAACTGGAAAGATAGAATAAGGGTTAGGATACTTCCCTCGAACACTGTTGCCACTTGCTTGCATACAGTAGCCCAGCTTCACTAGGAGTGAATTATAAGCACAAGGTGAGGGGTAACCTTGAACAATTTCAGACATGGCTGCAGCCCCCTCCCCTCAACCTGAGCCTTATTTTTGGAGAAATGGGAAGCAAGTAGAGAGTGATATTATTAGCATTCAATTAGAAATTCTTGGCACAATGAAGAAAATAAATTTCAAGGAACAAGACTAAAAGGCTTCTTGATATTATTATATACTTAGTCAAAGGCAGAAGCTTTGAAAGAATAAATTTCTTTTAGTTAAGAGCAATGGTATAACTCTTAATTCCTTGTTGGGTTTATTGTGCTGTTATATGCTCAAGAAGTATTTGCAAAGCTGAATTGAAATGATTTACTAATTATTTTTTAAATAATTTTCATCAAAAGTATTTATTTTTATTAAATTTATTAAAGTGACTCTTCTGATTAATTAATCTTGTTTTATTGTACTCTTTTGTATTTTAACATTTACTGTTCCTTAGAGAAAGAAAGAGATTTTTAACATATAGTTTCTTATCTCTAAAATATTTAACGCGTTGTCTTTTTAAGAGAATATTTGGCGTTTTCTCATTGCTAAAAATCAAATACTTGGCTATAAAATAATTTTGGGGAAAGATATCTTACCCAATTTAGTACACTAAAATTAATTTATGATATAGATATATTTATAATAATTTATTTAATAAATATAAATAAAACTTAAATCAAATAATTAAAATATTTTTATAGGGGGTTCCTGGAGATCCTGGCGCAGTTGGCGCATTAGGACCTAGAGTAAGTATTTTCTTCATTATAAAAATCCCTTTATATCAGTTTTAGATTAAAAATCTTTTATATAAACTGGGCTTTCCTTTAAGCATTAAAATTCTTCTGTTTGATAAAATTCAATCTTTGAGAAATACTTTATGCTATAAAACCAGTAATTTCTTTAAGTATATTTTATAGTATTTAGCTAGAAATTAGAGATATTTACTGAATACAGTCTTCTAAATGACAAAAAGCCATTTACATTTTGGAATAAATCAATAATATTGTATAATATCGCATTGTCTAGGGAGAACGAGGCAATCCAGGAGAAAGAGGAGATCCAGGAATAACTGGACTCCCTGGTGAGAAGGGAATGGCTGGCGGACATGGTCCTGATGGTCCAAAAGTACGTATTGTAGGGAACTTGACATATTAAGGTGCAAAATTCTTTATTAATAAACATTATAATTGAATGTATTTTTCAAGATAATTTTACATTATAATTTGTTTCTTCAACAAAATGTATTGAGGGTCAATTAGTTATATTTATTAACACTAAGACAATATAAAAGAGGTGGTTTGTGTTGGTAATAATTGCCTCAGATATAGAGTCAGACATTCTTATATATAATCCATCCCTATTTTTACATAAAATTTAGTGATGTCTTTCATGATCAATTTGAGGCAAGATACAATAAATTGTATGATTTATTAGCAAGCTATTCAAAGTCATTGATTTTGTTTTCCTTGTCTCAGTTTCAGTAGTTCTGTTTCTTAAACATGAAAGTATGCAGTTTCATAGAACAAAATTCAGTACTATTTTCTTTTAATGTCATTTAAAGATTTATAGTAGATACTGTAGTCAATTTTAGTATCAAACATTGAATTAGTTCTTCATTATCATATATATTTCTTATTTCACCAAGATAAAGAATGATTACATAAGACATAATTAGTTTACTCAGTGAATAAACCTTATTTACCAGAATTATATTAATATTTTTAGAGATCATAAGGTAATTTTCAAGTGTTTTGTAATATTAAATATTCAACTTCCTTTGATGTGAAATAATAAGGTTCATAAATAAGTCAAGATAATTTTTTGGGGGTGGGTGCTTAATTTCCCCAGAGAAAAGTTGTAAATATGAAAACAATATTATAAAATGGAAGGTCAGATATTTTTATTAAAAAATGAAATTGACATCATTTTTTTCAAATACTATATAATCACCAGAGTAAACAAAAGAAATAACTGAGATTCAAATATTTGTTACTCATCAAAATAGAAAAATCCCGTAGCTTAATCCTAACTTAAGGTAAGGTGCTTTATTATTGATTCATTTTAGGGTAATCCAGGACCAACTGGGACCCCTGGAGATACTGGCCCACCAGGTCTTCAAGGTATGCCAGGAGAAAGAGGAATTGCAGGAACTCCTGGTCCAAAAGGTGATAGAGTAAGTATGGTATTTTTTACTTCATTAGTTTAGAGTGGCAGACTTTCTACTAATAGTTTCCTGAATATGCTATCATTTCTGCTTTCAAGAGTCCCTTGCTTTTTCTTTAAACATGTCTTTATTTGGATGAAATAAAATAACAGAAATAAATAATAGAAATGTTATTTTTATTGTAAATAATATAAATAAATAATAAATAACAGAAATAAAATTACAGAAAACCCAATTCTATTATGGTTCCAGGGAATTACAGCTATGAATATTTGACAAACCTTTCCTCTGTTGGTTCATCCATGTAAGTGTGGAAATAAATACATGAGAAAAATAATATTTTATGTGTTTTCTCAGGGAGGTCTAGGAGATAAAGGTTCTGAAGGCTCAGCTGGAAATGATGGAGCCAGGGTAAGTGAAATACTTTATTTTCTTATTTTTGGCTAAAAATCAATATTATTTTTTTGTGTGTGAATTTACCTAGGTTTTCCAACAATAGTTTATTATATTCCTGTTGTGGAGAATTGATGAAAAATGGTATTCAATTTTGATTAACTACAGTTATTAATCTTGCTTACCTCGAGTTAGAGCAAGTCAAAAAGAAAAGTCGATGTTGGGAGACTGAAATAAAGCATATATTTATTATTTATTTTAACATTTGTTTATTTCATGTGTGGTATTTATTAAATAATTTCTCTAATATGTGTTTCTAGACCTTATTTCAATGCAGGAAAGTAGAGATCTATTGAGTAGCTCACATGGTGACAAGTATATATCAATATATTGAGTTTTAGGGATGAGAAAATTACTGCATAATGAAGGATCTGAAAAACCTGTTTCTACTTGTTTTGATTGTTATAAATAGAATCATTGTGCTCTGGCTAGAACATCTGGATCACTAGGAATGCACTCAGTAATTACTAATATATTGGTTCTGTACATGAAGCCATTTATTGCTACATTAATTATATTAGTTTTATTTAAAAACATACATTTGAAAACTTATATTTTAGAAATAATGTCACACTTAGTGGTGATAATCATGCTTATTAATTTCAAAAAATGAGAGTAAAACATAGACTGGAGAGATTAGTACATGGATGAAATAATTTGTCTTATACAAGCCAACCTTACAATTTTCCATCTCAGAGTGTAGAAAATTTCAGCACAATTTCTCCTTAAAAACTGAAACAGTTTGTATGCATGGAGTGATAGTACAATTGGTAGGGTGTTCGCCTTTCATGAGGTCTACCCAGGTTCAATCCTCAGCATTTTATATGGTCCCCCAAGCCCCACCAATAGTAATTCTTAGTATATAGCCAGTATCACTTGGGGTTAACTTGGATTACTTGGATGTTAACTCTAAAGCAAAACAATAAACAAAATAGTGATTTTTGCTATCATACTATAATATAAGAGTATAAATAAAGAGAACTTCCTCTTACTGATTGTTCAAATATGCATTGCAAAATTAGACTAAGAAAAAGAAATATTGTGAAGAATAGCAACAATTTAGACTGTTTAAAAAGTTATGAATCAATGAATTTACTTATATGAAAGAAATTAGAATATCTTGTTGAGAAAATCAAGTAGAAGTATTTTAAGAGTAAATTTTGAAATACAGTTTAAATTATTTTTACATATAATATCTGCAAAAGCAGCCATTAAAATCGTATAGTCTTATACTGCTTAAATGTATCTGCTCTCTTGATTAACAGGGTCTTCCAGGTCCCCTGGGTCCTCCAGGTCCTGCAGGTCCCACTGGAGAAAAGGTAATGTCATAAGATGTTCTTTTGAGTCCTTGGAATCATTTTTTTTTTAGTATATACTAATTTTGTCTAAACTTTCCATGGAGTTGTCAAAGAGTCATGTCTTTTAGTAATGTACACAAGACAAATTCTTAAAAAAAAAGTCTTAAACACCTTGAAATCATTGTTTAAAAATTATTTAACATCTACTTTGAGTGCTTGAAGTATGGGTGGTTTATTCAGGGGAGTATATTCTGTTTAAGAATAGAAAGATCTGGAATTTGGAAGAGCTGCTTGCACAGAAAGATTTTAGAATTGAATACATCTTATTTCATTCTATTTCTTTCCTTTATTTGTTCATTGCAACCACCCAAACCTGCCCTCAGGGACGGGGGTCCCCAGTTATTCGTGGGTCACGAAGAGGACTTAACCTGTAAAAGAATTGGGGAGGGGAACAGACAGGACTCAAGACAAGAATCTGATCAAGAGTTGTTTATTGCAAAGTTCACAGAGCTTATATACCAAGCCACAAAGAGGCACCTGTCGAAAGAAATGTGTAACATGAAGACATTTACCCTTAAAACATTTACAATTACCCAATGTTTTTACTAAACATAAAGTTAAACTTAGATCTTAACTCATGCTTGAAAGGTCAACAGGAACAAGGCTGGCAACATAGTTTAGCAAACCTCCTCAGGCATCCTGTTAGGTAGCACAATTTGTGCTAACTTTGTCTTGATTTACTCATTTCCTAAGCCCCAGGGCGGGAGGCCTCGAAGTCAGCTATACCAGGAAGTTCTGCAAAGCAGCAGCAAAAGCAGACCAAGACTGTGGGGCTGTCAGATCCCTTACAGTTCATTATAAAGATTTGAGATGATATTGGGGCAGGGAGAAAGCTCCAAAATCTAGAGCATATTCTTTGCATGTATCAACCCTGAATTTGATTCCCAACATTTAATGGTCTCCGGGACACTACTTGGAGCAAACCACGAGGGGCAGAAAAGTGCTCCCTCAGATCCTTGGCCATAGACTTGTTCCACAAGTCTTGGGAACAATTTAGTTTTGATTATCCAAGGGGGTTTCCGTGTTCCTGAAATGATACAGAAGATTGAGTCTTGAATGGGGCAGGCAGTCCCATTCTCCAGACTTTTCTCTCCTCTTGAAGAAATCCTGTATGTGCCATGTAATGGGAGAAGTGTTATTTCTTTTAAAGAAGGAATGATTCTTAATTATTTTATGTACAGTTATAAATGAAAACATTATGTATTCTATGTACAATAATCTATTTGGTAGCTTTAAGGTAGTTTAATGACTAAAGGGTGCTTATGAAGAAATTAAGTTAAATAGAAGTTTTGTGGAAAATTAGTCTCATCAATTTTGAAGACTAAAACCATATCAAAGATAATGAAGAATAGACACAGACCTGAGTATTCAAATCTTTAACCTCTCTTCCTATGTAGGCATAGGGCATAGAGTTTCAGTTATGATAGTTATGCTAAATCATCTCAGAGTTTCACTAGCTATGTACCTCTTCATTCAGTACCCAACCTCCTCTTTATAATATGTTTTGTTATTTCTTTGAACTAATAATAATCTACAATTTTTTAGGGTGAACCTGGTCCCCGAGGTTTAGTTGGGCCTCCTGGATCTCGTGGAAATCCTGTAAGTGACAGCATTTTGATGTTTTGTATATTTAGCAGTAAGATGGTTGATTGTCTTTATATTGATTTAAGCTATTTATAACTTCCATATTTGGACTTTTCTATCAAACTTAAGATATTACCAGTGAATTACGTTAGTAAGTCTAAGTAAGCAGTTTATTTTTTAAAATAAAACGATTTCTTTAGGACTCCTGACCTTGGGAATTTTGCTCTATCATCTTTATCTCCATTATAATTTGTTTTTATAATCAAAGACAATATTACATTGATGTCCTCAATCACAAAAAATAAATAAATTGATATCCTCAATCAAAACTCTGAAACTAAATAAAAAGATCATAATGGGATTATTTACAAATAACACTGGGTATATTAAATTTGTGTCATGCATAAGAGTGAGAAAAATGGTTGAGTCAATTAAAAATTTGGCCAAAGGAAAAAATGAAGCTTGACTTTCAACCTCACACTCATTTAGTACTATAGTCTACACATACACAAGCACAAATTTTTCATTTATGTATATGTATACATGAGAGCCATAAAACTTTCCTTAAGAGTACAAAGTGTAGGAAAGAAAAAAGAATGTTCAGAAAAATAGTCTACAAATCTAAGATTTAAAAATTATCAAGGGGCCAGAGAGATAGCATGGAGGTAAGGTGTTTGCCTTGCGTGCAAAAGGCCGGTGGTTCGAATCCTGGCATCCCATATGGTCCCCTGTGCCTGCCAGGGGCGATTTCTGAGCCTGGAGCCAGGAGTGACCCCTGAGCGCTGCTGAGTGTGGCCCAATAACCAAAAATTAATTAATTAATTAATTAATTAAAAAATAAAAATTATCAAAACAATGCATGTTTGTAAAATGTAAAAAGAATGAAGTATTGAGAGTTCATGTAATAAAATATTACAATGTGGTACAAATGACTATTACAACATAGATACAACTAGAAAAAGAATTTACAGTTTTGATTTGTTTCTCTATCCATATTGACACCACATATTTACATAATTTAATTTTAAAATGCCATTATTATGTATGTTATAGTGAAAATAAGATTAATATTTGTTTTCTAGGGTTCTCGTGGTGAAAATGGCCCAACTGGAGCTGTTGGTTTTGCTGGACCTCAGGTACAATTACAAATATTTATAATTTATAAATGAACAATTCTCTTGTCATAATAATGAATTTAATTGATTATAATTTTAAATATTTAAAGCTACAATTAAAATGTTGAAATGGGGGGCCAGAGTGATAACACAGCAGTAGGGTGTTTGCTTTGCATGCGGCCGATCTAGAACAAGCCTTGGTTAGATCCCCGGCATCCCATATGGTCCCCGAGCCAGGAACAATTTCTGAGCGAGAGCTGGGAGTAACCCCTGAGCATCACAGGGCTTGCCCCCCACCCAAAAAAAAGTCGAAATGCTTACAGTTTCTAGGCCATATTCTCATTTTTAATAATAATTTAATAAAGATTTTCATGACGTAAATGAATGGTCTGCACATTTATATTATCTATATTTTTATAATAAAATGTAGTATGCAACATTTTTTCACTGTTATCAAATACTTAAATAGGATATTTTTTCTTCTGCTATTCTTTAAAAATTAATGACAGTATTTTAATATCTGACAAAATAATACATTCATGAAAATTTGTTGTGAAATAACATGTCTCTAAGGGTAATAATAAATTCCTCATTAACCTGATTTTATAGGGTCCTGATGGGCAGCCAGGAGTGAAAGGTGAACCGGGAGAGCCAGGACAGAAGGGAGATGCCGGATCACCAGGACCACAGGGTCTAGCAGGCTCCCCAGGCCCTCATGTAAGTTCCAAAAGGACACAAAAAAGTTTTGTTTAGCCCATTTTTATCAATTGTCAAATTTCTACTATTTATGCTTTCTACCATTTATGCTTAAGAGTGCTGTAAACCACTGCAACTCAGTGTAGAAAAGAAAAAAGATGTTCAGAAAAACAGTCTACAAATCTAACATTTAAAAATTATCAAGGGGCTGGAGAGATAGCATGGAGGTAAGGCATTTGCCTTTCATGCAGAAGGTCGGTGGTTCGAATCCCAGCATCCCACATGGTCCCCTGAGCCTATCAGGAGCGATTTCTGAGCATGGAGCCAGGAGTGACCCCTGAATTCTGCTGGGTGTCACTAAGAAGATAATTAATATCTTCTTATAAAACAAAAGCAAAATAGTATATATTGGAACTAGATATCACATTTTTCATCCTGTTCAGCCTTTTAGTTCAACCCTACCCACAAATGACTTGGGGAGGGGGGAGGTTCAACAACAACAAAAACAACTGTACCTAATCCTAGTCACAGAAAATGAGCCCAGGATACACGGCAAATAGAAGATGTAATTTGCTCTGTGTCCAGTGGTTTCTTCTCCCTGCAGTCTGCCCATAAAGACTGTGCTGAGTGAGCTTTGTGGAAAGTAGTCATTAGTCTATTCAGGAGTCTCAGTGCTGCCTTCAGATGCCATGAACATATTTGTCTCCTGGGAGAGCTGATGGTTCCGTTTTGCTTTTCTGTAGTGATCTTTTGTTTCTTTACTATTTAGGGTCCTAATGGTGTTCCTGGATTAAAAGGTGGTCGAGGAACTCAGGGTCCACCTGTAAGTTGATTTGAAACTCTTAAATTATGCAATCTAGTTCCAAATTCTAATACATGAGGCCCCATTTAAAGTTAATATTACTTGAAGCTTTTACAATGAATATTTACTTGTATCAACTATATTACAATGGAAAAGATTGAGATTTAGGTTGAAATTATAGGAGGTTGGAGATTCTGACCCCCTTTATTTGACATGAATACTGTTACTTAAAAGGAGACTAAAAATGAGCAAATATTACATTTATTTATGTCACATTATGTAACACATATTATATACATATATATTTTTGATTCTAGCTCTAGATTTGAATATATGTTTAAATTCCAGTTAAATTGGAGTGAAGAGAAACACTTTTTTTCCTATCAACTAATTTTCAAATTAATTCTCAAAAACATCTTTTACAAGAAACAAACATTATAAAATGGAAAGTTACCTTAAAAACTTAATTATCTTTGAAACAAACAGTTATAAATAAATATATCTAGTATTTTTAAATTGCTCCTATATCTCTAGGGGGCTACAGGATTTCCAGGATCTGCTGGCAGAGTCGGGCCTCCAGGACCTACTGTAAGTCAATTCAGTTATTCACATCATTTTTAGTAATTACTTACATATAATATATATATATAAACACATGTATGTCAACATTTCCTATCTTCATGCATGGATTTAATTGAGTTATTAGTTATCTTTATATTCTATTCTTTAATGCTTTGTTTTCTTCTATTAACACTAATACTGCTAATTTATTCTGGTTTGTGTATAAATACTTTCATGTTTGACAATTTGTTCTTTTTTGGAGTTTAATTACAAGGACTTTTTAGTACCAATGCTTGACTATTGTCTATTTTATTGCTAACTATTAAAATAATTGCATCATCATTAACCATCATTTTAAATTAGGAAGAAGTTTTGAAAGATTCCTTAGTAAGTGTTATTCTTTAATTATAAGAACATGACAAAAATAATTAAATGTTATAAAATCATAAGGACTAATTCATAGGGTTTGAAAACTCATGTTTACTTTCAACATATTTTAAGTAAATGATGACAGATAATGTTGTGAAAAATCTATTTTCTCTTGAGACATGAATCTACAACTTTGTCTTATTTAGGATTGTTACATCTACTGAATCATTGCTAAGAGGAAAAGTAAATCTGTGAGGCTTTGGCATCAGCCTTTGGGGCAAAGTTCATCATATCAAATTTTCTGATTCAAATTCTACTTTTGCCCTCATGAGTTTCCTTTATTTTTTTATTCTAGGGAGCTTTAGGACCAGCAGGCCCCTTAGGGGAACCAGGGAAGGAGGGTCCTCCAGGTATTCATGGAGACCCTGGTTCTCATGGCCGAGTAGGAGATAGAGGACCTGCTGGTCCTCCTGGTGGCCCAGGAGACAAAGGAGACCCAGGAGAAGATGGACAACCTGTAAGTATGGCATTTTTGTTCTAAACAACCTCTGCTGAGATTTTTGAAAATAGCAATCTCTAATAATCGCTACAATAAAATATTTGTTTAAAATCTAGATTGGGGACTTTCCTAAGATTTTTTAATGTTTTCCTCTATTGGTTTTTCATTCACAATTTTCTGCTCTGCTTAAAATATAAGTTTTATACATGTGAAATATAAAAAAGTACTTCAATGGAATTCAAACATTAAATCAAAAAATATTTATTTTTCTTGTCACCCCATTCACAATACAGACTAGGCTAAGGGCCTGGTTTGAGGTGTATATGGGGAGCATATACTGTACCTCCTCTTTCTATACAATGTAAAGAACAAAGCTTGTGGTAAGCATTAGGAGGCCTTATCTTTTCTTTTTTTTTTCTTTTTTATATATATTAAAAAAAAACCTTCACCAGTGCAACATTCCCATCACCAATAACCCAAGTGTCCTTCCTCCCCCCCAAAAAAATTATTAATACCTTCACTATGTGAAGAAATGATTTTAAAGTTCATGATGTTCATTCATATCCAAATTCCTCTAAACATTATAAAGCAGAGATATCACTATTTATGTATTTCTTAAATACTTGGTCTTTTATTTTTATTTATTTATTTTTTTGGTTTTTTGGTCACACCTGGCAGTGCTCAGGAGTTACCCTGGCTCTAGGCTCAGAAATCACCCCTGGCAGGCTCAGGGGACCATATGGGATGCCGGGATTCGAAACACCAACCTTCTGCATGAAAGGCAAACACCTTACACCTCCATGCTATCTCTCCGGCCGCAATACTTGGTCTTTTTTTTAAAGAAGAAAAGTACTTTTCAAAATTATAATCTCATTTTTAATTGATATTCACCTTAATGGTCAAGTTGTTTTCTAATTAAAGACGTATTGTCACTTTTACATAATGTTGGAGGCTTCATATGGATTGCAAATTATCATAATGTATTTTTATAAACCAGAGAAATTTTCTTATGCTGAAACCTAGAAATCTGTGATTTATTATAAAGCATTATCATACAGTTTATATGTTTTTTACCCTGGAAAATTTTTATTGTTTTTATTCTTAAAATTAGGGTCCAGATGGCCCTCCTGGCCCAGCTGGAACCACTGGGCAAAGAGGAATCGTGGGTATGCCTGGGCAGCGTGGAGAGCGAGGAATGCCAGGTCTGCCAGGCCCAGCAGTGAGTAAAAACACTTATTTATATTTCATCTTTTATATGTAATACAATGGCAATTAGTAAGGACAAAATTTACTATGCTATTTTCCCTAATAAATTGAATTTTATCTTTAGAGAGAAATTTTGAGTATCTTAAAATTCTTCTGACATTAATTAGAAGTTCTTTAAGCACCTTATAAAGTCATCAAAAATATCTATATATTTAATTATGTTGCTAACAAAGTAAAGATATAAAGGATTTGGGTTACTTACATGTTTCTTAAAAGATCATATGTATACATGGAGCTAGAGAAACGGAGATAGTCTTGACATAGTTTCTTTTTAATAAAGATGCTTAGTAAAACATCTGCATTCCTTAGTTCAAAGAGTAAGTTTTAATAAAAGTTCAAAAGGAAGAAGTAATTGAACTAGAATTATTTAGTTGAAAGTAGGATGTATAAAGAATTCTGAAAGTAATCTCCGTTCCCTGGAGGGTACCGTAGAATCTCATGTTTCCTAGAGTACACTTGAAAGTTTGATTTCCTGTTACTTTTGGGGAGTCTGGCTTTACAGCTGAAGGTTTGCGTGCTTCTGAAAAACAAAAAAGATGTTTTCTATGGAATTTCAATTGAAAAATGTACTACTGAGACCTAAAACTTAACAACATATGGCTGAAGATCTAAAAACACGAGTTAAAGGATATTAAAGTTAACTGTTATCAGAAGTGAGATAAGGAAAATATTTCTGGACACAGAAATAAAGTGTTCAGTCAAAGAAGTGATTAAAGAAATGTCTTAGCAATGTGGAGCCATAGCATAGCAAATGGGATAGCACAGGGAGCTAGGGACAAAGGGTCTAATGTATACTAGTATGAATGAGTGTAGTAAATTTTCATTCAGTAACATGGCTTCTGTTATTTCTATAGCAGATGGAATTGAAATGCAATTTGAATAATTAAAACTCTCATTGAACTAACTTTCTTCAACTTCTAAAGTGCTGGAAGTACTGATTTGACCTTTGTACTTTTCTTTCAGGGTTCACCAGGAAAAGTAGGACCCACTGGAGCAACAGGTGATAAAGGTCCACCTGGACCTGTGGGACTCCCAGGCTCCAATGGTCCTGTAGGAGAACCTGGCCCTGAAGTAAGTACTCTAGTGACTTACAAACCTGTCTTGTAGATATTTTGTTTTTGTTTTTTTTTTTTTTTTGGAAGGATTTTTTAACTGAAATACAGACCGAGAATTTTATTCTACATTTGACTTGAATGAAAGTTTTTTTTGTTGATATGGTTTGATGTTTTACCTCTCTAGAAAGTTGACGTGGATGATGGTGTGAAGAAATGATAAATTGGTGTCTTGGCTTTGACCATTTAGTCTGGAGCCAAGTATTTTCTCTCACTGATATTGGTGCCAAACTGTTTGAAGATCAAAGAGCATTTCTAGTTCTCTTTCCTCATTTGCTATTTTATTCTGTAATATTTGTCAAAATTGCCAAGCTTTGGGGTGATAATATAAGAATCACAACTTGAGAAAAGGGCAAAGTAAGTAGATGTCATTTTATTGTCATTATAAAATGAGTCATAATGGCAAGCTCTTTTGAGGGAAAGTCAGTTTGAGAATAGTGATTTGAGATTTGTAGGTTGATGTTCTCTGCTAACTAGAATAACAAAGAAGTCACCAAATAGTTATTGATCATATATTTTTAAAAGTATCCCTTCAGAGCACTTTTATTGAAATGATTTAAAAGCATAGGGACTGGAGAGATTGTACAATGGTTAGGGTGGCAGACTTGATGTTCAATCCCTAACACTTCAATGGTTCCCTGAACCTACATCCAGGAGCAAATCCTGAGCACAACTGGTTTTGGCCCCAAATATAAGAAAATAAAATGAGAAAACCATGGTTCTGAAAAACATACAAATAAAACTTAGGAGAAAACAATGCATTTTAAAATAAAATTTAGTATTATTTAAGCACTTACTCTATTTCAAATCTTTAAATGTTATTTAGAAAAGCTCAAGCAGTAAATGAGAAATCATTCACTTTTATAAAAGACAATGATTTAATTACTTACTTACCATCTTTTATTAAAAGTATTTTAAAATTGATATTTAAAAAATAGAAATAAATAATATAGCCTAATATAATTTTAATTGTACGAGTAATTTAAAGTAATAAAAGAGATGGCACAGGCTTTTGTTCTGAGATTTTCCTAAGTGTTAATTTAGAGTTTAGCCCCCAAAATCTGTAATTTTGTGATAAGTTATTTTTTTATAACATGGTCAATTTATTTTCCAATTCAATTCTATTCACTCATTTTCAAATTTGATTTTTATAGGGCCCAGCTGGAAATGATGGTACCCCAGGACGAGACGGTGCTGTTGGAGAACGTGTAAGGACAATTTAATTGGTTCAACATTCTGAGGTTATATGCATAGATAAAATTGCTGGAATACTGAAGTGTGAGAATGATCCTTTGTGCATCTTTGGCATCACATGAAGTTTTAGATGAGGTTATACATGGCATGGTCTAAATTTTAAACTCATTCACAAAAGCAGAGAAGCAAAAATTGTTCTGTATGATATCAACATTTTTATGACCCTCGAAATTGAATTACATATGAAGACAAAGTGAAACGTGATTTTATAAATTTTATAAATTAAATGCATTTTTTAAATTAGCCATGTGCTGAGCAGAGGATTTCTCTGACTTTCCTGAAGTCCAGTCTCTCAACAGCCACTTTATTGTCTCAGACTACCTATTTTTAAATAAGCCCATGGATGGCATTAAAACCTCCTGCTACTGAGGCCAGGTCTCCTCATGTTCTAAAAGATATAAAAATATGACTTTTGAACACAAACTTAAATTGAATATTTGATTTTTTAAATAATTATCTAGTTATGTGACCTTCAAAAAATTCTGAAATCCCAGTTTTCAAAAAAATCAAAATTGTTTAACACCTATACTGTAGGTCATTTGTGTTTAAAAAGTACATTTATGGTGTCTAGTTGATAATAAATTCTAGTGTCTATGAGAGAAAGAATTTAGAGCGATTTTGGAGGGCATTTCTTTTTTTCTTCCTTCCTTCCTTCCTTCCTTCCTTCCTTCCTTCCTTCCTTCCTTCCTTCCTCTCTTCCTCTCCTCTCCTTCCTTCTCTTCCTTCCTCTCCTTCCTTCTTCCTTCCTTTCTTTCTTTCTCTTTCTTTTTCTTTCTTTCTTTCTATCTTCCTCCTTCCTTCCTTCCTCCTTCCTTTCTTCTTTTCTTTCTTTCTTTCTTTCTTTCTTTCCTTTCTTTCTTTCTTTCCTTTCTTTCTTTCTTTCTTTCTCTTCCTTCCTTCCTTCCTTCCTTCTCCCTTCCTTCCTTCCTTCCTTCCTTCCTTCCTACCTTCCTTCCTTCTTTCCTTCTCTCCTTCTTTCTTTCTTTCTTTCTTTCTTTCTTTCTTTCTTTCTTTCTTTCTTTCTTCCCTTTCTTATCTTTTCTTTCTTTCTTTCTTTCTTTCTTTCTTTCTTTCTTTCTTTCTTTCTTTCTTTCTTTCTTTCTTTCTTTCTTTCTTTCTTTCTTTCTTTCTCCCAGATTTCTTTTTTTCTCCCTCCCAGCTTTCTTCCCTTCTTTCCTCCCTCTCTCCCTCCTTTTCTCCCTCCCTCTCTCCCTTCCTTCCTCCCTTCCTTCCATGCTCCCTTCCTTCTTCCCTCCCTCTCTCCCTTCCTCCCTCCCTCTCTCCCTTCCTTTCTCCCTCCTTTCTTCCCTTCCTTCCTTCCTCCCTTCCTTCCTCCCTTCCTTACTCCCTTACTCCCTCCTTCTTGTCATTTTTTTATTATTATCTTTATTATGGTCAGACTTGGCTTCCTTTAGAGGTTGTTCCACCTTGGTTTTCAGAAATTACTCAGGGTAACACATGAGATGCTGGGGATCGAAGCTTGGATTGCTTCACACAAGGCAAACACCTACCTGCTGTATTACTGCTCTGGCTCCAAAAAGGCTTAATTTCTACCAGATTAAAAAATATTCTCTTCAATTTTTAAGATAAATAACTGTATCAACAGATGTTTATAAAACATCATCAAGTCATCATCTCATGTTTAATGATTTAAGGAAATAAGATATAATATTTAGGGAGCTTTGTCAAAACTGAGTCAGCTTCATAAAACAGCAAACTCTTTCAAAATTCCTTTTGATTATCAAATAAATGAACATTTTGAAAATTTTCCTTAGTTTTCTGGTCAGAGACATTTGACCCTTAGAACACTGCACAATGATAAGATTACAAATATTATTATTACCCCCTCACTGAAATGGGAAAACATGATAAATGAATATGAAGAATGAAAATTCCTTTTATCTTTTTTTTTTTTTTTTTTGGTTTTTGGGCCATAAACAGTGACACTCAGAAGTTTCTTCTGGCTATGCACTCAAAAATTGCTTCCGACTTGGGGTACCATATGGGACACTGGGGGATTGAACCGCAGTCCATCCTAGGCTAGCATGGGCAACCAGATGCCTTACCGCTTGCGCCACAGCTTCGACCCTGAAAGATAATTTTTTTCTAAAAAAAATGACATATGGAACTAAAACTTTGGAAAGTAGTTTTCTCAGAGGTTTATGTGTTTTCACTGTCTTTGTCAAAATTTTGTTTACCCCAGCTGTATAGATATTTCAGTTTAAAAACGAATGATTTAAGAATTCTCCATTAACTTCTAACGTAGGAATAATATATCAGGGATGAGAAAAGGAGACCTAAAATAATAATTTCATTTTTCAGTTTAATGTTTTAATAAATACAACATTTAAGTAAATATAAATAGCAGAAAGAACTTGTTGAGGAGACATCTCTATGGGTGAGCACATGCCTAGTAAGCACAAAGACATGAGTTCCATCCCAACCACTGCATGACCCCAGGAGCATCCTCCAGTGTGGCTCTGCTGGCTTGTGGTACTGCCTGGGATGATCCTTATTACAAATTACTGAAAATACATTTTGTAAAAAATATATTTTATTTCTCATGATCATTTGAACATATAGAAATCTATTGCTTTAAAATACATTCTAAAGGAATATAACGGTTCTTCTCCTTAGGGTGATCGTGGAGACCCTGGGCCTGCTGGTCTTCCAGGCTCTCAGGGGGCCCCTGGAACCCCTGGGCCTGTTGGTGCTCCAGGAGATGCAGGACAACGGGGAGATCCAGTAAGGAAAACTAGTTTCACATTTTCAGTCATATTATGAATATATTATATCATTACAATATCAATCTGGTCTATTGTCACTGAATATGTGTGTATGTGTGCTTTCGGTCATACATGCAAATTTCAAAGAATGATAGTCTATTAGGAATTGATTTTTTCTTAAAGGAAAACATAATTTGAGTAAATATTCAACAGTTTTGTTGCTAGATATTAGTCACTTCACAATCTTTTTGATCAGAAAGAATAAGTTTGCATTGTGCTGAAGTTAAGTACATATTACTACAATTATTCATGTTCTCATCACTGTCACAGTATTATTGAAGTTACATATTTGAACCATTCTTGTACTGAGGGCATAAGACCTAAGAATATAGATATATATATTTTTTATTTAGCATATTTTATATATTTACATATATTAATACCAATTTGTGTCACATATTTTGTTAATATCTACATCTATTGAGTGATGAAGATAATTTTTACAGTTTTTGTGTATGTCTCTTCTAGGGTTCTCGCGGTCCTATGGGACCACCTGGTCGAGCTGGGAAACGTGGCTTGCCGGTAGGTTATCTGTTTAAATACTTTTATTATATGAAATATACTTACAAAAACCATTAAGTATAGGGGCCAGGATGAGACTGAGTGGTATAGTGCATGCTTTTTATACAGAACTAGGTCATGTTGACACTACAAATATTTTTAGAAGTAAAATTTAAATTTAAGATATACAAATTAAAATTCTTGAATTTTTCAAATTTTGGACATAATTGCTAATTTAAAATAAAACTTAGCAGTTTATGCTTATCATTTTAAGATAAATCTAAAACTAACAATTTAAGAATTCAGAATTATTTTAAGAATTATAAATAAGACATTTATAGTTACCTTTCTCCACCAAGTAAAAAGAATAGCTGTCCTTGCTTCTTAAGAAATGTCAAAATCAAATAAAAAAATATGTATGTATAAAGGTTCTGTATAAATTTCAAAGAGTTATTTATATAGATTTTTAAATATACTCCTATTTTACTGTTAATGATTTAATGCAGATGAATGATTCATCTCATTAGAGTCTGAGTTCATATTCCTTTTAGTTCCATTATATTATCAATATTAATATTCACATGGAATAATTAGCCTATAAAGTGGGGTTAGATCACAGTTCTCAGTTTTGACTAGTCTGACTTGTGAAGATTTTGTAAACACATAGTATGTCAAGTAAGTGATCTTTTAGTTAATTACAAAAACAACATTTTATTTTGCATAAATAATTTACTCTTGGGACTGGAGTGATATTACAAGAGATAGAGCATTTGCCTTGCGTTTGACCTGTTTAGTTCAATCTCTGGCACCGTAGGTGGTCTCCTGAACCCAAAAAGGAGTGAATTCCGAGTGCAGGGACAGAGCACTTCTATGTGAGGCTCAAACATACATAAATGAATAAATAAATTGCTATTAATGAATAATATGAATAGGTGTTTTCTGGATTTCTTTAGTTTCAATTATGGAATTTGGGGTCATCTCTAAAATTAGAAAAAACTTATATATCCATATATATGAATTATTCTGATATATTTTGAATTGCTATATAAAATAATCTTATTTTTATTTAAATCTCAAAGATTTAGTTTGATAACTAGGAAATTAAAATTAAGATAAAAGACCCAAATAAAGCAGGAATCATAAACTAATCAGGCAAAAGTTAGCCTGAAAGATATTGGGTTTAATAATATTTCTCCTCCAAAATTAGTTTGGGGAGGTATTTTATTTTGTTTGATTTGGGGGGGGCCACACCCAGCAGCACTCCTGGCTCTGAGCTCAGAATTACTCCTTGCAGACAAGGAGGACCACATAGATGCTGGGGCTCAAACTCAGGTCAGTCAAATGCAAGGCAAAAAACTACCTGCTGTTCTATGGCTTCTAGATTGAGGGAGTTTTAAGGAGAAATTTTTACACATCAGATGCAGACTCTGAACTCTTGATTCTTCTGCCACTTGTAAGCTTTCTGTGTATCTTTAAACTCCAAGGCTGCTCCCTTTACTCCCACACACAAAGGTCTTAAAAACAGTTGGAAACAGATTTAATCATCAGATAATTTTCACCTCTTCTCTTGGTGCAGCTTCACTGATCATAATATATGTTCTAGTTGTTTATTTCATTAATTTCTCAGATCAGGATTACTGATACTGTACAGATTCTGCAGATATCAATAAGGGTTGGTTTTTTCCATGCATTCTGTTAACAAAGTGGCTTTAATGCTAACGTTTCTCTTTCAATTTTCTCAAACAATATTTTTTGCCATTCCTTGAAAAAAAAAATAGACAAAATCTCCTAGTTTTGTTTATTTATTTTTCTTTAATATACAAAGATATTTGGGGTTGTGTCTCAAGTAGTCTAACTTTTTTTGATGATTAATGTTGTTGAACCATTTAAAATGTGGTATTCAAAACTGTAGTATATACAATTGTCAAATATAAAAATAAAGTTTATATCAATGTCCTGACCCTATCTCAAGGGACCCCAAGGACCTCGTGGTGACAAAGGTGATCATGGAGATAGAGGCGACCGAGGCCAGAAGGGTCACAGAGGATTTACTGGGCTTCAGGGTCTTCCTGGACCCCCTGTAAGTTACTTTTTGACTATTATTTTGCCCTTTGTAATAATACATATGAATTTTGACTTGAATACTGTTTATAAAATGATTGAATTTTTTATTTTAATATCATTTCAAAAATATGTCTTTGGTCACATATAATTACCCAAATGTTCAATATCATTGCACATTTACTAGCTATCACATTTTAGAGAAAAATGATTATATGTGCTATTATTTTCACAGTTGTCTTTAGAATTGATCAGTTCATGTAAACTGATGGTGTTTTGTAACTTAATGTAGTTTATGCTGCTAAAGTTGGTGACAGCTGAGAAATGCAGGAAGCAAATAATTTTGAAACCTTTTCTTACATAGGGTCCAAATGGTGAACAAGGCAGTGCTGGAATTCCTGGACCATTTGGGCCAAGGGTAAGTAACACATTTGAGTTTCTAGACTATTATTAGTATCTTGGATTTTAATCATATGTAAATTCCACTTCTATCAAACTTTCCAACTTCTCTCATGTATTTATAGTAAACTGAATTTCCATTTAAATTTACAAGATAAAATAGCTACTAATAAATAAAAGTAATAGTCTATTAAAGCCTTACTAGTCTTAAATTAAGCACATGTGATTGATGGAATATTTATATTTATGATGCAGTCAATGTTCAAAAGGAAAACAAATCTGAAGTATTATATGATACTTTATAAAAAGCAGAACAGTTTTTTGATGAGAGAAAAGCTTTGTATATATTTTCTTTATGCTAAAATTTTGTTTCTTGCAGGGTCCTCCAGGACCAGTTGGTCCTTCTGGGAAAGAAGGAAACCCTGGTCCAGTTGGACCTACTGGACCTCCTGGGGTGCGGGGCAGTGTTGGCGAAGCAGGACCTGAGGTATGTGACAGGGGTGTGTGTATATGGAGTACTGTTGATATCCATAGCTTGGAATATGTGCAGCCTGATGGACAGAGATTTAAGATGATCTTCACACAGACTTACAAGTTGCATCAGGGCTTGTAATTTTTAGAAATATTTTTATTAGAGGCAATTCAAAGTATATAGCTTCTGAGTCTTCAAATTTATATGATGCCAAGAAGAGTAATAGCAGTAGTAATTATAATTGTGTTTATTATTAAATTTATAAGAATGCTAAGTTACATTAGATAAAAATTAATAAATGTTTCTGATACTTGATGAATCATTTATTTATTAGAGTGGTGATAATGTGAGGAAAGAGCCCAGTAATATAGCAGGTTGGGTGCTTACCTTGAATGCAGCTGACTTGTGTTAGATCCCCAACATCCCCTGTGTAACACCAGGAGTAATTCCTAAGAGCAAAACCAGGTGTAGCCCCAGAACATCCTCTGATGTGGCCCTAAAAGCAAATAAATATATAAATAAATACAATGATGGTTGGTAAAAGGTGTAATATAAAATTTTTTTCTATTGAAAATAACATTCAGAAAGAATTTTAATTAAAATATTCATGAAATTCAATAGAAATCATATAAAATGTCCATATTAAAATTATGTAAAGCTGTAATTAAAGTTTTGTTTTAGTTTGCACTTTGTAAAATATCTTCATATATAGATATATATACACATATATAGTGTGTCACATTACCCTTTCTCTCTTTTCTACATTTACTATTTTGACAATTCCATTAACCAGAATTTATTATTTATTTTGGGTTAAATAGATTTATGACTGTAATAATAAAATAAATATAGCCTTTTCATTTATTTGTGAACGGAAATAGCTACTGAATTTCAATTCCTTTGACTTAGGTTGCCCTTGTCTTACTTTTTCTATGGTTCATTGCAACTTGGAAGAAAAATAAAATCTCTTCCTCTGAATTTGTATATATAATTGTTGGAATCATAATATAAATTTTGTAAACAAAAACAAAATAAGACAAATAATAGTTTTTTGAGGTTAGGAATGTCTCTCAAAATTAAAGAAAAAAATGTAGGGCAATTAATACATATGATAAAATCAATATTAGAATTCCAGTTTTCTCAGTGCAGGACTATTCTCCACATGAAATCTGGACCAGTCAACTCTTCAGGTTGTTGATTAATTCAAACTGTTGAATTCCTTAGAAAAATGCTGAAGGGATTTACTAGTAACAATTCACGTAATTGAATCTGAAATTTTTTATTTTTGTGCTTCTCTTCATATCACTACAGTAATTCTTGCCTGGCAAAAAAGATGAGCAAAACTCCAAAGAAAAAGGCTAAAGATACCTGTGAACCTTTTGCTTTCTATAGAAAATTTTTTTATCTAAACACTATTATTGCATATTTTTAAATGAAAGAGAATTTCTCTCATGGTTTCTTGTGGTTATTTTCTTAGAATTGACGTAGTTTTATAAAACTGACACCCACAACTCTTCTACATAAGTTTATTCAATGGATGTCAATTAATCCCTTTAAAACATTTGGGTGGGGCAGAGTGATAACGCAGTGGTAGGGCATTTGCCTTGCACGCGGCAGATCCAGGATAGACCTGGGTTCAATACCCGGCGTTCTATGTGGTACTCCAAGCCATGAGGAATTTCTGAGCACATAGCCAGAAGTAACCCCTGAGCATCACCTGGTCTGGCCCGAAAACAAAACAAAACAAAACAAAACAAAACAAAACAAACAAAAACCAAAACCAAACAAAACATTTTCTATATATCCTGCCACATATAGTTAAAATTAATGTGCATATTTCTCATTGTTAGAAAAATATAGTTAATTTTGTAAGTAAGTATCAGCAAATGTTTACTAATTTGATCTTTATTATCTCATATATTGACTTGCAAAAGGCGTAAGTCAGAGTTCACAGTATTTTTAAATCAGGATGTTGCACTTTAACTCCTTCTGCACGAAGTTCCATCAGTACCTTCATGTTCAATTAAAAAAAAACTAAGTCAAAAAATGTTAACTGGCTTTTTTTTTTTAATTAGGGTCCACCTGGGGAACCTGGTTTACCTGGCCCTCCAGGACCACCTGGTCACCTTACAGCTGCTCTCGGGGACATCATAGGGCACTATGATGACAGCATGTCAGATCCACTTCCAGAATTTACTGAGGATCAGGCATTTCCTGATGATAAAAACAAAACTGACCCAGGGGTTCATGCTACCCTGAAGTCACTCAGTAGTCAGATTGAAACCATGCGCAGTCCTGATGGCTCCAAAAAGAACCCAGCCCGGACATGTGATGACTTAAAGCTGTGCCATTCCGCAAAGCAAAGTGGTGAGTAGAGAGACATATTTAAGCATAGGCTAGTGCTTCTGGTTGTATCAGTCTTAACTGCATTCCTGAGTACTTTATTGACTCAATAAACAACTGACATGAGAGAAAACTGTAAAACTGCCACAAGAGTTTATGGTTTATGATGGTTTATTGTGGATCTGTGAATAATGTGACTTAGAGAGTAAGTGATGAAAGCTATAAAGAAGGTCACATTCTATTGATGACTCAGCTTCATGGTAATATTATCCTTTTTATCTAGAAGTTTTAAGATATTGGTCATTTTCATGGTTATCTAAATATAGAAAATATTTGATTAAATAAGTGTGAACAATTTACTTATCTGATATCTCAGGTCATTAATATAATCTCATTTATTGCTGGATATCAAAGTAGATTAAGGTAGTCATTCCCAAATTTTTTTAGTATAAACATTTTCCAGGTAGTTAAAGTTTCTATAAATAATTATTTAGAAATCCTCACAGGAAAGAGTATGTTGCAGTAATATTTTAATGTAGGTAGTTTTTAAAAATATTTTATTGAAGTCCCAGGATTTCGAATATTGGTAACTATCCTTTTCATCACTCATCTCTTCACCTGCACACATTACCAGAATTTGTGCTTTCTGCCTTCTGTGTCTCAATGATTCCTCCTAATTGCAGTTGTAAAGTATTTTAGAATTAAATACCTTTTCTATTTGTATTTGTCACAAAAATTTGCTTTATTTTATTAATTTCTTAGTATTTTTATAAAGTCTAGAGAAGATGAATTACAGGCTTCAGGAATTATCTATAAAATTATTAATTTTCCACAAACTTTAAAATAACATTGACAGAGATAGTTTTATTTAAATATTGTTAATTTGAAAATTTGAATAGTTAATTAAAGTGTTTTATTTGAAAAATTTGAACACTGATTCTGTTTTATTTTTGTATTCCATTTCCTCCATTTATTTCACTTAATGTTCAGTCTGTGCACTTATTATATGTACACATATAAATATATTAATATATGTATTATATATGATAATTTTGAAATATATGTGAAATCTGTGTGTATATTTATATATATACTCATATAAGTAATATTATCTTTCTGTGTTTAACTATATATACAGCACAAAAACTTGGCATAGTATGATCTTTTCAAGATTCTATTATATGTGCTAAGAGCCAGTGAGATATTTTATGGTGTTATATTTGTTCATCTTATTTATTTTTTAATGTTTTGACCATATAAATAATATATTTCAATTATATACTAAGAGCAATAATCCTTCCTTCCTTCTTCCTTACTTTTCTTTTTTTTTTTTTTTTTTTTGGTTTTTGGGCCACACCCGGCAGTGCTCAGGGGTTACTCCTGGCTGTCTGCTCAGAAATAGCTCCTGGCAGGCACGGGGGACCATATGGGACACCGGGATTCGAACCAACCACCTTTGGTCCTGGATCGGCTGCTTGCAAGGCAAACGCCACTGTGCTATCTCTCCGGGCCCCCTTCCTTACTTTCTTTCTCTTTTTTCTTTCACTCTTTTTCTCTTACTTTCTCTTTCTTCTTCCTTCCTTCTTTCTTTTTCTTTCTTTTTTCTTTTTCTTTTTTTCTTTCTTTCTTCTTTCTTTCTTTCATCTTTCATTCTTTCTCTTCTGTCTTCTTTCTTTTTTGTTTTTCTTTCTTCTTACGTCTTTCTTCCTTTCTTTTCTTTCTTCCTCCCATTCTTCCTCTTTCTTTTGTTTTGAGTTCACATATGGTTATGCTCAGTGCTTACTCTAATTGTACTTAGGGAACATTTGAGGGGGACTTGAGGGATCATTTATGGTTTCAAGGATGCCTTATTCTCTTTACAATCAATTTACTCTGGTCATAATTTTTCTTTTAAATTTTGACTTTTTATATTAATGAGAACACAGACATCTTGGGAAAACTACATAATCTCTGTGAATTATCTCCTTGAGGTATATCTCTCATCTATAAAATGGCTATAATAACATTTCCTTCTCATGTATGACTTGGCAAAAGTGTTATAGAATGGTTCCAACTGTATTTTATTTACTTCTCTTTAACTGCTCTGTGTTCTCTTATTGGGAATACTCTTTCAAAATTGTTTTCTGGTTGTTATTACTATTAGTTGTTGTGGAACATCAATGGTAAATGGCAGTGAAAGCAACCCAAGGCCTTATATATTCATGGCATAAACTTGACTTCTTTAAACATTTCTGCCCCCTTAGATGAGTTATATGAGTTCATATTTTTAAAACTGTTAATTTCTTAGTGACATTATCATGTGTGACATGATCACTATTTTGAAAACATTCTGTTTTGGAAAAATAGGTGAATACTGGATTGATCCAAACCAGGGATCTATTGAAGATGCTATTAAAGTGTTCTGCAACATGGAAACAGGAGAAACGTGTATTTCAGCAAACCCTTCCAGTATCCCACGTAAAACCTGGTGGGCAAGCAAGTCTCCTGACAATAAGCCTGTTTGGTATGGTCTTGATATGAATAGAGGATCTCAGGTAATTAACATTCATTTTATTTGTTTACCATTACTTATTATTTTGATATATTATTTAGGACATGCGATTAAGTTTTGACCATGTTTATTCACAAGACTTTCTGAAATGATATATCCTCATTAGTTATAATACAATATTAATGCATGAATAGTTTTTGCTATGAATTAGAAAATTAGAAAAAACATTAGTATTTTTTCTATAGATAAAATATAAAATTATTTTTACTAATAGGTTTAATGCATGTGACACTAATTGTGGAATAAACTTTAAGGGACAGTAATTATTTAGTTTGTCTTTTTTATTTATTTCACTTAGTATAATTCCCTTTAATCCACCTTTATTATCACAAAAGGCAAATTTTTATTTTCATTTTTTGAGAGCCAACTAGTACAAGTAATACGATATTCTAATAAGGAATGCACATACACTATTGATTCATCTAAGTGACATGTTGTTTCTATATGTTGACTATTGAAATATTTTGCAATGAACATAATATATATCTATCTCCTGAAAGTAATATTTTCTTATTCTTTGGTAAATACCAAAAAAATGAATAAGTAAATTATATCTGGTCATATTATCTTCAAGTTTTTTAATAATGTCCAGCCTGTTTTACGAGAGCACCAGCATATGTTCATATCAAAGTATGAAAATATTCCTATTATCCACATTATCATCAAGACAATTTCTTGTCATTTGATAAAAAACACTTTTTAGTGTATTTAATGATCAAATCATTTTGTAAACTTTATAGTAACTATAGTAAAGTAAACTTTAAATTTAAATCATCTTTATGTGATATAAATTTTATCAATAATTTTCTATAACCTCTTCTGTTTCTGTTAGTATCCAGTAAAACAATCTAGCCTTACCAGTTTTTATTATAATGTCAATATTTTATCTTGAACCTCTTGATAAAGACTTCAATCAAATTTAACTTTCATCTATGATCCAGATTTCTTCAAAAATAATAATTCAGAATAAATTTTATTGAGCATATATTAACATACCCAGGATATGCTAGACTATGCCTTACTTTAATGAGCAAGAAAGTTATAGTTTTAAATATTACATAATTTATGATATTGATATATTTTAATAATGTTAATTATTAGTTACTGTAATTAATAAAAATTCAAATGAAATCATTAAAATTTGTTTTTAAGATAAGTAGAAAAAATTTAAAAATATTTTCATTATTTGGCCAGTTAATGAAAATTTATGATTTTTTGTGCACTAAATTATATAACAGTTCGAATAAAGAAAAATTTATTGAAGAATTAATTTATAATGATTATTGATAATAAAATTTGACTTTGAAATACACAATCAAATAATAATACAATGCTTCAATATGTGACTTCTTATAATTACATAAGATTTTTTAAACAAATTTTAAAAATATTTTTAAATGCTCAAAGTTTAAGGTAATTATTATTTTTTATAATTTTGGGGCAGTAAATAACAGGGAATCTTGTGAATTCATAGGAAAATATTCAATATATTTTATATAATTATGTATTTTATAATGTACTTATTGTATAAAAGTATAAAAGAATTAATACTCAGTGCATTTATGGCTTTATAAAATCCTCTTTTTAAAGATTATTTTTCTTTTTAGTTTATTTATGGAGATCACCAGTCACCTAATTCTGCCATTACTCAAATGACCTTCTTGCGTCTTTTATCAAAAGAAGCCTCACAAAACATTACTTACATCTGTAAAAACAGTGTGGGATACATGGATGAACAAGCTAAGACTCTCAAGAAAGCTGTTGTTCTTAAAGGATCAAATGACTTGGAAATCAAGGCAGAGGGAAATGTTAGATTCAGATATATAGTTCTTGAAGACACATGTTCTGTAAGTACTTTTAATATCTATTGATCTTGTTGAAAAATAATATTTTGTTGAAAAATATTACCATGACACTAGAGAGAACAGCAATTTAACCCAAATATAAGTACATCAACAGTTTGTTTATTATGGCTCATTAAGATCAACTAATATGAAGCATGGTAAAAATATTTTTTTTAAAAAGCAGTAAATATTGGTGGTGTGAGAATGATACAGGGTTTAAGGTATGTGCCTAACATGCAGAGAGTCAACATGATCCCAGCATTATATGTTTTCCTGAGCATCATGAAGCACAACTCTGGTGTACCTACTTTTCCCCCCATGAGCCAAAGAAAGGAACACTAAAATGGATTATTGGGATCTACAAATCAGCTTTTCATCCAAATCTCTTTTGATTTTTTTGTGTGTGAAAAGCAAAAATGGTTTCTTACTGATGTTGCTAGCTGCAAAAAGAATAAAGAGCATTCATCTTAAAATATAAAAGGAAATGCCTGTCTGGCATAATATTATCTCCTTCTTTTAAGTTGTACCATAAAGATAAGACAGATGTAAAATTGTCTTTGAAGTTGTTGTTTAATAACTTGGAAAAAATGGATATTCCACTAACCTAATGTATCATGTCATTCTAGAAACGAAACGGAAATGTAGGCAAAACCATCTTTGAGTATAGAACACAGAATGTGGCACGTTTACCCATCATAGATCTTGCCCCTGTGGATATTGGCAGCCCAGACCAGGAATTTGGCGTTGAAATTGGACCAGTATGTTTTGTGTAATGTCAGCTGAGATACATCATGATGAGCACCACCCCACCACCTATGACGTCACCATTCACAAGAACTTTGACTGTTTGAAGCTGATCCTGAGACTCTTGAAGTAATGGCTGATCCTATCAGTCTTGTACATATGGTCTTAAGTGCCTGGCTTCCTAATCCTTCAGAATATTTATTTTACGTACAGTCCTCAAGTTTCAATTGATTTAAAATATTTTTCAATACAGCAGTCCAGGTTTAAGATGACCAGTGACAATGACCACCACCTACGAAAAAGTAAACTAATTGAATAAAAAAAAATCACCATTTTCTTCAATTTTTTTAAATCTAATAACAACATTGCTTAGTATTTATGAAAAATATTCTTCCTGGCAGGTAGCTTAAAGAGTGGGGTATGTAAAAGCCACAGCACAAAACACATGTTTTCTTTTGCTTAACTGAAGTTTGCAAAAAAAATAAATAGAGTAGTATCCTTTTATGATCTCATTTTCAAAGAAAAAAAAAGCAAAATTAAAATATTTATATTTGTGTTTGAAATCCACATATATGAGTTGATATATCCAAAAATAACTTTAGAATATCTTGAAAAAAGAATCAATTTACTACAATACTAAATAAATTTTTTAAATAATATGTATCCAATGGGATTCTGGTATACAAATTGAAATGACTTCAACGTTCTAAAATTTTTTAAAGTGAGGTAAGTTTAGACTTCCTTCTCATAAAAATTTTAAAAATTTACATTTCTTCTTAGACTCTCTCGATTGTTAGAATTTGCATGAACAGACATTTGTACTTCCTTGTTTAAGAAGACATTGAATACAGACTAATTTAAACATATAACTTCTTTAACATATGTCCAAGATTAAGTTGAGTATGTTTCACATGTATAATCTCATCATCCAGTACTCTAAAATGAAGAAAAAGATGAAAACACTCAGAGTTGTGGAGCTAATGAAATGTGATGAATGAAATTAAATCATTTGGCCTTTGAGCTGTCATAGGAAAAATGACCCAACATTTCTTAGTATGAGCTACCTCATCTCTCGAAGCTGGGATGGACTTACTATTTTTGTTTATAGTTTAGATACTAAAAGGTGCTATTGCTTCTGTTATTCTAAGACTGGAGATAAGCAGGGCTAAAATGTATTATTATTTTTCCTTAAATGATGGTGCTAAAATTTCTTTTATAAAATTCTTTGGAAATAAAGATGGTTTCATCAATACCACTTGTGAAAACATAACTGTTAGACTCCCCATTTCTGAAAAAAAGAGCTTTGTTCCAGTGCCTTTTCACTCTTCTTCTGTCTGACTGTATCTGGGTTCTTTTGTAATTCTTGCATGTATTTGCATGTTTTTTTTTTCTCAAAACATGTAGGTCTCTTTGTATCTCCAAGGATTTCTCATCACCACCACCCCAATTGCCTTTGTTGGCTCCATTTTGATTTTCTTTTAGACTTTGAATAAGCAGCTGGGACCATCCCAAAGGACAAGTCATGCTCACAACTTTAGTCATGTATCTCTGCAAAGAATCTAATTAAAAGCACGCTTTTTGTCATGTCAGTGGTTTTCATTTTGTGAAATTCCTGTGTTATGTTAGAGAGCTATTTTATTTCCAATAAAATAAATATGTGATCTCTTTTTTAATATATGTTTAAAAGATAGGGCAAGAGAGATAGTATAGGACTCAAGGTGCAGGTCTTGCATGCAATCCACCCAGATTTGAAGCCTGCCAACCAACACATAGTTTTCCCACTGTCATGGATTCAGTCCTGAAAACCCAAAGAATTTCTTGGGTGGTTCAGGAAATCCCTGAACCCCACCCCCCAGTCTGGTAGCAACACATCCTTGAACTCTCCCTTTGAACTATCATGTAGATTGACAAAGAATCACATCTTGGGCTTTTCTCATCCTCCATATTGAGACAATTAAAACAAATACTGCATTTTTAATGCCGGATTTACAAGTGAAAATCACCTTGCAACATTCTTCTGGAAGGCATTGTGACAGATCATCACCCTATACATCTATACCCTTACAAATGTTGAGGCAGTGTCACAGATTATATAGCTCTAGAAGCAGCAAAGCATCATTTCAATTCTTATGGTGGTGCCTACCACCAGAGCTGAGCATCTACACTTCCGTGGTCTTGGAGCTATCCTTGCATTTGACCAATTAACTACTTTAAAGAGACTTGTGAGTTTCATTCCTATCAAAGCTTCTGTTAAAGTACAGCTTGTGTAGATTGTGTAAATTTAGATAAATAGGTGACTGTTAATGTATCTTTGAGGATGCTACTGTTAATGCATTTTAGGAGTTAATGGCGCCCCCTGTAACAGCCAATGGACTGGTGGCACGCTGTAATGGACAAATGATCAGGAATATGAAGGAAATCTGGCTGTTGGGAGAGTGGGACTCAGGAAGAGACCAGAGGAGAGCCTGCAGGCAGGAGCCAGGGACTGGCCTGGCCTAGTTGCATAAGCAACACTTTGCTCAGATTTCTCTCTCCCTCCCTCCCCTTTCCTCCCCTCTCCATTCCCTCCCTTTCTTCCCCTCTCCCCTCTACCTCCATCCCATCCCCTCTCTTCCCTTCTCTCCTCCTCTCCTCTCCCCTCCCCTCCCTCTCTTCTCTTCCCCTTTCCCTTCTCCTCTCCCCTCCCCCCTCCCCTCCTTGTCTTCCCCTCTCCTCTTCTCCCCTCCATTCCTTCTCCTCCCTCTCCTCTCCTTCCTTCTTTCCCCTCCTCTCCTCTCTTCTCCTCTCACTCTCCCTCTACAACCCTCCGAAAAGGCAACGTTGTTTACTATAGTGAATCTCTTAAGAACTGCTATCAATTTTCAATAATAAAAATGTCAGTTATTTTTAAGGTAAATTGCAAATAAAATCCAACCTCAGATGCTATTAAAAATATCCCAAATTTATTACCTAGATTTTCGATTGATAGACTTCTTAGATTATTGAAGTTCTTGACCAATAATTGACTCAAGTTTTTCAAGAAGTGAAATTTTGAACTAGAAAATAAAGTGGCATTGAGTCATTGTTACTCTATATAAAACAAATAAAAATTCCACAATTAACATAAATGAAGAAAGTAATAATTGAAGTGAATCCACAATTATGAAAAATCCTAAACTCATAACATCTTATGATTGTGATGACTCAGTATAATTTATTCCAACAAGAAAAGAGAATCAAATAACTAATAGATATTTATTTTTAAGAGAGTCAATTTATGATGTAAAGCAGAGTTAAAGTAAAATAATCAAATGATAGCAGGTTCCTTAGTCCATTGAAAACTAAGTTCATTTCAAAATAACTTTTTTCTTTAAAGTTATGGATTCAGGAGGCAGAACAATTCCTAAATTATTCAAAAGTGAATTTTAAATAAACTCATTGTGTGCTTACAAGTATGTTTAAATAGGAAACAACATAATAAATATTAAAAGATTCAATGCATCCTTAGAAATTAGTAACATGGAAAATTTAAGTATGGGTAATTATTGATGATGCCCCAGTCAACATTCAGATGGTATTTAGATGTAAAAAAGTAAAAATATTGAAACTGAAACTATTATTACATTCTATCAGAATTTGATAAATAATAAAATGTCTGATTGTATTGTGTTTTCCAAGTTGCTAGGCTCTCTAGGGAAGATGTTTTTGTCTTCTCTGTAATTCCATGAGGCATTTTTGCTTAAAGAAGGTAGATACTAAGTGAATGGGGGCCCTGGAAAATAATTTTTCTTAAAAAGATATGGCAGGCTAGATAAATTTGTAAGGAGAACGTTAGAAAAAATGTAGAAAGCACTTACTTTTATTTGTTTCTTTATCCCACTGCATGCAGTAAGTACAGTTCATCATCTCAAATTGGCTTATGCAGAATTCTTAGAAATGTAAGGTGGTGTGTGGCTAGAAGTGAGCTGTGTTAGGAGAAAAGCTCACCTGATGACTATAGATTAAATATTATTTGTAAAAGACATATGAAATAGAACATAACTTAAAATTCACATTCAGTCATAAAAGAATCTTTCACACATGTATTTCATGAGTATATTAATGATTTTAAGTTAGAATGTATGATTATTTAGCCATCATTGTTGAAGTCAGTCCATGCTGTTTTTTTTTTTACCATTTATAAGTAAAAACAGTGTGCCATAAAGATTGAACAAAATAAATACATGAGGATAACTGATATTAATGAGTATCCCCGGTGGAACTGGTGGAGTGAACCATTTAAAGTAGGCTGGGATTTGGAAAGGTAGTGAAGTAAAAAAGCCTACTTGGGACATGTTTATGTTAATGAACTTTGAGGTATAAAAAAATCTGCCTGAGTCATGCCAGAAACAAAGAATAATGTAGGGTTTGCACATATCACTTATTTGGGTAACCCCAAGTGAAATGACATGACAATAGTTTACATGTAAGGCCTGGATAGGAAATAAAGCAATAGGATGTTAAATCAAACTAGCAACTTATATATAAAGATAGAATTAAAATAACTGGAATTGTCTTTAAAATTGTTTTTAATTATCAGATGTCTGATCATATCCTTTTAGAAAATCATTGAAAAATATGTGAGGAGGGTATTTATGATTTTCCTAAAAATTGTATATTACTTTATGCATTTTCTGGATGTATCAAAGAGATTGAAAACTTTCTTGGAAGGTCAATCCCTTAATATCAAGGCTGAACCATCTAAAACATCAAAAGAAATTTCCCTGAAAAGTACTGAAGATTTTCAACAGGGAAAATGCATGTGATTTGTAAGCATCACATTGGCAACAATACTTAGAAGCTTTAAATAAATGAGATTGAAAGCTGCGATTAGTTGGAACAATGTTGGAGAAAAAGAAACAGGAAACGAAAAGTGAATGCCACTGAGAATGGGGAAAGAGATGGATTTGAGAGATATTTCTTAGAATCTCAATGCTGATTTTAAAAGTGAATCATAAACTTTGGTAATGATATTAAAACTCACCTCTGATGGGACAAAGTGCTTGTGCTGCCAAACTGATACATGATGTGATAAAGTGGCTGTCCCTTCTGATATCAAAAATGCATAACTAACTTCAATAAAATCAATTGAAGAAATATGAAAAAATTGGTCTAAATCATTCTAGGTAAAGACACCAATTAAGAATGTGGTCATTGAAATGATCTAAAGATTAAATTGTAATAAGTTAGCATGCTACAATTTATATTTAGGAGTTATGCTAGATTTACTCTTAACTTCCATTAAGAATCTCAAATGATTCTAAATCACAATAATGCATATGATAGTCTTAACTTTTAAAAATGCAGTTCAAAGATTATACTTATTTTTATCAAATAATATGATTCATCCTAATGAAAAGATTGCATGGCATGTAGGCTAGATACACAGCAATAGGGTTAATACCATCAGTGCTATAGGAAATTGATACACACACACACACATATACACACAGTATATAAAACAAAAGACATGGATTCACAGTAATAAATAATGAGAAGTGTGTAATATTAATGTAAACAATATTTCCTAACTCAGTTAATGTAAGCAATTTTTGTTTACATTAATTTTGTTTATAATTAATGTAAATAATTTTTTCTAACTGTTAGGACATAGATCTTATAATAAAAGGCAGCTGGAGATATAAAATGATTGCAATTGTTAGTCATTTTAATGAGAAAAATGCAAAGCAAATTGAAGACATCTGCAGTCAACAAGATTCAGAAGGGATCTTCAGACCAAATCCCTCCCTGAAACATCTGCCATTTTTCTTGCCTAATACTCTCCTCCCTGGGCTATTATGGGCAACACTGGCCTTCACTACTTTAAGACTGTTTTCTTGCTGACTCTGCTGTCGACAGTCTCCAGGTGGTTTTAATTGAAGATGAAATTTGAAAATCAGACCCACATTATTTTTATCAATAGTCCTAATGATATTCTCTTCTGTTTAGTTTCCTGTGTTTTCATAACTCTTGAATTAATCACAACCTTAGTCCTCAAAATTAAATCCTCCCTTTCTTAAACCATGGAAAAGATGTCTAAACAGACTCTAGATTATGCTTCCTCTGCCTCATCTCCCCACCACACATTTACATATGCTGTCCTTTCCCCCCTTTTATTTGGAAGTTCTAATCCCTAATGATTTCATTCTGGAGCCAGATGATTTCATCGACCATCTGTAAAAGAATAATGTCCAAATCTACTGAGCCGCCCTTGACCTAGTATTCTCAATCACCCTCACATTTTATCATGTTCAACAGCCTTCCAAATGAAACAGTCTTCCCAACTGCCACGTAGTGAGCTATGAGTAAGGCTAGAGTTGTGTAACTTTCCATTAAAGTTTTTTTCTTTTTAAACAAGAGTGTCTGTTGCCTGACAGTTGATGTCCTCCTTTTGCTGTCTCCATTTCCCCCTCTTAACCCAATTTACTCAACAGATATGTGATGCTTTGAAAATTTGTACTTTCTCTTGAGAAATGAAGTTGCTGATTCCTGGTTAAGACTTTTAGTCTAATTTTCTTTAAGATGAAGTTCTCCATTGAGAAGCAGGTTAATTGGTGGTGGGACTGTTGCAGTGGTGAAGGGGGGGTGTGTTCTTTTATTATTGAAACTCAACTAGAAGCATGTTTGTAAGCATAAATAAAAGATATTATTAAATATGTCTTCATAACATTCTAAATTTTCCTCTGCAAACTCTACTTGTCTCTTACAGTACCTTATAACTTGTCTCTTATAGTACCATATAAAATTAAGATAATAGTCCATATGAAACTGGAATTTATAATACCATATGTATCTTATAATCCTACAACTCTTTCGTTGGTGTATTTTCTCTCTTCATGAAAATATTTGTTATTAAATTTTGCCTCAAATGCTGTTCTCCTCATATAACCTTTCTTTTTGCAACTAGGTAGATGTGTATGTTCCTTCCTTGTACTTTTCCAATACTTATATCTCTCGAATATACCTTATTATATTCAGTTTTGCAATATTTTATTTGTTAAACTTTATGGCCTTTTATTCTCATTAAGCACTCTCCTTGAACACTGGATTTTTGAGCCTTGAATTTAATAATTACTCAAAAATCTTGATTATTTTTCTTTTGTGATATACCCATTATTTCTCAGGGGTTACTCTGGGCTCTGCACTCAAGAATTAGTCCTGACAATCTCAGGGATGACATTGGATGCTAGGGATCCAATCCTGATCAGCTGCATACAAGGCAAAAGTCCCCCATTGTAACTCTATTCCTAATATTTATTACTATATATATATATATTTAGGAGACTGGGAAGATAGGACAAGGTTCTTTAGCTCAATTTCTAGCAGAACATACCCCTCTGCAACATTGCCTAGAGTCTGAGCAGTACTAAATTTTCAGGTAATGGCATTCGATTAGTTCACCTTTCAAATGGCTGAAATTATCTGGGAATGACCCTTGGATTCCATAACAAATTCTTGGAGTACCTCTCCTTTCCATGACAACAACAGTAAGAATGAATCTAGGTGATTTGAATATTTCATAGTCCCACTACTATGGCACAAACATTCTTGCTTCTGTTTCCCCATTTTTGGTTTCTTTTTTAAATTTGCTTTGTTTTGGAGCCACAACTAGCAGTGATCTCAGAAATCACTCTTGAAAGCTCAGGGACCATATGGTATGCTGGAGATTGAACTTTTTTTAGTCACACCAAAATGTATGGGGTTATTCCTGCTTGTGTACTCAGAAATTACTCCTGGTAGTTCTTGGGGCACCATATGCAATGCTGAGGATTGAACCTTGATTGGCTGTATACAAGGGAAACACCCTACCTGCTGTGCTATTGCTCTGGCCCCTTTTCTTCATTTCTTAACCTGAAATATCTTTCTCTTTTTATTTACCCAATTCATAATTCTTCTATATTAAATAACTCACATTTTATCTTTATTAAGACTGCTTGACAATATAATGATCACCTACCTATTCTTTTGTCATCTTCTACATATATCTCTTACAGTTAACCCAGCACAAATAAGCATTTTATTATTCACTATTCTTAAATTTTTGTACTATTTCACATGGCTAAGTTTTCTCTTACAGGCAACACATTCCTAAAGAGTAATAATTGTGTTCTATTTAACTGAAATGCTTAGCAAAACTCTGAACATAGAGTAATAACTTATTGTAGAGAATATATTCCTTTACCCATGTTCTTTATTCAATGATAAATTTCACCATTGGGAACATCTGTAACTGAGAGTTGACCTTAATATACCTTGTTAAAATTTCCTTCAGTCATTGATGAGTCTGACAGTAACCTCTGATCCCTTCCAGGTTGCTTTTTAGTCAAGGAGCATCTGAGTCATGCATCTACAGAATCATTCTTTGACTGGAACATATAATTGTAAAGGATTCTCTCAACTTCAGAACTTCAGAAAGACTTTCTTGAAACTCAATGTCAGTTGCATAAGGGTCATATTTTTCTCCTATCCTAGCTGGTTTTTCTGTATATCCCAGGGGTCCAAATAAATATACACTGAGGTTCCACCTAAACATCTGTTTCCAAGGAACACAACCATAATCAGACTTCATCATTTTATTTTATCTCAACTTTTTATCACAAAATATCTCATTTTCAAAAGTATTATGAAGTATAGCACTGCTTCCTCATTGCTAATAATATAGTTTTAACATAATAGGAATCCATAGATATAATTTTTATGTACCACAGAAGGCACTCATTTCTTCTAATATGAATTTTTGAGAAAGTATTTAGGGTTTATAAGGTAAATATACTTTTAAAGAAGCTTCCAAGAATTGTTCAAAAACTATTGGTTGTGACTGTTTTTTTTCTAAACCATATATCATTAATTCAACAAATCAAACCACATATGGCAACATAGAGAAGGTTTCTTGTACATTCTGTCATATGGAATATTTTCTACATTATTGTGCCGTGCTCACTGTGTGAGTATGACTCAAGGAAGAGCTTTGACTTAAATGAAAATAATTTTCACAGTTTATGACTTTGAAAAGCAAGCACGTCCTTCTAGGATAGAATCTAGACAAATAAAACTATAATATATACTAGATAAATATAGGGTCCCTTAATATAATTTATAACTTTGGAGTTATTACTTAAAAATTCTTCTGCATTTGTTCAAATAACCACAAAAGTACACACGCCAATGGACTTAAAAACAATATATAGGATGATGCATATGATAGTGATAGTACTAGAAGGAGTAAGGAAGCTGATTACATTGTACAGGGACAATTCTTATTAGATCCCTAAGACTAGATATAGTGCCCCAAGTACTGCCAAGATTAATCCTTTATCACAATACCAGGACTAAGCCCTAAAAATGGGTATGTGTGGTCCCAAAGAGATTGGGTGCTTTGGTAGTAGGAATTCACTGGTGAAGGGTGGGGGGGGGGGTGTTCTTTTTGTGACTAAAACCCAATTATAGTCTTGTTTGTATTCATGTTGTTTAAATAAAGATATTAAAAAAGAATAATAAAAATTATGAGTGCATGAATTTACTACTCTAATTTTAACCTCTACAACCTCCAAAAGTTTGTTGAATCATCATTCTACCTTCTTAGCTACATGATTAATATGCACTAAGTGTTAATATACCTAGTCTGGAATGATAGCATAGCGAGTTAGGTGTTTGTCTGCCAAGGGACTGACCTGGCCCTACCTTGTCACTACATATGGTGCCAGAAACTCTCTAGGAGTTATCCCTGAGCACAAAGTCAGCACTAAACCCTGAGTAAACCCAAATAAAACAAATATAATCATGTTTAATTTAAATCTTACACTTTTCAAATATTTTTATTTGATAATTTCACCTTGATTATTGACCATTTGATTATTTCAGTTTTCAGATCAAAATTTGAATTCATATTATGACATTTTCTATAAGTATTTTATACCAAATATCCAACTTATTAACATTTATTGCTACTTCTATATGTTTTAAATTCCTTTATTTAAACACTATGGTTACAGGATTCATAACACAGTAGGATTTCTTTTATAGTTACAAAGTTGGTCATGATTTAATTTCAGTTATGTAACGTACTATACCCTTTACATTGTACATTGTACATTTCCTGTCACCAACGTCCCCAGCTTCCCCCACACCTTCTTGCCTACCTGCCTTGGGGAAAATGTTTATATTCTCTCTCTCTCTCTCTCTCTCTCTCTCTCTCTCTCTCTCTTTCTTTCTCTCCTGTCATTTTATATTTCCTTTCAGTACCCAGTTCTTGTCCTGTGTGATAATTTCCAACTATCATTGCCATAGTAGTCCTTCTCTGCCTTAACTGCACTTACCCCCCCCCACCCCAGTATTTGTGTCAAATTTTCTACCATAGACTGGTTCTCATTCCTTTTTTTATCTATTGTCTCTGGGCAATAGATAAAAACATACTATGTTTTTAGTATCTCATAAATGAGTGATGTTATTCTATGTTTATTTCTTTCCCTGTGACTCATTTTGATCAGCATAATACTCTGAAATCCACACATGTGTAAGCAAATATCATGACTTCATTTTTCCTAACAGCTACATAGTGTTTAATTATGTAGATGTACTAGTTTCTTTATCTATTCATTCATTATGGGTACCTGGATTATTTCAAGATTATTTCAAGATTTCAAGAGTGTTGCATTGAACATAGGGAAGCAGGCTTTGTGCATTGTATACGGTTGGTCATTTCCCCCTGAATGGGACCAATTTCATCTTACTACTTCTGTAGTGAAAATAGAGATAGAATCCAACTACATTTTGTTTCTTCCACTATTGCCTAGAGCTTTAATATGTTCTCCTGTATCATAGAGTCTTGTTAAACATACTGTTATCTCAAAATCAATTAATATGTATAAAGCTGCAAGCTGGATCATGCCATGCATTTATTGAACAGCTTTTTAATCACTGAGAGTAAAGGTCAAAAACTTTAACTATATCCAAATAATAGCAATAAAGAGTGGTCATATATCCATTAATTAGAATATTTCTAAAAAAGTTTAAATGTTAAATGTTAAAATACAAGAAGAAAATAGAGGCTGGAGAGATAGCATGGAGGTAGGGCGTTTTCCTTGCATGCAGGATAGTGGTTAGAATCCCAGCATCCCATATGGTCTCTTGAGCCTGCCAGGAGTGATTTCTGAACGTCGAGCCAGGAGTAACCCCTGAGCACTGCTGGGTGTGACCCCCCCCCCAAAAAAAAAGAAAAAAAGAAAATGTACTAGGCTGCTGGTGTCTCAGACAAACCTATAGTCACTCTTCTACCAAACTTCATGCAATTTGCAACCTCAGGTTTTGAGTTTTTATTATATGCTACTCTCCAAAGCGCTCTTTATTCTTTCTATTGCATACCATGAACATGCTATATTCCCACATTTAAAATTTTTCTGATATTTCTACCTGAAATGATATCTTCTAGAAATTCATATATTAGATTTAAGAAAAAAAATTTGAATGGAGTCTCAAGTATAATACAGTGAATAAGATGCTTTGCCATGCAAACAATTCACCCAAGTTTAATTCTCAGAATCATCTATGACCATTCAAGCCCCATCAGGAGTAATTCCTGAGTCCCAAGCTAGGAATAAGTGCTGAAAACTCACTATGTCACCATATGTGATACGTATCAGAAAGAAATAAGGAAGGAAGAATGAAAGAAATATAAGAAAAAAGAAATAGTGAGAGAAAAAAAGAGAAAGAAATTGAGAAAGAAGGAGGAGGAATAAAGGAATGAGGGAAGGAAAAAGGAAGGAAGGAAAAAGGAAGAAAAAAAGGAATGAGAAAGGAAGGAAGAAAACAAGGATGGAAAAAAGGAAGCAAAGGTAAAAAGAAAAGAAGGAAGCAGGATAAAGAAAGGTGAAGTTAGATAAAATGTAAAAGTAAAGTTGTGAGTTAAAATTACTGCAGTTACTAAATTAACTCGAATTATCAACTACAGATACTAGAATAATAAAGGATATTCTAATGGCTGTGTAGAGGAAGTTGTCAGAGAAGGAATGTTCTTCAATGAGAGAAAATTAACAGAATAAAATGTATTCCTATAATCAGATGCTCAATAAACATTTTAGGATGATGTAAATTACTAAATAAATACATCCTTCATTCATTCTGGCACATTAACTATAATAATCCTAAAAATCTGATAGCAACTTCAGTTTAGAGTAGACAATCTATATTCCTAGGAATTGATTATCATTTATAATTTCTTTTTCAAAAAGAAAACAAACTTTTCTTTTTTAATTATACCATTAATACAGTAACTTTGATTGATTTTTGAGAATTTATGTAAACATTTTGAAATTTTATAATAAATTTTTTAAAAAATTTTAATAAATATTGTTGACTGCTTACTCTTCCTGACCTAGAGAATTAGCTATTAGATGAGGTTATTTCTTTGCTTTGTATTCTGAAGCCAGCCCAGAGGTTGAGGTTACTCCTTGCTTTGTATTCAGGAATCACTCCAGGTGAACCAATCAGTAGTCTGAAAATGTCTGCTTAACAGTCTATGTAACTGTTTAAGTAAGCTCTTCTTTAAATCTGCATTGAAAATTTTGGTCCTTACTTTGTGTGTGTGTGTATGGGGGGAGGTGTATTTCAGCCACACCCGGTGACATTCAGGGGTTACTCCTGGCTATACACTCAGAAATCACTCCTAGCTTGGGGGACCATATGGGACACCGGGGGATTGAACTGTGGTCTGTCCTAGGCTAGCGTGCACAAGGCAGATGCATAACCGATTGCGCCACCACAATGGCCCCTGGCCCTTACTCTTTATAGAAAACCAATAGGATAATGTCAGGCAGCCTAACAGTCCCATTGTACATTTGCTTCCATTCTAAACTAAAGGCATTTCTGGATTAGGAGGGGATTTTTGTTGTTGTTGTTGCTATTGCCAAAACATGCTGTTCCTGCTCTCTGATGCAGTTATTTTCATTTTGTTTCTTGTAATCAAGAAATTCTTGGCCTGGAATATCTCCATTAAGACAAAAAGATTTATTTTAGATGTTTTGCTTCTCTTTCTAATTCCAGATACAAAAGAGTAATAATACAAGGAGACTTTCAAAGATAACATATATATCAATATTTATATCACTAAATATATTTGCTGATCCACCTTGAGAATATTGTTTTAAAACTTGGTAGTGTGGCAAATATAATGAACTTTCTTAATATCTTGGGACCAGGATAATAAAATGGTTGATAAGGCATTTGCTTGGCACATGCCCATCCTTGACATTCCATATAGCTCCTGGTGACTAACAGAAGTTATTTCTGAGCACAGAACCAAGAGTAACCCCTGAGCATCACTGGGTGTGGCCAAAACAGCAACAAAAAACAAAACTTTTCTAACATAGTAAGTTTTGTCTTAAACATACTCTCCATCTATCAGAAATGTGATGATATTTTAAATTTGTTTATTTTGGGTTGATTGTGAGATGTGATTTGGTCAGTTAATCATTTTTTTTTTATCTTTTTGTTTGTTTAGTTGGTCCTTTTTTTTATTTTGTGGTGTTGGGGCAGGTAAAACAATAAGCATATATGGGCATCACATATACAAAATAGGTGATCTATTACTCAAACACAGTCCTAACCCTGGAAAATCAATCAGGTTACTAATTATGAGACTCTCTCAAACTTTCTCAAACACTCTCTCCTACATTCACATATTGATAAATTTTGCCTGTCATAAACTTTCAATTATCAGATCAATGTATAATTGAACAGTAACAGAATTCAATACCATACTGATTACATCAATTTTAGGCCACGCAAATTATTACCTCTTTTTGTTCATTTATGTTTCTTTCTGATCTTTTAATTATTTCTCCTCCACTGTGTATTTGCAAATCTCATTCTAGTTATAACCTTAATAAGAAATGGAGAAATGAGACATAGAAGAACTGGTCTTTCCCTTTAGGCTCCTAATGTCTCAAGTAAAGTAAAATTATTACTAGAAAAAAAATACACAGTCTAACTTTTTTAAATGGACCAAGGAATTTAATGTAAGGTCAGAATGTTTGAGAATAATTTATTTCATAATACCCATTCAAATTCCTAGGGTGTTGGTACTTTCCAACCATGTATCAATCAAACATAATTGGAAAATCTATTTAGATTTATATTAAATTATAATGATATAAATCTACTTAGATTTATATTAAATTATGATGATCTGCAGAATTAAGATTCATTCTTTCATTTCATTTGACTCATTCCTGTGCTTTTATTTCTTAAAGCATTTCTATACTTTAAGAAATACTTTTGCTTTTAATTTATCACAGTTAGAGAAATACCACCATTTTTTCTTCTGCCAAGAAACCAGGAATTTGAATTTGCCATGTTCTTTATGTGTGTTATGAGAAAAAGATGTCACTCTTAAATCTAATTTTTCTTGAAATATACTGTGGCATGGAATAACCACCAAGTATTCCCACATATGCCCCAAAGAGCCTATGAATATATATTAGGTTGTATGAAAAGGTGAGACAGAATTAAAAACCATAGCTGAAATTAAGTTTGCTAATCAACTAGCTTTGTGATAGGGAGATTATTGTGAATTATATAGTTGTTCCCAATGTAATTATCATATCGGTCCTTATACATGAAAAAGGGAGGTAAGTTAATGTCAAAGTGATACAATGACTTAATCAAATATTTCTGACTTAAAACGTATATAAAGTAAGGGTCAATAAATATATTTTATTGTGTATATGCAAAAAAATGAGACTTGTACCCATAAATTATGTTTTCCTGTGAAGGTTAATAAATTTAATAGTGGTGGGTTTAGCATGGAAAATAAGAGGAGTTAAAAATTTGATAAATATATTTTATCAAATGCATTAATTTTATAGCTCATAGACCATGAAGAGTGATAAAAATTGTAAATTATAACGTTAAATGTGTAAGATTATATTATTTTTGCTATAAATTATAAGCTGTTATATTATAAATAATATATTTCCAGGATAATGGAAAGAGTGAAAGTGTGATAGTATATTAAAAGGGGACGGTGTATAGAAAGAGCCTAAATTCCTAATAGCAAGGCTAATTTCATCTGACTTTGTTTATTGCCTGATAAATTACCAGCATCTTCCTGATTAGTCCACCTTGAAAACATTTTCTGTGTTACTATTCCCAGAACCTGACTCAAATAGAACTCTCTTCAGTTTTTAATATGCCCCATGACTTTCAGAAAATTTTGATACAAAATTTTAAGATTCCATTTCTGAGCCTTACTCATAATCTAAATATAGGTTGCGTTATTGCTTACTCTTCAAAGCCATTTTATTATTAAGATAGTAGAATAAAATATACTTTTTAAATAAAAATTACCCAGGAATCTAAGTGTATACATGATTTTGCTAAATCTATAAAAAAAAACACAAATACAAGAGATGTTTTATCATGATGTTTTATTATGGGTGTCTGTAAGAAAAAAAGATCAACAACCACATACAAGTTTACAAGTTAAAATTCAATACATTCTCTGTGTATGACAAAGCAGCCTCATAATTTTTTGTTGTTGTTGTTGTTGACTTTTACAGGACAAAGGGATAAGAAAGTCCCCTGAAGTGACAAGCCAATAAAACTGTTTGGCAGGAGACATGAACAAATGTGTCTTTATGTTTTGAATGCAAGGTAACAATTCTGAGCTAAGTTTTTAAAGTGAAACTACATTAGCACCATAACATATATCTTTAAAACCTTCCCAAATATTGGTAATTTTGATCAGCAATGACCCACAAAGAGAAAAAAAAAGCACCTTTAATAGTGGATAGTCAGGATTAAAATAGTGGCTTTAAAAGTATTTCTTTAAATTCTTACACTACACTCTACATTTTTTGGCCACTATTTTAACAAATCAACAAAAGTCACAAATTTTGCCAATTTATGCAAACTTTGTTTTTCATCTTCTGGAATCTACAAAATTCATCTGTGTTTGTGACCAGGTTGAGGTAGTTGAAACAGGAAAGTCTTTTCTAATTTTATGTTTGACTCTTTCAAAAAGAAAGGTTATCATTTAATGACAAGCAAAGTCATTGCTCAGCAAATGGGCTAGGATTCAAAGAATGTAACACCATGTTATTGTAAGAGTGTTGAAGTTTATTTATTATAGCACCATTGAGACATTTTGAAATTGGGACTGGTAAAAAAAATAGAAAAAAATCACTTAAACTGTATTTGTTGTAACAGAAAAAAAGTATCTATTTTTTTTGTCAATTTATACGTTTTCCAAAAATTTTGGAAATAAATAACTGTAATTTAGTTGGGCACTTGTACTGGTTGACAAGATTAGAAGAAGAACACATATGGAGTTTGAAATTGTCTGCTGGGGTTTCAGAGAGAGTTTGGTTTATAAAAAGCAAACAGGGCCAACGTCCACACCGAATTCTTGATCGGGACCACCAATATCATAGGGTGCAAAATCTATAATAGGTAGTCTCATAGCTTTGCGTGTTCTATATTCAAAGACTGTCTTGCCCCATTCGCCAGTGTGTTTCTGCAAATAAATAAGAAAAATATATCAGTTATCATTACATTTAAATTAGATATTACATTTAGACTGATAGGTTTAAAAGAAACAATTTTTGTTGAAGAAGTTAACTTTCATATATAGAAGACCTTCTTTACTTCAAATTTATTATCCTTACAGTATCTAAACCTTTTGTTAATAACTGAAAGTCTTAATAGATTTCAGGGTAAACTCAGTAGGGAAATAGCTGTATGCCTGAGCATTTTTATTCAGTCTGATTCTGTTAATTGCTTACAAATAAATAGTCGGTTTATAAAGTAGACAAATCTGTCAAAAAGGAAGTTGATAAACCAGAATTTATTCTCACTCTGTTTATAAATTTATAACTAGGGTTAGAATTAGTTATATGTCTAGAATTCAAAGAAAATGAGAAATTTCATATTGAGTTAATAGGCTAGCAATCACACAAAAAATCTTGTAACCATCCTTAATGTCCCATTAAAATTTATTTTACATATTAAATTTCTTTTGACTGGTTTCACCTGGAGGATTAGAATATATATATATATATATATATTCATTTTTGTGATATTTAGCATTATCTGAAAGAGTCAGTATATTCTATATGTCAGACCAAAGGCTATTTCTCATTTTCTGCATTATTTTTATTTCTACTTTTCAAAATATTGTGATAAAATTTTAAATGCTGAAAGTATTCTGGTCCATATTTCTAAAAATGTTACTTACAGTGCAACCATCTTCCAGAACTGTGTATGTGAATTTGCTATTTCCTTCAGCCTTGAATTCACCATCATTGGATCCCATCAATTTTAGAGCCTTCTTGACATTCCCATTGGCATGATCCATGTATGCAATACTATTCTTGCAGTGATATGTAATGTTTTGGGAGGCCCGGCTAGAAAGAAGTCTGAGGAAAGCCAGCTGGACATCAAGGACATCTTCAGGAAGATCAGGATTGCCATAGCTAAACTGTGATAGGAAACATATAGATAGCATGAAACATTTTTCTTAAAACTGTATACAAGGCATTAATGTAGTATAGTATGGCCATCCTAATGTAGATGGTTCATACAGTTTATGTATGATTTTCATATGTTAATATATTATTGCATTTTTAACATACAATGTTAGAGATAAGAAAAACTTAAAAATGGAAAGTTTTATGCAAATAATAGTATAGCTTATTTCTTAAGAGTCAAATTATTATATAGAGGGGCAACTGAGCCACTTGGACTCTTTTGTTTATTAATCACTTAAAGACATGACTTTTATAAATAGTGATTGGCATATCCTTTCTTACCTGAAAACCGCCATCCATGGTTTCTCCAAACCAAACATATTTTGCAGCACCAGAATCTTTCCACCAGTTCTTGCGTGGGACACTTGAAGGATTGGCATTAATGCATGTTTCCCCTGTCTCCATATTACAGAATACTTTAATAGCATCCATCTTGCAACCTTGGTTAGGATCAACCCAATATTCTCCTAAAAAATAGTGGCAACTGGTTATAACATCTTGTAATAAGATTTGAACTAGAATGTACCTGATAACACATGTATTGTGTTGAATGAGAGTATGCTTTTATTTTATAGTACAACATAATAGAGAACTAATAGAGAAAATTGTTAAGGTATAACAGCTATAAAAATCAGAAATTACCATATAGTAGAAGTGTCTTGACACTGAACAATGAAAATAAGCTTAAGAAATTACAAATCCTATATTGTATTTACTAAAAATAGTCTTTTTTCTTTTACAAAATGATATTATCTGACAGGCATTAGCTTTATTATACAAGCTACTTTTCTAATATAGATTAATACCTCAAGTAGAATAGATCTAACATTATTTTCCCATGATGATAGTTGTCCTCTACGTTGATTTCTAAAAATTATTCTTAACAAAGTCAATGTCCCATGTCAAAATTTTCCTTTCAGAAAGAGGTAGCCTGATATGTAAAAAGTTATACTATTTCAATGTTAATCTAAATTTTATATAATAGTCTATAATTATTATCCAATGGTTCTTATTTCAAATTTGATGCTTCAATTTATAATAAAATAAAATTTTATTAAATAATTATTAGAAAAGTTAAACTGCAAACTGCATAAAATAACATAAATGTTCAGAAAGCATACTTATCTACATCACTCAAATGACTCTTGGAACTTATCTAATCACTCAAGTAACTCTTGGAATACTATATATTAATCTTATCATGTATATTAGGTTGGTCATGAGTTAAAAATGTTTATAAACTATTCTTAGTTTCTCACATTTAATTTTGCTTTTGTATCTAGATCACTTCCAAAAATGCTCAGGGACTACTCCAATCATAGTACCCAGAAATCACTTCCTGTGGTGAATGGGGATATTGTAGACCCAAAGACTGAACCAGAATCTTTACATGCAAAGTTTGTGCTCCAGATTTTTGAGCTCTCTCTTTGTCCAAATTTGGAATGTTACCTTTCAAATACAAATTTGCACACTCTTATGAATAAGATTTGCATGATCTTAAAACCAATTGTAATAATCTTAATAGTAATCATAAAATGAATAAAACGTGCACAGTATTATTAATAAAATCAATAAAAATTAATATTTGCATAATCTTATTCATCAATAAGATTAGTAAATAATGTTGTATTTAGCAATATAATACTTTGTTGTACTGATGTACAAAGTTACTATCCAAGTGCCTATGGTCATCTCTGAATTTCATTCAACAGCTATTAAGAACTTTTTAAAAATACTTTGTTGTAAGGTTTTCCCTGTAAAATCCAATATGTGGCACAACATTGTTCTGTGAATGCAAAACATCCTCAACTTACCACTTTGGAGTTCAGGGTGGCAGAACTTCAGATCCCGGCAGTTCCGGGCAGGGTGTTTCCGAGAACCGTCAGGGCTAATGTGGTTTTCTAGCTGTCCACTGACGGATTTGAGTGAAGTCATAATCTCTTCCGTGTTGATTTTTAAGTCCACAGGTTCATCTCCATAATATGGGGCAAACCCACCAGCTTTTTCGCCTCCACCAGAGATTGCACCACCCCCACCACAGCATGGACCAGGGGCACCAGGAGGTCCGGGAGGGCCAGGTTGTCCTGGGTGACCTGGAGAGCCCTAAGATGAGTAAAAGAAGGCAACACTCAGTTGTACTGGTTTGGTTTCCACTGAAAGAAATGTTGATTGATCAAAAGAACCAAAACAAAACCCAAACAACAAATAACAATGTGCTGGAGCTTTGTAATTAATTTAGTAAAGGTTTGTTTGGATTGTTTTGCTATCAAATGGGACAAATATATATAACCAGTAACCAACACAAAATAATATTTATTGTATATATATTAATTACAAAATAATTAATGACTATAATTCACTACTATAAAATGTTTCTCATTCCAATGTGTAACAGTCATTGGTGTTAGGGGAAAACAATCTATACTAAGATGATTTCTTCCATAAAATCTCTCTCTTTTTTTTTTTGGTTTTTGGGCCACACCCAGTGACTCTCAGGGGTTACTTCTGGCTATGCACTCAGAAGTCGCTCCTGGCTTGGGGGATCGAACTGCAGTCCTTCCTAGGCTAGCGCTGGCAAGGCAGACACTTTACCTCTAGTGCCACCGCGCCAGCCCCAAATAAAACTAGCAGAGGATGGTTGAAATCATAAAATCATTATAAATAACCCTAATGTATAAGGAATAAGCTCAGGAAACCTAGGTTCTGATATAAGATCTGTCATGAATGCTTTATGCTGATCATTTGAGTTGTAATTTTAAGTATCACAATGCGAGGCTAAGTATTTTTATTATATTTGCACTAAAGTTGTGGATTAGAGAGGCCTTAGGATTGTTGATACCAATTGTTGAAGAAGTAAAATGCATTATATACTTGCAACTCATTATGATTACCACATGTAACATATTGGCCTGATATCAGCACTGGTAGAGTTTATTTAATTCAGAAATTTTTCTACAGATTCTGATTTGATATTATTGACTGAACAAACTAAAAGTAATTTTTTTTATTTTCCCTTGGCGTATGATGGAGAATCTCCCAATGTGGAGTATGGCAAAGCTACTTCTAATTTTCATAATCAAGTTGAATTTTCTGAAAAACTGATTATTGTAGCAAATTAAATATACGTATTCTAAAGTGATATCTTACTTCAGATCCTCTTTCTCCTCTGTTACCTCGAGGTCCTGGTGGCCCAATAGGACCTGGGTGTCCACTCACTCCGTCTTTGCCAGGAGGTCCATTAGGTCCAGTAGGTCCCTAAGAAATGATCAGGATATCATAATCCTAGAATATATCTCTGCAGTGCAAATATAGGCATTTAAAACTATGGACCTTTCAATGTTTTCTTTTGATACTTACCCTGGGGCCTGCAGGTCCTGGACTACCCACTGCACCTTGGTGACCGGCAATGCCCTGAAAGGAAAGCAAATGAAGTATGAGGAAAGACTTTAAGCCTTGGGACATTGTAGACTCAAGATCAGATCAAGAAACATGGACATTATGGTAAGAGATGACTTCCTTTAATCTTTCCACTGTCTATAATAAACTATTTAAATTAATCTTCATATCCATGACTGATCTCATTTAGCATTTGATCTTAAACTGAGTGGTTTGCTACTATCATATTCTGAAATTTTTCTTAAATCAGCAGTATCAATACATTACAAAGATGTTCTAACATGGTCACACTTACTGGAGAGCCAGGGGGGCCTGGATTTCCAGGGAATCCTCGATGTCCTTTGATGCCATTAGAGCCACGTTCACCCGCTTCACCCTTGTCACCACGTGGACCTTGTGGCCCCTTTATGAGTAGATTTTAAACAAAGGTCAGAAAGACACACATAGGAAAAGCACACAAAATTTTATAAATATTATGATATTCTAACTGCTAGAAATTTCCATCAGTAGAATACACTAAAGATATATATGTATATATTAATTATTAGAGATACAAAGAGATTACATATTTATTACATATCAATTACTAAAAAGCATAGATTGGCTTTGTAGTTATTTGATTTCAAACTAATAATAGCATTAAAACCCCAATAACATATTCTGTTTTGGTTCACTCTTGATAGTTTTAGATATCAAATTTATTTCTCTGTTTATCATAAAATAAGACTTTCAATAATCTCCCTATTCTTCATTCCCTTTTCCTGAACATGACAGAAAATGTAATTTCTTTTAGTTTGTAATAATTTATAAAAGAAATAAAAGACTCACAGGAGCACCTCGGGAGCCAGCAGGACCTGGAGCTCCAGCTGGACCAGCTGGACCCTAAAATAAAATTTAAAGAATATTTAACACAAAGAAATTGTTTGTTGATACAATGTTGGCTAATTTAAAAGCTAATTATTTCATTGTAATAAAACAGTGTGTACAATCTAATTGAAAATTAACATGATTTTCTCCTCCTAAATCCTTTCCCAATTAATAACTGTGTAGGACAGTGGTAAGTGGTCATCTAAATAAGAAAAGTCCTTATTTAAAAATGTGGAAATGCTCTTATATAATTAATACATTTTTTTTGAAATTACTTTTGCCTTTGGGGCCACACCCAGTGACGCTCAGGGATTACTCCTGACTATGCAATCAGAATTTGCTCCTGGCGTTGGGGACCATATGGGATGCCGGGGGATCAAACCGCAGTCTGTGATAGGTTAGCACATACAAGGCAAACGCCCTACCGCTTGTGCCATCACTCTGGCCCCCATTTTTTACATTTTAATGAGAAATGATTGGCTACTACCAGAGACTTCTCATACATTGTTATCATAATTGTAAAATATAACTGTTTTATAAAAAAGATAAAAACATAATAATTGAGCTGACTGAACCAACAATTTTATCAGTACTCTCTGGTGTTTTTTTATTGAGGCAAAGGGACATGATGGCTATTAGAACTCACAGTTTCTCCTCTGTCACCACTCTTTCCAGAGGGACCAACAGGACCAGGGGGGCCAGGATGACCAGGAGCACCTGGGGCACCAGGAGACCCATTTTCACCACGGTCACCCTAGAGAGAAATTTATAGGCCTAAAGTAAATACGAGCAGTAGTTCTTGTTTCCAGGCTACAGATCTATGATACGTGCATCTATTATACCTTGCCACCAGGAGAACCATCTCGGCCTGGAAGACCATCTGATCCAGGGTTTCCCTAATTTATTAAAAAAAAAAGAGAGAGAGAGAGATAGTCAAGAAATCATTTTTTTTGCAACAGTTTATAGACCACCACTGCATGCATGATGCATGGGTGCTATTTTACCCTAAAAAGGTAAAATTGCTTTATGGCCATAATACATTATAGATATTGCAATCAGTGTGGATTTTTGTAGGATAACAATGCCCAAATCATACGGAGAGTATCTATATAGTACCTAATTTAGTGGGCAAGAAAGCAATATGGTTAGGAAGAAAATAATATCTTTTTTGTTTGTTTGTTTGTTTGGGCCACACCCATTTGATGCTCAAGGGTTACTCCTGGCTAAGTGCTCAGAAATTGCCCCTGGCTTGGGGAGACCATATGGGACAGCGGGGGATCGAACCGCGGTCTCGATCTTTTCTTGGCTAGCGCTTGCAAGGCAGACACCTTACCTCTAGCACCACCTCACCAGCCCCAGAAAATAATATCTTAAGAAGGATCCTACATGATATAAACTTGAACAAAGGTAATTGATGTTGACAATAAAAATCTATAATTTAAGAATAAACATAGAAATATCAAAATATCAAAAACGGAGGTGTAGGGAGGAGAATCTGGTGATGGGAATCCCCCCTGATTTTATGTAAATATGTACCTAAAATGTTATTGTCAACAATATGTAAGCCACTATGATCAAAATAAAAATTATATTAAAAAAAAGAAATATCAAAATATTTTCACCACAGAGGAATGGTATAAATTGGGGGACTTTCCTTACTCCATTTTATTTCTCTTAGCCAGAGACCATAATCATTCATTTTGCTAAAGATATTAGTGAATATTTATTAATTAATAAAAGCTTTTAAGATTAATAAAATTATAATAGAAAAGATAATCTAATAATAGAGAATGATGATTCTCCTTTGGGGAAATGGCCTCCAGAGGCCTGAGGACCTTCCTGGTGACACTTCTTCAACTGGGATGGCCTTTAGATACTAGGACTAGAGAACTCAATAATGCTTAGACTGTGTCTTGCCAACCCAGAAGTGCATAGTGGCCTCTAGAACTTCACTCCGAGATGCTAGGGAGTGCAGGGGGATAGACCAGAGTTGGTTTGTGCCTTAACTACTGTGCTTTCTCTCTAGTTTGAGAATGAATGATTCATTAGCAGGTGGCAATATTTATACATATATAAAAGGTAGAATTTGCATAAGTAAATCTGGGTAAAGCCTGTAAATAAAACCAGTACTTACATCTCTTCCAGGTTCACCAGCTGTACCAGCCAAACCAGGGAGACCTTGAGGGCCAGGAGGACCACGTTCTCCATTATGGCCACTGGGTCCGGGTTTCCCGCTTTCCCCCTATGTACAAAAGAATGTAAGATGCTGTGTTTGAACCTATAGTCATTTCATATATGAATTATATTGTTATTAGGTGTCTTTATTTTCTAAGAAATGCCTGACTTTATTTGAGTTTTCTTTCATCTATTTTGGAAATTATTCCAAGCATTGGGGAAATGTTTAGGAAAAAGCATTTTCTTCTATTTGCTAATTTAGCCAAGTGATTCTGGGTACTAGATGAATGGTTGTGTAAATGTACTGTCATTTAGATATGCATATATATGATTATGAAAAGAAAAAGATGATTATAAATCACAATAAGTTCACTAGAATTAGGTTATATTGAAAATTTGGCTCTACCTAATAGGATATATGTTTATATAAATAGAGTTTCCTCAAATTCAATAGTTTAATTTTATCATTATATTTTATGGCCTTTAGTTTAGGAGCTGCTCAAAGTGTCAAAATGTGAGCCTAAGATGACAGCCTCATTGACTCATCAGCCAAATGAATCATTGAAATAGTAGAAATAGATAGTTGAGATAGCTGAAATGGATATATATCTATTGATATGTAAATATAAATATATACATATTTATATATAAAGGAACTCAGGAATGCAAAAGACATGTGTTGATGGATGACGTATAAAATAAAGGCTTTCATATATCTTAAAGCTTCATTTTTCTCCTATAAGATATATAATCAATAAGCCAAAGATTATTCCTAGGTTTGCTAAAAGAGATAGTAAACATATATATGTATATATATATAATCTGTACTATCAATTTATTTGTTTATATTTAAGGTCGGCGACTATTGTCATTGTTTCAGGTTCTGTATCTTTTAAAAATATTCAGACTTCTCCAATATTGAAAGTATTAGCAATTAGATCCTATTACAGAAACACTTCTTCATATCACTCTTGTAAAATTCCATGATCTCCGCAGCCTATGGCAGTGAACAAGACTCATGGAAAACTACTCACTTACTGGTGCTCACCTTGATACCCTGTGGCCCGGGGCTTCCCCTGGCACCTGGCATGCCTGGCGGTCCTGCAAGACCTCGTGCTCCAGTAATTCCTGCAATTCCAAGAGGGCCCGGAGATCCCTGTGTGACACAGAATAGTGTGTGAGCTTTGGATGTAGCTGCTTTACTTACTGCAGTGACTTTGTAATTAAGAATGAAACAATATTAGCAATCAATAAAAGAAATAAAGCTGCTTACCGGAGGTCCCTGGCTACCAGGGGATCCTTTCTCTCCTGGCGGACCAGCGTCACCTTTTGGTCCAGATGGTCCAGGGTTGCCAGGAGCCCCACTGTTCCCAGGTGGACCTGCGGGCCCATCTTTACCTGGAGCGCCGTTAGTACCAGGGGGTCCTGGGTTGCCCTACAAAATAGTGTTTGACATTTTAGTGCTTTATAAGAAGTCTCCTTTCCCTCTATTCATATGCATTCAAATAATTTTACATGGGATCAAAAGCAAAGTAACAACAACAAAGATTCTCATGTTATGCAGAAATACATTTTTTCTTAGGAAATATAGGGTAAAATCACTTAAAAAAAAGTATTTACATTACTACCAGGAGGACCAGGAAGACCACGAGCACCAGGGAAGCCAGATGCACCCTATGAAATAAGAAATACATTTTTAAATTTTGAAAGTTAATTAGAACCAATGAAATAGCCAGACATATCTACAATAGACATATATAAACTACAAATATATATATATATAGATCCATATTCTTAGACTATATATTTCTAGATATAGATGTATGTATGTACTACATCTTATATATGAATAAAGATATATACATCTATATGTCTCAAGGTTGGCATTCCAGTGGATTTGTTTCTTCTTTGAATTAACTCACAAATAAGTAATCTACTATGATTTCATACCTTCTTGAGATTTTATGCTTGTGAAGCAGTTTTTAGTACATACTAATGTTTAGCAACAATTTTTCAATAAACTTTAGAAAACTATATTTATAAAATTCAGTACTTACAGGACCACCAGGACTTCCACGTTCTCCTTTGACACCTTGGGGACCAGGGGGACCCTATAAAAATAGAAATATAATTAAAAAATTAAAATGATTTTATTTTACAAAATCAAAATTTTCTTGTTATTCTCCCAAATGTGGAAGAATGATTTAAGCCTATAAAAATGGCATTAATTGTGGTAACAATTTTATAATCTATCTGTGTATATATATATATATATATAAAACATTTTGTTGTGTACTTTCAACAATAGCATATCAATTATATCTCAATAAAACTGGGTAAAATTTAACAGGCATCAACTATATCTCAATAAAATGGGAGGGAAACTTAATAGTATTTAGCAAAAAATAGAAGCAATAAAAACATTTCAATAAATAAGCACAACAAAGAGCTTTGAGTTATACTTGATAGAAGCCTTAACTGAATTGTTCGCTACCATGCTTCAAACGGAGAAGATGGTTTTTATAAGGCTGTACCTATCTTAATAGGTCCTCTCAATTTAAAATATAAATTAGTCATAAAACTAAGAGTTTTCTATTAGAAGACTTAAAAAGCAAAGAATACTTACAGCTGGCCCTGAACCGCCAGGAGGTCCAGCAACTCCAGGAGGGCCTCCTTCACCTTTCTCACCCGGAGCTCCTCTTTCTCCTTTGGAACCAGGCTCACCATTCTGCCCCTGCAATCAGATACAGGAAGCATGAGCAGAAAACTTTGACTTGTTTTTTTTTTTTTAGAAAATAGAATTCTTGGTCTGGAGAAATAGCACAGTGGATCGGGCATTTGCCTTGCACCACTGTGTTCAATACCCAGTATCCCATACGTCCTCCTGAGCCTGACAGGAATGGTTTCTGAGTACAGAGTCAGAAGTAGAAATGACCCCTGAGAGCTGCTGGGTATGGTCCAGAAACAAAAAAAAAAAGGATGGGAGGAAGGAAGGAAGGAAGGAAGGAAGGGAGGGAGGGAGGGAGGAAGGAAGGAAGGAAGGAAGGAAGGAAGGAAGGAAGGAAGGAAGGAAGGAAGGAAGGAAGGGAGGGAGGGAGGGAGGGAGGGAGGGAGGGAGGGAGGGAGGGAGGGAGGAAGGGAGGGAGGGAGGAAGGGAGGGAGGGAGGGAGGGAGGGAGGGAGGAAGAGAGGGAAGGAGGAAGAGAGGGAAGGAAGGAAGGAAGGGAGGAAGGAAGGAAGAAAGGAAGGAGGGAGGGAGGGAGGGAGGGAGGGAGGATGGGAGGAAGGAAGGAAAGGAGGGAGGGAGGGAGGAAGGAAGGGGGGAAGGAAGGAAAATATAATTCTTTGGAAGGAGAGCTGTTGATCAGACAGGAAAAGAAGACCATCCAAAGACATGTAAAGATCAAGTATCATCATCATAAATGTGGATATCAGTAAGGTCATCTAAATTATATAGTTTTATAATGGAAATACTTAGAACATTTTCTGAATGCCTCTCATTCTAAAATATCATATGAGCCTTATTAACTAGACAAAAGGCAAGTCATATTTCTCTAACCATCTTTTAAAGATTAAAAATGAGCTAAAGTAAAATCAATGAAAGTGTGTGAAAACCATTTACTAGGAAAATGTGGATTAATCTGGACTTGCTATTACTATTACTTCAGTAATTATTCAGGCACTGGTGAGAGACATGATCTATATACATTGTAAAGTTTATACTTACTGGAGCACCAGGGAACCCAGCAGGTCCTGGAGGCCCATGTTCACCTCTCTCACCCTATAATAGTAATAATGTCCATATTAGATACATGAAGACTTCATTCAGCAGAGTCCACATCATTTTATGCTATCTTATCCTTATCATGCTATAAAAGAAGGAAGTATGAAATCTGCCTAACATAGTTAAAACTCTGAAAAATTTCCAAGTTTTCAATAATATTAGAAATGAGCAGGACACAGTCCTGATAAAATCAGAACTTAATTCTGACCTCTGAATGTCATATTGTTTGAAAGAAAAAAATACCATATATTTTCTCTATAAGATGCACCTGCCCATAAGACACACATAGTTTTTAGATGAGGAAAAACAAGAAAAACTATTTTAAACCAAATGGTGTATTAAAATATTTAATAAATACAACACTAGACGCTGTCAGGACACTGTGGCTGGAAACCAAAAGCTTTCAAGGTCGAAGTATATTTATGCCAGTATGCCAGTCCACAGCTGGTTAAACACATTTACCTAACTCTTTTCTTTTTACATTAGAAAATAAAAAAAGAAATTAAAACAAGAAAATAAAAGAGGCCATTTTAAAAATACATTTTAAAAATACATTTTAAAAATAATTAATATGTAAAAAAAAAGTCACAGCAGAAATCAAACACTCTAAACAAAAGCTTTATATGTGACAGTGAAAGTGAGTTAACCTGATTACTGATTTTGCATGGTATGTCCATGCAAAAAAGGGAGTGTAACAATGGGGATGACCAATGGTTAGTATATGAGTTCCTCCCCTGCACTCAGGCTTTAAGCTCCAGACAACATTTACTCCATAAGATGCACAGACATTGTCCCCCATCATTTTGGGGGGAAAATTGCATCTTATGGTATGGTAATTAAAATTTTAAGTGTTTAGCAATTGAATCCTTAAGAGTCAATGGTGGTGGGAATGTTGCACTGGTGAAGGGTGGGGTTCTTTATATGACTAAAACCCAACTACAAACATGTGTGTAATCATGGTGCTTAAATAAAGATAAATTTTTACAAAGAGTCAATTGGGAAATAAAAAATTGAATCTACATTTGTCATGCATTGTAAACCTTAAAGTTAGACCATCTAGAATCTAAAAGTAATCTCATATGAAGATACACATACATTGCTAAAATTTAAATACTTTTAAAGTTACTTTAGGAAAAAAATTATTACTTAAAATCTCAATGAATTTGATATAATAACACCAATATCCTTTGAAGATCATATGGTCCTTAAAGGTAGTTCCACCCTTGATTAGAAACACTAGAAAGAGAAGCAGAAACAGCTGTTTCCTCAATGAGATTTGAAAACAGCATATTGAAAATTCTTCGAATACTTACAGGGCCACCACGAGGACCAGTTGCACCTGGGATTCCGGGGCCACCAGCTTCACCCTGAATGGAGAAAGGAAAACAATCTCTCACAATCCGAACAGTTAAAGGCATTCTTGCTGATTCGTAGTGTGGTAGTGTTCAGCCTTACCTTATCTCCTGGCTGTCCAGCTGGGCCTGGAGGGCCAATTGGACCAGCAGGACCCTAAAGAGAATATAAGTATATTTTAAAATTTGAAAATGAAGTCCTTTTATGATAAGTGTAATAGAACATAACATCATATCATTCATTTTATAAACTAGAAAACACGATTTTTTATGGCTTGAGTAGTGTACTATAGATCCTATAATATCCTATAATATCTTTCTAAAAGAAAGAGCATTGTCTTATTCAGCTGATTATAACTTAAAAGGTTTTTCATGACTCCAAGGTATTTATGACTCATATTAATATTTTATATTTATATCAATGTTTTCAAATTGATAGTTTCAGATACTAAATTTTCATGAATTAATGTAATTGATATTATAACAGCAATCTTTGATGTGGGTAATGTTTCACTAGTTTTTCCACCAAAAGTTCAAGTATCTCTTTAAGGCAAATAACAATATGATATATAGTGGCTCATGCATGTATATTTCTATATTATTTGATAAAGCCACTTTTAGAAGATGTTTGCTAATGTGAAGACTTGATTATAAATTTTCTTTTTTTTTTTTTTGTTTTTTGGGCCACACCCGTTTGACGCTCAATGGTTACTCCTGGCTATGCGCTCAGAAATTGCCCCTAGCTTGGGGGGACCATATGGGGTACCGGGGGATCGAACCACGGTCCGTCCTACGCTAGCGATTGCAAGGCAGACACCTTACCTCTAGCACCACCTTCCCAGCCCCGATTATAAATTTTCTATTTTGTTTGTTTTTAACGTTTGTGTTGTAGATTCAAAGATAAGTGCAAAGAAGTATAAAAGTAAATAAAATTGCTTCTAACCCTTTTTATTATTAAACACATGCAACTCTAATATAATATCGGTATCAAAATATTGTCACTTGTACAATCTATAGAGAGCTCTCTGATACCATGGGTACATGTCTTCATTGTGTGAGTATGTGACTTTATCTTTTTTATCAGTTATCTTGTATGATCTCCACCACAATGAACACATATATCCAATAACATAATCATTTTTTGTTATAAATTGAATGAAATAACTCATATCTTTTTTTTAATTTTTTATAACATCGATGCTGCATCTCCTGATTGTGTGCATTAGATTATATGGTTGTACCAAAGTATCATAACTGTATTAAATAAAATTATTTTATGAGTAGTATTGATTCTTAGATTTTAGTGATTTGTTATTATCTTTCTAACCTTGATCATACGTGTTATCATTGAAAATGACTGTTTTTACTAATAGTATTACTATTACCATTATTAGTAATTACTTTTTATATAATATTTATATATTCTATTTATATAATAGTAATCTCAGATGACTATTCTGAAAACTATCAGGTAATAATGGGTTTTAATTAAGACTTTTTGTTTGTTTTGCTTTTGGGTGGACCACACTCTACTCTGCTTAGGGCTTACTCCTGGTTTTGAGCTCAGGGATCTACCCCAGTTTGAGGATTGAATCTGTGTTTACTGCATGGAAGATAAGCACTCTCCCTACTCCTGCTTTGACTCTAAAATACGAATTTTAGTAACCAATTAATTTGAGTCTTCGTAATACCCAAGAGATGACAAAGTGTGGCTTAAAATGATCATCAGGAAGTTTTGGAAAAAATTTAGAAATTGAGAGCCTAGCTAAGTATTTTATTTCATGTAGATGTAAGGTTTGTTCTCTGCAGTGCAAGTACTCACCCTTGGGCCATCTTTCCCAGGACCACCATCAGCACCTGGACCACCTGGCTCACCCTATTAAATAAAACCAATATAATGAAAATTAGAAGTAAAAAAAACACAAACTCCTAATAATAAAAACTACCTTCAAGGTTCACTTTACTGTGTCAAAGGTGTTCTGATATAACAAATTTCACTTCATTTTAAAGTGATGCCAGATTTTTTTTATGGATGACTTTTCAATGGTGTTATTTTTCTTTCATCAATGAAGTATGCATGCAATCTTAGTAATGAAAGTCAGCACCTTTTCACCCTTTGGTCCTTGACCTCCAGGAGCTCCTCTTTCTCCAGGCATTCCTTGCAGACCAGGAGAGCCAGAATTACCGGGCACCCCTGGAGGCCCTGCAGGGCCCTGAAATTAATGAATAAAAAATTAATCATAAGACAAACGAGACTGTATTTTGTAAGTTCTAAGTGAACTGAATGGGTGGAGTTACCTTTGGTCCTCCTGGACCGGCAGGGCCAGTTGCACCTTTAGGTCCCGCAGAGCCTGGTTGACCAGGATTTCCTCGTTCACCAGGAGAACCGGGTTCACCCTATTGTAGGAAAGCAAAATCCCCGTTAGAAATTCTCATACTGATAAAGCAAAACACTGCAATTGCTGCATTCCACTAGGTTTTTTGACCTTCAATTATTAAGCAATTTTGAAATTGTTATAATCATAACAATACATTTGACCAGTAGTAAAAACTCGAAATTACTTGGGAAGAATTTAAACAGGTTATCTTTGACAGTTACTTTGATGATCTAGTTTTGTTTGGTGTTTTCAAAGAATGTAACATCATAAACAATAAAATAAAAGTATTGTTTTATTTATACACAGAAATAGAAAACTTTGCCCAATAATATTTCTATATATTTAAGTAAGAAAATATTTTTCTTGTAAAATTTTATGACCACTTGCACTGCTGGTACAAATGAGTGTTTTGATTTGAAATAATAAAAAAATTACTAATGCTTTAAAACATGCAGAAAAAATTATTAAGTATTTTTAATATTTACTTTGACTCCTGGAGCTCCTGGTCCGCCAGGTTCACCCTTGGGACCCTAAGAGATTGACATTAGATGATTAGACCTAGAGCAGAATGTCTGTTATATATAACATACATCTATATAAATAATAAATTCTTTGCATAATGTGTACTTTCTGTATTTGTCTCCTTGAAAATGCAAATCTTCATACAATGATGAGACTTCAAACATTTTTTTAGTTTTATTAATCAGTATTTGAAAACTAAATGTTGAAACTAAGATACCATGATATGAGAAAACAAACAAGTTAACATTGGTAAATGTTCATTATTTGTTTTTTTACTATATACATGGCTTGTAACTTACTGCTTCACCAGGTTTTCCATTTTCTCCTGGAGGGCCATTAGTTCCAGGCAATCCCTAGGAAGAATATTTGCATGATATAGTAACTTCAAACATTACTTATAAAAAAATATTCTCATACATGTATTTCTACAATCTGTTCCAAAACCGTTTTATTAGTCTTGATACGGATAAAAAAGTTGTGACACTCAAAATTTAATAACAAACATTTGATCACTAAGTATTACATGTATATTTTTAAATATTTACTTTTGATCTATATACATAGAATTTATGACAATGATGTTATATATTTAAACATAAATTTTATATAAATGATAACATTTATATTGCTTATATAATATCATAATATATTTAGATTATATATAAATAATCAAATTTCATTTAACTTTATGGAACTATAAAAGCTTAATTATTTTTAATAATACACTAATTCTGAAATTAGCATGAAAATTATACTGATTAATATTGCCTCTCATTTTTATATTAAGGTAGAAGACAAAGCCAGAGATTTTAAGTTTGTATTAAGTTGAAATTTATCAAGACCACACACAACACTTGAACTATCAATAACCTTAAAAAAATTCAACTATCAAAGGGAATAAAGTACATGATTGTCTGGTAAGATAAGTGGCCAATGACATTAAAATAATAAATTCTTACTTGTGGTCCAGCTAGGCCAGGAGCTCCCGATTCCCCTTTATCACCAGCTGGTCCCTGTACAAAAATAATTATATATATACTTATATAAACATGTATATACATAGTGAAAAAGAGATTACCCACTATAGGTATCTTGTTATTTAGAGTTCATGTAATTTTTATTTAAGCAAACTCATGTAACTTAATTACTAATGATATTAAGGAGACAGAGTCTGTCTTAGTAACTTAATTACTAATGATATTAAGGAGACAGTCTGTGGAAATGACTCAAGAGCGATACGAACAATACAACTCAATATCAGCACTTATTTAGCTATCGTTTGACTTTACAATTGCTATGATGAACTATTATTCAGTCTCAAAGATTATTTCTTTCCTAAATTGTATATTCGAAATGTATGTTTTATCCCACTCCCACACACTATGAACTTCAATTGATGGGAATAAACTTACAGTAGGCCCAGGAGGGCCCTGAGGTCCAGTTTCACCATTTTTCCCAGCAGGGCCCTAAAATGTGCAGTTAGGAACTCAGTTAACAAAAATAACGTAGAGCAGACATAGCATAGAGACAAAAGTATCAAAATAGAAAGCTGAAAATCAATGAATTCTACATACCTGTGGTCCAGGACCACCAGGGCCACCTCGTTCTCCATTTTTGCCAGGAGCGCCCTAAAGACATAGCCAATATTTAGTAATTCTAGAATATAAATGATTTACCATATTGTTTCTATTTGTATCTATCTTGCACATACATATAGTTAGAACCAAATCAAAAGCCACGTTCTTTAACTAGATTCATACACTGTTTTAATATTGTCAATTTCCCCAGAGCTCTAAAAATAAATATCTTCATATAAGCATTCTTCTAACTTAATTACTTTTATTATCAAATATTATTCTGTGCTTTAAAGTGGAGATTGAAATTTTTTTCTGCACATCTTTATGGAAGAGAATGTTTGGTCAAATATATACTGATAAAATATGTGAATAAACTCACATCATTTCCTTTTGGACCAGGGAAACCCATGACACCTGGTTGTCCTCGGGGACCAGATGGACCTGGAGGCCCTGGTCTGCCACTTTCTCCTTGATTTCCCTAGTGAGAAAACACACACACATTTGACAAGACCTAATTAATATAGGAAATATGCATATTTATATATTAAGGTTATAAAAACATATCAAAATAGACCAAATTATGTATCCCATCATTACTGGACTGGTGTGTATAAAAATGTACATACGGGAGGGCCTGGTTTCCCATCACTGCCTGGTCCTCCTGGACTTCCAGTCATACCCTAAAATAGAGAGTATTTACTGAATTTAAAAATTAGTAACAATGCAGTACAATTGTCTGATACTTCAAATGCTCATTTACATATATCCCCATTGCTGCAAGCATGTTTCTTTCTATAAAATATTTCAGTCAAGTTTTCGCTTTTATGTTCCTCCATTTATACTCACATTTTACTTATTTTGTTTTCAAAGGCTAGTAGGTTTAGTATGAGTTAAGTTGTCTTTGATGTTAGCCAGTCACAGAGCCATTGAAAACAATGTCTATCTTACCCTCAATCCCGGAGGTCCAGGAAGACCATCTCGACCAGGTTCTCCGGCAATTCCTCTGGGCCCTGCAGGACCTGGGCCACCACGCTCTCCAGCAGGCCCCTAAAAGGAGAAATAAGTCAACAATATGTAAAAATTCTTTTTTGACCAATACATTGATAGTACTTTGGTTACAGCTATAGAACTGCTTTGGCTCACACAGAGAGAATTTGTGTTTCTGAAATGCACTATTTAAAATCACAGTAATCTATTAATTTTGATTGCCATACTGGGAATACTGATAAAAATTTTAGCAATATTTAGTAATAGTTTTGTGATTTTTAAGTCAAGTACTTTATAGATATAAAATTATGTTGTAAACTATAGAGTTCTTAAATAACATAAGTATTCAGGATTATCACAAACTTGTTATTGATATTAAAATAACTATCAATTGGCATAAAACTCAAAGTAGTCTCATAGAGGTTAATTGACTTCTTTAGTTATACAGGGGTAAAATGTTGGCTTGGAATTACTGTTTTACTTGAGAATTGTTTCTTTAATTCCAATGTATTTCTTTTGGATGTTTAGTTTTAATTAATGGAAAATTCTAGAAAAGATTCTCCCTATTAGTAATATAGCTCTTAGGAGATTTGAAACTACAATCATCTACCTACCTTTTCTCCTGGAAGGCCATTTGCTCCAGCAGCACCTCGGAATCCAGGTGCACCCTGGAAATATGAAAGTCAAAATGTATGTTTCATGCATTAAAAGTTTCTCATATATCTTAAGTGGGAATAGAGACATTCAAGTGTCATAGAACGCCTTAAAACAATCCATAGAAGGGGTGCCCTGGAAGATCTTGGTTGTCTCGTCCTGAAGGTAAAGGTCCAAGTGTAAAATGTACTGCTACATTCCTGTCATGCACATTGAAAACATACCCGATCTCCTGGAGTGCCTGGGAGTCCATTAGAACCAGGTTCTCCCGGTGACCCATCTTTGCCATCTTCACCCTTAGCTCCTGGAGCGCCTGGAGTACCAGCTTCACCCTAAAAATAGTGCCATATAAAACAATAATGACTACATTTAGTAGAAAATTATGCCCTTATCCCTCCTTATAGTTGCTGCTTATTTAAATGGTATTTTCTAAGAAATGCCCCAATACTTTGTGTCATACTTACACGTTCACCACGTTGTCCTGGCTCTCCTTTGGCACCATTCTTCCCAGGTTCACCCTAGACAGAATGATTTAGTGGTTTAAAGCCAATGATAAGATACTAATGAAAATCATTACCACATAACTCAATTATTCAACCAGAGTGGACTCAACAGAAACTAATCTGAACAGGAAGAAATAACCTGCGATTGCATTTTTAGGTAATAAAGTAAAAATAACTTACTGCAGCACCTCTCTGTCCAGGAGCACCAACGGCACCAGGAGGTCCAGCAGGTCCTCGGCCTCCTGGGAGCCCAGGAGCTCCAAGAATTCCAGCAGGACCCTGAAAACACACCCAAGAAGATGAATTTTAGTCAAAATTGAAGGTTCTTTCAGAACAAACCCAAGATATATGTGTGTGGGATATAAGAAGATATGTGAATATCTTACCATTTCACCTTTACTACCAGGACTGCCATTATTGCCAGGAGGACCCTAGAGAACATCAGAGAATAGTAACAATATAGATAATACAAATATATTTAAATAAGATATTTATAAAATAAAGCTATTGATGGATCTTATACTTGGTAGAAATGAAATAATATCTCTAACTAGGAGGATAGCTCATAATATGTGAGCATAAAATTAGTATTACCTGAATAAGTTAGAGAGCATGGAATATAGTCCTAAATTATTAATGACGAATATCAATTTCATCACTTGTTTTATCTCTGAATTTTCCTTAATGCCATTTGTTTGAGGCAATTCATCTATGCATTGTCTACTTTATTCTATTGTAATGTGAACATAAAATTCATAGATTCAGAAACTGTACAATCTCAAAAGCTATTATTTTTAATATGAATAAAATCACTATCAGTGTAGACAATAAAAATACCTCCAAGTATCTCTTAGAAAAATATAAAATTTATAACAACACGAAAACATATGCTCTCTTGAAGGACATATGGCAGTACCTCCCCAAAGTTGTGTTCGCTACTTACTGGAGGACCTGGAGAACCAGCAAGTCCCTGGGGTCCAGGTTCTCCTCTTTGTCCAGGGGAGCCACTAGAGCCAGGAGATCCCGCAGGTCCATTTTCACCCTAAGACGTAAAATCATGAAGGTCAATTTCATGCTCATGTCTAGCCACCCAGTCAGTTTACTCCTTGTGTTTAAAACATCTTTGTTGAAATATGGAATAAGGAGTTCTATCTCAAGGAAGGAATCATTGATTTCAAGGCAGAGAAAAGTAGTTACTGTGTATGCAAATGTGTTCTCTCTGTTTTCCAGAAAGAGACTTGAAGAGAGAGGTGGTAGTGATAACATAAAGGAAATATAAATAATAGTTGAGTGTCAAAATCAATAGCCTTTTTAGAATTTAGAATAGAATTATTGTTGAGTAGATGAAAGGGTATCCATTTAAATGGTTAAAAATCACTTTTATGGAGCAATTTATTTACTTTTGTTGTCTCCAATATATATTTTATATTTATATAAATATTGTTTACCTTAGCACCAGGAGAACCAGGAAATCCTGCAGTTCCAGGGGGACCAGGTGGGCCCTGAAAAATTAAAAAGCAATTTCAAAATTCTTAAGTAATTATTAGCTAACATTTGTAAATAAAAAATGATCATATCCCCAGTACAAAAATAACTATCAAAATAAGACTAAAATGTATTGTTTATGAATGTATATTATACGGAAGAAAAATAGTAAAGCAAAATAAAATCTTAATTATTTTAGAAACTCTGTATTATCCATCACTACACACATTTCCACAAATGTCTTAGTTACATCTTTCTATTTATATAATAGAGTAACATTATTCTTCATTTTTTAATGATCTGTTAATTTTCATAGCTTACCCAGGCACACTAGATATTAACTAACATTTTAGTTTTTATATAAATGTTGACTGTGAGTCAAGTATAATAAGGACCACAATAGTGATTTTGTTTATGTACTCAGTAGCAGTTTGATGAGATACTTATGAATAAGGTAAAATTTGGGGTTTATTAAAATTATTAAATTCCATTTGGCATCATGAAGATCACCTTGTAATCTTGCATCTGCATTAATATGCAAATTTATATTTTTCAGCTTATATTTAATTATATATGTATAAATATGTATATATTTCATTAATTAAGATAAGGTTAGATTTTAAAAAGCAACTTACTGGTTGTCCATCACTCCCTCGAGCACCATCATTGCCTCGAGTTCCCTACAAAAAGAAGCTTATCTTAAATATTTTCTTATTACTAAAAGATTGCTCACAAGTAATATTTTATCACAACTTATCTTTGATTAGAGTCTTTATCTTTGATTAGAAGTCTGAATTGAGTTGACTTTTCTCAAAGTAAAAATGTAAAAATATGATATACAGCAATGATCTATACTGCACATGAATATGAGTCTATGATTTATAGAACCTAAGGATAATTTAATGATTCTAATGAAAATCAACAAATGTCAACATTTGTACAAGCCAACTCTTCAAGAGGCTGTAATTATTAAGATATTTGTTCTTTTTACAATATTATTAAAGATGGTTTCTTAGTTGAAAGACAATTCTTCAAGTGAATAACACTCTCAAAAAAGCTAGGGTGGCCATATTAATATCAGACAACAGATTTCAGGATCAAAAAGATTATAATAAATAGTCATTTCATAATAATCAATGGATATACACATCAGGAATTTTAGTATATCAGGAAGAATAACATCAGGAAGAAATCACACTTCTAAACATATATGCAGCTAATGAGGGAGCAGAAAAATATTTTCTCCAAGATAGACCACAGGCTGGGTCACAAATCATACTTCCATAAAATTAAGAGGATAGAAATTGTATCAACTATATTATCAGAAAAATAGATGGGTGTATTCCAATACCACACCCATCACTGGTATTTCCATGTTCCTCCCCAAGGATCTCAATAATTCTCCCTGGAATTCTAAATAGAATTAATAGTGTCGGTAAGAATACTTACTGCAGCTCCAGGAAGTCCTGGTCTTCCTCTCTCACCAGGAAGGCCTCTTGGACCCTACAAAAACAAATCATAAATGGGCTTTACTTCAAACTTAACATGTTTAAGAACATTTAAGATGGCAACCAGGCATATTTTGGGCAAGATGAAGGGTTATTGTAACACAGAAAATTATATTATATAAATAGAATTACCATGGGTCCAGGAGATCCATTTTCACCAGGAAGACCATTTTCACCCTAGGAAAATATAAGACGTTAATATTAAGTGTCACAGCACTCTGTGTAACAAGTATATAAGTTAATACTTTTAAAAGTGTTTTCTGAAGAATATTCTGGAACCTACACAAAAGATGCACATCTCAAGAATATAAAACTTTTTAGTAGGCCTTTATTCTATTTATTTCTGATGTATCTCACATCCTGCACTTTGAAAAGTTGAACTAAAAGGAAGGAACAAATGCATTCATTATTCAAGAATTCTCATTAATTTCTAATCTAGACAGTTCAAGATATTTTTATTAAAATCTTAATATTAAGAGCATTTGAGTTAGAGACTTAGGAAGTTCCTAAAGTATGAAATTCAATTCAAATTTTAGAAAAAGTCAAAGCCATAATATAAATTTATAGCTAACATATTTTAATAAATTTACTGATAAAATAAAAGATTTTTTTGGATTTACCTTTAATCCAGGAGCACCAGTTTCTCCCTTTTCTCCATTTCGCCCATCAAAACCCTATGAATTTATAAAAATGATATGTTACTAAAATTGACAAATATTCCAAAATGAAAGTTTTACACTGAATTTCTATTTTGGGAGGAGGCACATGCGGTGACGCTCAGGGATTACTCCTGGCTATACGTTCAGAAATTGCTCCTTGCTTGGGAGACCATATGGTCCCGGGTCAGCCATGTGCAAGGCAAATGCCCTACCGCTGTGCTATTGCTTTGGCCCTACTCTGAATTTCTTTATAAACAACTTTTATCACAGTGAACTAGTAGGTTGAGGAGTCTCTACACAATGCTGAGGGCCCAGGAGTAACTTAATTCTGTTTGGTCACAATACTATGTTGAACATCATCTTAGATAACTAAAATAATTTTCAATTAAGAGCATTTGTATTGATTTTATTGTAAAAATTATGAAAGCTAAGAAAAAATGTACATTTAGTACAAGTGGGAAGTTGCTGTAACTAGAGAGTAGCAAATACTAGTTTTGTATACTATATTTCTACTGTTGACAAATTTGAGACTCAGTTCTCAATAACACATTTTAAATTTTTATCTGACCATGATAAGAAAAAGGAAAGTCTCATTATTCATTTTTCATAAATATAATAAATTTATGTAAATTGTTTAATTTCATAGAAAACATCAACTAGTTTTTTTTGTTTTGTTTTGTTTTGGTTTGGTTTGGTTTTTGGGCCACACCTAGCAGTACTCAGGGGTTACTCCTGGCTGTCTGCTCAGAAATAGCTCCTGGCAGGCATGGGAGACCATATGGGACACCGGGATTTGAACCAACCACCTTCGGTGCTGGATCAGCTGCTTGCAATGCAAACGCCGCTGTGCTATCTCCCCGGGCCCACATCAACTAGTTTTAAGACTTACTGATGGCACAAATTCAATTGTGTCATCAAACTGACTAGTAAATCCCAAACCCAATAAAACTGCTTAAGGTCCATTGTAGAAAGACTTACTCTGTGTCCTTTCATCCCAGGGAATCCAGGCATGCCAGCAGGGCCTTTCATGCCCTAAAAATTAATTGAAAAGATATTAATGAAGCTGCAAAAAGAATCACAATTTAGAAGTCAAATGTCTTTGTTAGTGAATTCAATTTAATTATACAATAGTTTTCTGCTAAGGTCACTGTGATTACTTCAATAATTGCATTGAATACTATAGACTTACTGGGGGTCCAGGGATTCCTCTGTCTCCAGGTCTTCCTGGTCTTCCTGATTCCCCCTAAATAAAAAATATTAAGAATAGATAAATGCTTGTAGTCTATTAGAGAACAGATTTCTTTGCATTTTTTTCTCACAAAGGATTGATGGAAATGCTTGAACTAAATGTATAATTGTGAGACTAGCTTTCTTTAACTTAAATATGTCTTGAACAACTCAAGCTGAGTTATCACTAAAGTATTAAAAATATTGGCATAGGAGAAGTAAGAAATAAACGGAGAAGTACCAATGAACAAGGGGCAAGGAGGTGCAGTTATATCAGTGGTAGTAAGTAAAGACAGAGATAATTATCCAAACCACGGAGTTAACACTAACATCATGAGACCTAAACTTGAAATGCCAAATTAAAAAAGTTGACTTTCAAAATGGCAGGCTGGGAGGGGTGGGAGATAGAACATGGGAACATTTGTGGAGAGAAGTTGATACTGGTGGAAGAATTTGTGATGGAACATATTATGCCTAGTATTTAACTATGAATAACTTTATGAATAAATTTGTTTTAAAAAATAAAAAATATTTATGCAGAAATTAAATGAGAAAATTGCCTAATGTAAAATCAAATTTAATAGACTAAAAATACTTGGGAGTACTTCTAGCTTGAATTTCAAAAAAATCTATCCATAGCTATGTAAACACTAGTAGGTTCAAAGATTAATATGAGCTAAAATACATTAACCTGACACCAATTTGGGTGCCAGCTAGATAGCTCAAGAATCAGAAACATATTATTTGCATGCACCATAAGGCTTTGATTTCTACCCCTGGCACCACTGGTTACCCAACACACCTGTTGTGATTCTAGTGACTTCCAACATTCAGTCCTAGCAGTTTTATGTCATTGAATCTTAGTGTTAGACCATTCAGCTCAGAAGGCTAAGTGATGCTAGGAGTTTCCTGGGGAACCCTGAGAAGTCTTCTCCCAATACAATAATATAAACACACAATAAACAACCTGCCATACAATCAAAACATATATTTTTAAAACAAGTTTTTATCTCTGAAAATTTCACAGATAATAAATAAAAATTATGTTAATTTTTCTGTATCACCACTCATTCAACTTACATCTTTTCCAGCAGGACCAGCTGGACCTACAGCACCAGGAGGTCCAGGAGGACCCTAAAATTAAATAAAAATATATTTTACATGTTCTTTTTAATAGAGTAATAGATTATATATATTTCTGAAGGGAATATCATTTTGGAAAATATCTTCAAATTTATTTTCATAAAAATAAGTTAATATTAAACCTATGCTCTATATAAATTTTTGTATTAGTTTAACTATTTTAATACATTTAAAATATCATGTCTGTTTTATATTATTAATGTATTTGTATACCCAAAACACAAATATCATTTTGAAATATTGAATTAGGTATATATATATATATATATATATATATATGTTCATAAGTGGTTTGAAAACTGTTTCCCTTAATATCACCTTCCTTAGTTTATTACACACATTAATTTGAAGAGCTTTATAAGATTATATTTATCTCAGATAAATTATGAATTCAAAGATTAGAGATGAGATTAACTGAAGGTAAATAGATACTTAATGTAAATTAAGAGAGAAAATTTTGTAGTCCTAATAGGAAGTAAATTTAGGTAGGAAATAAACCACAAACTACCTTATAAAACAGGCACATCAATTAGAATCCAAAGGATATTTGAAAACCAATTTAACTATTACAAAAGTTCTAATCAATATTATAAAATAGTATAAACTTAATTGGTACTATGGAGGAAACTATAGTTATACTCTAAAAAAACAATGATTTATATAGACATATCAATTTATTAAACATAGTTAATAACTGTTACTTACAGCAGGACCAGCTTGTCCAGTTTCACCAGGGGGACCTTGGTATCCTGGAGAGCCCTAGAGAATTGAATAATATGTAAGTATTTTTTTAAAAGTAATTTAACCTTCATATGTTTTAGTTACATATTATAGCCAGTAAAATTTTGATTCATAAATTAAATAAAACTTTATTTTAAATTTTATTTATTAATTTTAGTTTCTTAGTTTGAAATAAAACTATTTCAAATGACAATGAAGTTTAATTATATTATTCCTTCTACTTCATTTTTTAGAAATAGAACTAATCCAAACTATTATCCATATTACATGCAAATTAAACATGGGATTACTACATTAAGGTTTCAGCTGCAGTATCAATTTGTGTGAAGAAATTAAATGTGAAATTTTAAGATCTTTGGGGGAGTATATTAATCTCAGTTGTATTTCTATGTAAAATTCATGCAATACATATAGGGATAGAAAAATTACAGTAAAATTTTATTGAACTTGATTTATTTAAAAGTACATACATAGAAAGTAATACTAAGATATACTTACAGGTGATCCAGGATGACCAGATGCACCAGGGGGACCAGGAGGGCCAGGAGGACCCTGGAATATAAATTTTAATGTTTTTATAAAGTAAATTGATCTGAAATACATTTTATTCAGCTATCAAAAGATCTCTTTATATGGAAATGATAAGGGTTAGTTTAAGAACGAGGACAAGTATACCTTGTTATGTGGTGACTTTTAATGGACCTATTTACTTTAATGAGAACTATAATAATAATTTCAATAAAGGATTATCAGCATAAAAGAAATTACCAGGGCTAAAGAGATAGTACAGAGGAGTATAAGGAACTGCCTAATATTGTTATGCTAACCTGCAGGTCAGAGGGATATTTTATAATTATACATGGAAAAATGATCAATTAAAATGATCCCCATGATTCATTGCTATTCAGAATACAGGTAAAAGGTAAAAATATTACCTATTTTGAAATACTTGTATTTAATTAATAAAGCAATATATTATAACAGAATTACTTCTTGTAACCTGTTTTCTGGAATGTTAACAATAGTTCATTTTATCTTAATAAAACCTTCAAATCTGATTAAAAAAATCACCATACTTTGTGATATAGCTGGATAAAATCAGATATTAATAATCTCTTTCTGGGTAGAAATGATAAAATACACTGCCCTCAAACTTAGAAAATTTATTACATTGTGTTTTTTTAATCTATACTAATTACAGGAGTCTGAATTAAGTTTATTATTTGTATCCATTTGCTAAAAGTTTGTCTTTTGTAACTTTGGCATCAACTATGCACTTTATGGTGTGGATAACAATTTTCCATAATCCCAGAAAATCCCTTGCTATGTGTTATTTATACTTATGTGTCTGTTATTGACAATGTCATGAGAACCTTCCTTAGTATTATTGCTCTTAATTCTACAACAAAGCTTATTTGTGTAAAAATACACAAATAAGACAAATAAGTAAAGAATACACAAATAAGAAAAATAAGAAAAAAACACACAAATAAAAAATATCAAAATTTTTAAACTAAAATAAAAGAATAGATAAATATGAAGACCAAAACACGAAGACAAGTGGACCCCTTAGATAATCACTGATTTTATGATGAGTAAAGCATAAGATTAATATAATGAAAGGATAAAATGAGTGGTAATAAGGAAGAAAATGAATTCGAGAGAAAGATAATGTGACCATTTCCCCAGCTTTAATAGAGACTAAGCTCTTTTGTACAATTCCGTGAAACCATATTATCAGAATAGCAAATAGTCAAGATTAAAAAAAAATACTGGCAACTTAAATAATGTTCTAAAGTTCCAGGAAACGTTTGTACATACAGCTGGGCCAGGAAAGCCCCCGCCTCCACCACCTCCAGCCTTGACATCGTATGAATCAAACTGGGGAGAATAGTTCTAGAACAAAGAAACAAGATATTTATGATTTAGAAAATAGAAAACAGGTTATAGGTCTTTATAAACACATTAGTAGTTCAGGTGACATTTACTGTTCACTGGTAAAAAAAAATTACTCAGCATGATAGAGAATGTGGTATGTTATTTATTTTGTGTATCCTATTTATCTGTAGTTTAAGATATCCTGAAAAAAAATTCAGCAGCATAAAAATGTGGTATGTGTTATTTATCTTGTGTATCCTATTTATTTGTAATTTAAGGTTATCTTACAGAAACATTTTCTTATATGATACAAAAATATTTCATCTATCTGTATAAGATGTTGATATCAATTTGCTCCTATATACTTTTATTCAAAGTATTATTTCTAAGCAAAGCCCTCAGCATTATAAATATATATCACAGACATTGTGATGATTGAGTCTTGACAACATATACTCATTTTGAGAAGATAAAGGGAGAGGACAACTGAAGTTTCTAAGTAATTAATGATTACAATAAAAATCTTATCTTCTGACATGGCTAATATATGTAACATATTCATCTCCAATTAAAATCCCAAAAAGACATATAAAAAGAATAATGGAAAGATGGGAAAGCTGCATGATCTTATTGCTATGGCAGTTTCTTGGTGTATATTTATATTGAATTATAGGCCAAGAAATATATTTATTAGGTTATAAAACCTTATGATATTGGATTATAACATTTCTTCTGTTCATTTGATTTTTGAAAAGTCTCTTTAATTTCATAATTACTTGGTGTGTTATAGAATTTTTCCTGATTCAGAAACAGAAATTAAAAGTTTAAAACGGAATTATTTTAGTAATGGAAGGTATTACCTGATTGACAGTAGGGCATGATTCACAGATTCCAGGAGCACCAGGAGGACCAGGGGATCCTGGTTGTCCTGGGATACCAGGATCACCATTTCTCCCAGGGATGCCAGGTGGACCCTAAAAAGTAAAAGACCCAATTATTCAGAATTACTGTGAAACTACTTTAGTGTCTCTGCTTTGTAATAGAAGGAATCAATAGAAGGGATAATCTTTGTAGAAACTTACAAATGTGTTATCTATATCATGAAAATAATTTCAGTGTAATTTATTACTTACATATTAACCTATATTTTAATTTTAAACTGATAATAAAGATCAACAAATTAAAAGCAGAAAATCTGAATATTTCATATATGATCATATATTCTATTTCAGTAGCTTATGACATTTAAATATAGGGGTCTAAAAGAAATCTCTGGGTGACATGTTTAAATACAAAATGTATTTTAGAATAAAACATTTATAAGTCAAACAATGCCAGAAATTATTCTTAGCATTAATTCATATCATGAATAATGAAGAATATTTACTTACTGGATCTCCCTTCGGGCCTTGAGGTCCAGATCCACCAGGAACTCGAGAAGGCTAATAAATAGTAAAGTAATAGATTAAACAACAAAAATATGGAACAATTTTCCCATTAACTCAATTTTCATATTTACTTTTTATCCATCATTGTATTCATTCTCTAGCTTTAACTGTTAAGTTCAATATTTGACCTGTCATTTCAACAGTTATTTGATTGGCATTACTTTTGTGCCCTCTTACACTCCTATGATATAGAAGCTATTGTGTTCTTCCATAAGACTCTTGATGGTATAAACATTTTTCCTTATACTTACAACTGTTGGAGGCTGTGGGCAAACTGCACAACATTCCCCAAATGGAATCTCTGGGTTTTCGCAGTCTAATTCCTGTTCATCACACATTATGGCATCACAAAGAACAGATCCTGAGTCACAGACACATATTTCGCATGGTTCTGGTTTCCAGACATCTCTATCTGCATAGACCTGACCAAGATGGGCACATCCTCCGTCATAGTCTAAAAAATAAGTTAGAAAAGTATGAGGTTTACTTATGTTTGGCTGAAATGTAAATTTTGTATATGTCAGGACTCTCAGACAACCAAAGTGGAGACGATTTGAAAAGAATTATATCTACATTAGCTAAATATGTGAGATTTCTTTAATAAACTTGTCAAAAGAAAAATTCTACAGCTACCAAGAATACACTAAATATGGTGCCGGAGCCATAGCACAGTGGTAGGGCATTTGCCTTGCATGTGGATGACCTAGGACGAACCTGGGTTGGATCCCTGGCATCCCTTATGGTACCCCGCACCAGGAGCAATTTCTGATCACATACCCAGGAGTAACTCCTGAGTGTCACTGGGTGTGCCCCCAAAACCAAAAATAAAATAAAATAAATATTACTATCTGACTGTTTAGTCTTAAAAGATTGCTTCTGTTTAACATCAGAATTCTACATTACAGTGAATGTTCTTAAAGTCATGTGTAATCTATCTAGAATATGAATTTCATATCAAAGAAATATTGTGCACACAAACAGTGGTTTATTAAAGAGGAAAATTACAAGAGTTAAAAAAGAATGAAAGCACATATTTTGTGCATAGGGCCAGGGTTCTATCCCTCAAACCTCATGGTATACCTAGTTCTGTTCAAAGCAATCTCTCCAAACAAGGAGCTGAAATATCCCACAGCACTGCTGCTATGACCCCAAAAAAGCTTAAAAAGAAAGAAAAAAACAACTACTTTCATGGGCAGAAGATGGAATTCAAAGAAACAGCGCACAAATTAGGTCCTGGGTTACATTTGGTTATTATAGGACACCCCTATTGACCAGGCAAGGCCAGGTGAGTGGCTGGTAGACTCAGGAAAGACACAGATTTTTAACTCCAGGACTTAATGTCTATGCTAAATATTTTGGGTTATGGAGGTTAACCGGCAAAGCTCACAGAAGAAAAAAAGTTACATTACAGAACCTAACTTTTCCACAGAATATTGAAATTGTATCCATTTCTCATTTCCTTTTGTATGTGTGCAGATTTTTTAAGGTTTTTTAGTAACCTTAATGAGTCAGGAAGCTTGATCATTAATTCTTGTTTTGTGTAAAAATTTCCCAAAAAAAGATCTACAGCGAATAAAAGAAAGCATAAAAGAACGAAGATGCCAAGACAAAAATGTGTGTGTGTGTGTGTGTGTGTGTGTGTGTGTGTGTGTGTGTGTGTGTGTGTGTGTGGGTTTTGAGGGGCCACACCTGGCAACACTCAGAGATTACTCCTGGATCTGCACTCAGAAATCATTCCTGGCAAGCTCGGGGCACCATATTGGATGCCGGGAATCGAACCTGGGCCCTTCCCAGGTCTGCCATGTGCAAGGCAAACACCTTACCACTGTGCTAGCTCTCTGGCCCCCTAAAAATGTGTTTATTTTTATGAGTTTCATTCTTCTACCATGTTTGATACAGATCCATGAGAATATTAGAAAGAAATGTTATCTATCCTTGATACACTTTTACAATTATATGTGAATAAGAATGTGCAATTACTAGTAGCGTATCATACTTGTATTATATCATACCTTTATCTATTCCAACAAATAAAATCAAATTATTCCAAGTAAAATAAAATCTGTTATAAAATTTAACTCTTGAGGCAAGAGAGTTGTGAGAGAAGCTGGGAACATTGGTGGTGGGAAATGTGGATTTGAGAAAGGTACATTGCATGCTTGAAATTCAATCATGAACAATTTTGTACCACAGTGCTTAAGTAACATAATTATTAAAAAAAAAAAAAGTTAATGCTTGGGGCCAGAGCGGTGGTGCAAGTACTAGGGTGTTTGCCTTGCACGCGCTAACCTAGCATGAGTCACAGCATTCCATATGGTCCCCCATCCAGGAGCGATTTCTGAGCAAATAGCCAGGAGTAACCCTTGTATATATATCACTGGGTGTGGCCCAATCCCCCCTAAAAGTCAATGCTTTAATAATGATGACATATTAAAGACAAATGAGTTTAATAGTCAAACCTAAGTAAAATATCTTATATTTAAAATACTATCTATTCTTGTCTTCTTAATTCAACTTAAACTTAACATAAATCTTATATGCCCTTCTTCTGTGCTTAATCTATATTGAGGAAAGCACAAAAATTAATTTAAAACTTCATTTGAAAACCAATATTCAATGCATCACTTAGTAAAATTTCCTAGTTATGGATACAAAGTCCAAATGAGTGAATTGAGAAACTATGGCATATAGATATATAGATAGACAATGAAATATTACGGTGCTGTATGAAAAATAGAATTTTGCAGTGAGTTGCAACATCTTGGAATTGTCTGGTATCATTTTAAATGATAAATAAGTCAGAAGAAAAAGGACAAATACAGATTATCTCAATTATCTGTTATATACATATGCAGAGAGACAAAAGAAGAGAATATAAATATCAAATGATGACAAATACTTGGTTGGCTTCACAACACAAAACTCAGATTAACAATTTAAGAGTGTTGGGTGGATGGAGATCCAGGGGTAATGAGAAGCAGATTAGAGGTGACATAGAGCTTTGTACATCAATACTGTTTACATCAATACAATTGTAGTCATATTATATAAATTATAATCAAAGTGAAGTATTATAATTAAATTTCTTCATTGAGTCAACCCTCAATAGGAATGTCACCAAAAATACAGTATTTATATCTGCTATCCAAAGTATGAAGTAAATAAGCAAATAAAATAAATAAGTAAATTAAATTAAAAAGTCAACTTTATATTTTGGATCACATCTGATAGTACTCAGGCTTACTCCTGCCTCTGCACTAAGGGATCACTCCTACTGGGCTCAGAGAGACCATATGGGATGCTGGCAATAGAACCCACTTCAGCCACATGCAAGGCAAACATCATACCCAATTTTAAAATTAATATTTAAATACCAATATTCGGTGTTAAAACATCAACTTTTAAAATTCATTAAAATACTCATGCTTTATTCATGATTTTTATTTAACTTCTTAATTCAAAACTTAATAGAAACCATATGTGGTAAACCTTTTAAAACTAGAATTCTGACCATAAAGTTTGAGTTATTTTAGTATTTTGTCTCTTTAAAAAGTTTTGTCCTAAGTAAAGGAAGACAGTTGAATATTTAAAAGAATTAATACAGCTTTGTATAGTTCCTTAACTTATTTTACATAGATTTGAAAAACTGGTGTTATTAATTCAGCATCCATAGAAACTTACGACTGCTGTGAGACATTTTTGTTTTTCACTTAATTGAAATTAATCACTTAATTGAAATAATGAAGAGGTGCATGCAACTTTATTTTCCCTTCTTTTTTTCTTTAAATGTCAAAACATGACTGGTTATATGTTTTACTGAAAGATAAACTTCTTAAGTTCTATGTATCTTGGTTTTAAGATACTTGTAATTTATAAAAAAAAAATATTTCCTTGACAAAGCACAGAAATGAATGTTTGGTTTGAGAGGAAAATACAGTTGTTTCCACATTACTCATGCCTTTGCTTTCCATGGTTTCAGTTGCCTGTGATTAGCCTGGATATAAGGTGTTTAATGGGAAGTTCCAGTCATAAACTCGGTACTTCAGAAGAATAGGATGAAATCTGATGTGAAGCTCATCCAAACTCCAAATTCTTAGTCTAAAACTAGGTCATAATGTTGACCTTGTTCAATGATAGGGATCTAACCTGTATCTGAGAGGGGATCTAATCTGGGTCTATGGGGGGATCTAACCTGGGTTTGTGAAGGGGATCTAATCTGGATGTGTGAAGGCAATATAATTGGGCCTTCCATGTGCAAAACAAACGTACTGTTGCTCCAACTCTGTTGTTTTCGATTTTTAATTAATTTTTAATTAACTTTAAAATCTGTCTCTTTAGACCACTAGGTGTTTCTGTTTCTTGATCAAAATATAATCTTGCAGTAAATTTATTTGAGATCATACAAATAGTACATCAGACTAGAACTCTTCACTTTTGGGATCTAATTTATGGAGCAAAATGTAGCTATTCTAAAACATATCTTTTTCTGTGGGAGGCACATTAGATATGCATGCTCAGGGCTTACTCCTGACTTTGTATTCAAGGCTCATTCATGGCGGGCACTGAGGACCATACACAGGGGATCACATCCATGTTGACTTCAAACAAAGCAAGCACTTTAACACTGTACTATCTTTCCAGTCCCTATGCAACATAGTCTTATTTATTTTTAATTTGGGGATATGTTAGAGGAAAATTAGAGACTTTATAAAATATTTTATTTTTCTGATTTAGTGATCATACTACCTTTGAAAAACTGATACATGTGTTTTAAAATAAGAACTTTTCAAAAGATCTTGACCTATTTAAAAGCATAGTTTTAATTTTAAAATATTGTTTTGTATAACAAGGTAGACCCTGCTTCATTTTGGCCCCACCTACCCTTGACCCCACCAAAACCAAATGTAAGAACTAAAAGTGTTATGAATCATTGCTACTAATGTTTTCTTGTTCTATTTATATATTATTTTGTAGCCCATAGTAAACTTCTGTTAATATTTATATGATGATTAATATTTTATCCTAAAATAAGGATGGAGACTTAGATAATTAAAAATATTTATTAATCAAATGTTTACATAATTTAATGTTTAGTGTTAAATTATAGTACAACTAAAGATAATATGCTTATTTTATTATATTTGACAAACTTTTTCATTTGATATCTGATCATTTTCATTCATTGAATCATTTCTTCATTATAGTTAGTTTACTTGCTAATATGGTATAATAATAGGCAGTTTGTAAATTTATGATCTTTAGATGCTATTTTGAGTACTTAGCAGAGTAATTTACTATCTGTTTGATGTAGTCATACCAAATGCCATGGGTTTGAGCTTACCTATAATTCTTATTGACAATAAGGAATGTGACACATTAAGCAATTTATCTAAGTTCATGTGGCAGGGGCTTAGGCTAATATTTGAATTTAACAAAGGTGCTTCTAATTTTGGTATTTATAATGTCTTTTAATATCTATGCCCTTTGTGCATTCTCATGAGTGAGTAAGGGGTTAAAAGAGCCAACTATAAAGTTCTGTTCCTGAGTGATTTGAAAATCAGGTAAACTTCTAAACAGTCTGAAAATGCAGATTAAATAAAAGTGGAGGGTTAACAACTCTCTTACATATCACTTCTATCTGGTCTCAAAAAGAAAGATAAATATTTAGAGTTGAACTCTGCTGTCTTTTTCCTCCTGACCCTATGAAGAATTATAGCCTCAAGGCCACTCAAATGACATCCAGACCAGCATCAAGATTAAGCTGCAATGAAGAACCCCAAATATATTTTACCATGTACAGAGATGCATGTTTCAAGCAGTAACAATAAAAATGTTTAGAATTGAGCTACTAATGCAAAAATGTATTCAGGAAATCTCACTAATACACTTATTTACAAAAAAAATGTCATTTTTAAAAATCCATTAACATTCTTTTACTTCTTTAGAAGTTTCCCTTCTAAATTTGGACATGATTATGCATCTCTTAAGAGTTTTTTTTTAATTTTATTTAGTTTGATAAACACTGTTCCTGTTGACCACCCTCCAAGCTAAATAATAAAGAAAATAAAGTTATAGAAAATAAATGTCATTTCTCTGAAGCAGTCAATTTTCAATACAAGTTTAAAAAAAATCACTGTTAATATGGCCAAGATACTATAAGGGTTAAAGGTCCTTGTCTTTCATGTGGTCCATCTGGGTTTAATCTCCAGCACCACATATGGCATCCTGAGCTTGCCATGATTCTGAGCACAGATCCCTGAGCACAAAGCCAGGAGTAAACCTTAAGCATAGTGACTATATTCAACCCCACAAAAAAATAAATCCAGCCCTGTCTGGATTCTTTATCTGTGATTTTTACATCTTTTATGCATCTTAAGTTTTGCCTCTTACTTTGAACTTTTCTTTTAATTTATAGATGGTGTTTTAAATGGCAGTTCTTGACCTCAGTCCTGGAAAATACAAGCCTTTTATTAGTTAATCTGAAAGGAATCCACTTCTGCAGTGTTTTCATTAAGCACAGACAGAAATTTTAGTGGTTAATGTAAGTCCCAAATTGTAGTTAGCAAATGGCTTGTGTAAGAATAACTATCTCATTTTTTCCATTGCCATCTTGACATGAAACAGGCAAACTTTCCCCTTTGAAAACTAGATACTTTTTATATTCTACAATTTTCCTCAGAACTTTCTCTTTCTCTCTCTCTCTTTTATTTTTTTTTTTGTGGAAACCAATAGTAGTGAGCTTTATTTTTCCAAGGTAATCTGTTTTACAAGAAACAGTCTACTAAGCCATTTCCAAAGTTATTGTAGATCTGGATGCTTTACAAATGTTCTTCATATACTGAAAAGACATAATATCTTTCATCTTTAAATCTCTAACTCTTAAGAAATCCACTGTAATCTCTTCAAAGTGGTGATATCATTTGATGTTATAAAATGAGAGCGTTTGGACTACGTTAAGATTTGCAAATCTGTACCAGTCATTTACAGTGGAACCCTACATGGACTTTCAGTAGATGGCACTCTTCTCTTAGAATGGTAATTTACAGTCTTGACATGTGACTCAGTAGAAGTTAAAGGGAGTTTGTCTGAGGTGCTTTAATCACAATTCAACTGCTACAAAACTCATTTATACATTCCATGAACATATATATCATCTGATAATGCAACAAACCTGTAGATGATATCAACCCTGAAATCTAAACTAGTTAAATTACATTCTTTTCTTTCTTTTTACCCAAAATTGCTTCAGTGTTGTTGATTTTTTCTTTTCTTATAATAATATTTAATTCCCAAATTTAATCAGAATATATTTTTGTACATATTTTCTTACATTATCTGATGTAAAATATACTGGAGATGCAGAAGAAATGCAAGGTAACATGGAGGTAAATCTCAAAGTTCTATATAATTAATACTTAGAATTTATGTTATTATAGAACTGAAGGTGACATATGGTTATATCATAAATGAGTCTCTTTTTAAAAATATATGTCAATTCAGAGTGTTAAAAGTCTGTCTTTTTGCATATATCATATATGTTATCTCAGAGCTTCTAGAACAACATATAACTTTTTTAATTCTCCTTTTAAACATAAAAGCTATAAGATAAGAAAATTTAGAAAACCAAGGTTTAATGTATGTTTATATCCTTTCAGTAGGAATTGACAGAATTTTGATTCTAGGTGTAACTTTGTCATCTCTTAGCTATCTGATCTTAACTAAAAATACCAATGAAATATGAGTGACTATACATATTACTCTAAAAGAATACTTGCTTCTAGTATTTTCATGTTGCTTTTTCTTTATATTGTTTATGTTTAATATAAAGAACAGCACAAACCAGAAATCTTGACTATTACTTGATAGGTTACAAATTCCCTTCCTAAGCATACTAGAAAATATCTTTCATAATTAAAAAATGGTTCTCAGAATTTATTGCAGCTATCTAATTATAAAACAATAAAAGTTCTGCAGTTCATCACTGTGGTAGAAAGATTAAGTATACAAATACAACCAACATTAGAATACTGTTAATTGTAATTAAATTTATCTTCCCAGCTTTTCTAAATCAGTATCAGTAAAATCCTGCAAGCTATCTAGCTATCAAATGTTCAGTAATGTAAACTTATATCACTTAAGGTCTACAACAGAGATTTGAAAAGCATTTTAAAAGTAGTTCTATAGAGAATTTTTTAACTACCAAATATACAAGTTTATTTAGTTTTAATATTTTACCATTAACAGTACTAATGAGTTTAGGAAAGTTGTGTTAACTATTCTTGGGAAATATATGAAGCATTATTTAATATTTAAAACTCATATATGTGATATTACAAAATTTGATGGCACGCTATGGGATACAGCTGTGTGACATTTATATTAACATTTCTCAGTTGGACGCTAGGTGGCAAGTCTTTGTGCTTAACTTTTGGCATGTTTATAAACACAGGAAATATAAAACAGATCACATTTCTCCATTGATGGAATGTTATACAAGCATTAAATAGAACTTTTACAGAATTGTAAAATATCAAAATTCTTTGGGAGGGTATATTGTACACTATGGAGAATTTCCGAATAGACTAGACATTAGTGTCATTAGAGTTGTATGTTTCTTTCTGAGATTCTCAAAGTAAGTAAAAGAAAGTCATATACCAGAATTATGTATTATTGTCTTCATTGTACTGTATAGTCAGCCACATCGGCAGCACTAATTCACCAGCAGAAATTTATTGTAAAACTTATAGGGAGCATAAGATATATTATCTCACAATACTTCACATTTTTTAGGGAAAAATAGGTTTTTAGATATAGAAGAGTTGAAAGAAATTCCCTTTACTTCTTTTAACTTAGCAGCTTGGAAACGTGTCTAAAATATGTCATCGGATTTATTCTTTTCTAGAGAAAAAAATATAAAGTGGAGGCTAAAAATGAAACTTATCTGAGGTAAAGTACTCAAGGATTAAACATGCTTTCTTCCCCTTTAATGAGAACAAAATAAGCACAGTACTTGTAAAAATTGTAACTCATAAGCAATTTCATGTATTTTTCCAATCTTTTGAACTGAAAACAAGTTTTCAGAAATCAGGAGAATTTATGATGTCGAGCTGATGTGGTCATCATTTGGCATGTTAGCCCAGCAGCATCTTCTAGGAGGCACTAATGGGAAGCAAAAGGAAAATAGAAAAAGAGGAAGGTTTTAGAGAAAGGGAGGGAAGCCCAGAGAAAAGAGAAAAGAAAAGTCCTAAAAGCATAGGGAAGAGTCAAGGGGTGGAGTGAGGGGGAAAGGAGAGGAACTTCCTAGGAAAGGGTGGAGAGAGGAGTGTAAGAAAGGAGGAGGACCTGAGGACCCAAAGGGGTGGAGAGATAAGAAGGAGGAGAAAGAAAGGGAGGAGGAGGAGGAAAGGGGGGAGGGGAGTTAAAGAACAAGGAATTTGGGTGTTTCTTTTCTTTTGTGCCATAGACTGACTATAGTTAGGGAAATTTTACTGGTGTCCCCCTGCTTCCATATATGACCTGTGAGGACATAATAGGTATAAATATCAAAGATATATGGTATTAAATTCATTTTGCACAAGAGATTGTTTTATAGGCAATCACTTTTAAATGTACAAGTAGAGATTGATGTGCAATTTCTTCTAACTTCTTTAACTTTAGCATTTAAATATTTTTAGGAGAGTTTGCATTATAATCTGTTCAATAATTTCATAATTATGAGAAACATGATTCAAACAATAATTTCAGCCAATCAATTAATGAGAAAACATGTTTTGGTGAAATTGGAGTACAAAACAATTGTTTGCATTTATTAGAAAGTACAACAAACCAACCCTTTAAAGTCGACTAGTATTGGTAGTATCTTTACCTTGCTTACAGAACATTTAAAAATTCCTAATGAAAATACAGTTTTAAAATATTTTCTCTTTACTGTGAATTTTGTTAAATTGTAGAACATGCAGAAAATACTAAGAAGTTATTAGATAATATTTATTAATCAATTGTGTAGTGCTTGAAACAATATTAACAGAAATGATAAAATGCTTTTTTTTTTTAGCAGTTTTCCAAATGTGGATAAACTTGGAAATAATCTCTTCTTTCTACTTGGCAGAAATTTATTCAACAATTCTAATCATGGGTAGTATTTTCTTCAGTATATTCTCCATGCATAATATTTTTGAAATGCATTATCTTATTGGGAAAACAATGTTCAGCGTTCTACCCTTAAAAAAGAATCCAGCATACAAAGAGAGAACATGCAAAGTATTATAAGAAACCAATAACTTCCAAGGACACATTCCAAGATGTTAACAATCCAGGAAAGGAGTTTTATAAAGCCATTTTAAAAGTTTCCTTTCCCTGGACTGTTCACATCAAAACAAGAAAGTTAAAAAACATCTTTATCTTAAACAACTGCAAAGTTACAAAAGCAAAAAATGATAACATTGTTTTTAAGCAGATGCGAAAATCACCATCAGCCCCTGTGGTGAATTCTATGAATCACAAAGTGGAAGCTTATGGAAGAAATCATCTTTTAGGAAACTCATTTCCTCTGAACACCTATTTGTAAGGAAAAGCCAAGACAAAAGTCCTATAAAGTTTTGAAATCAGTACATACTCACCTTCTTGGGTCTGCTGTGCGAAAATAACAGTGGGATGAAGCAGAGCAAGAAGTAACCAGGTTCCCCTTTGCACAAAGCTCATCATGTCTAAATATCAGACATGAGACTCTTTGTGCAAGAAGGAGAAAAGAAAAGCAGTTCAAAGTAGCACCATCAGTTGTTCCCTGCCCTTCAGCACCGGGCCCGTCATAAAACTCAGCCACTAAGATTCCTTTGCCTTGGCCTTAAGTAGGAAAAAGTTTGGCTTCTCTCACTTTCCAGCCCCTTTCTGAAATATGAGAGCAGCACCATCCCCTTAGCAGTAAAAGAAATGATTAATATTTATTTTTCCCTTATAGAAGACAACACAGTAAGAAAAAAAAAGCACATCTCGAGCTTGCGTGCATCTGTTTATATATAAGTCTAGGGTATATTTCAGTCACATATACTTGTGTGATTTAAGATTAGACATCAAAAATGTTCTGCCTTGGATTTTTACATAAAAATTAACTGCATGTATTTTTAAATTTTCCTTTTCTACCACTTAATGACTGCATAATTTTGAAAAATTGCTTGGTTCACTTTTCTTGGGTAAGGCTAATTTGCAAACCTTATCATCCTATAAGTTTTTTTTTAATGTTGGAATTTTGCCAGAATCCACCCTAACTCAATTTAAATAGGAAACTGCAAAAGATTAACTGAAAGAAAAGCCTCCATCCCTTCCACTCATCCATCCACTCTGGATTCTAGATGTTCAATTTCAGACAAATGTCCAAAGACTAGTATTTGAACTTTATCTTGAATGGCTGATTAAAAATTAGATGCATAGCTATTGCCATTTTAATTTCTCACCAATTTTGTTAGTAAAGGAGTGATGTCTTGTGATCTTTCCAATTTTTAAGTTGCTTGTGAAAGCTAGAACAACTTTTTCTAAAGTAAATCTTAGTTGTTTTATGTTTTACTATGCAAGAGACCTGATTTAAAAGAGTTTATCATATAAATAATCAGAAAAGTACAAGAACTTCTTGGTTTATCTGAATTGGTATAAACTCTACTATAAACACTCCTAATTTTTAATATATGTAGTTTCTAGACTCCATCAAAAAATATTTCAAAAAATCTTAATGTATTTCTGGAGCTATGTATGGGGTTATTTCTGGGTCAAACCTGAGAGGAAACAAGTGCTATAAGTCTTTAATAAATTTTTGCAAAAATAATATTTCTATTGCAGTAATCATAATTGTTTTTTACACTCTAATCATCAATTTATAAAGATTTTTATTTTTATTTATGTGCTACATGTGATTCTTTGATCCTAATTTAGTTGACCCACATTTATTTTCTTTTTTGATATTAATTTAAACCACACTCATCTCCATGCTATATAGGGCACATATTTCTCTCCACCTCACCACAGTATATAGAAGTCAATTTTCCATCGCTCAGCTCAAATATTACTTTCTTCACACCTGCTTTCACCTCTCCTTTTCTTCAAATTCTACTCAATTTCACTTAATTCATATTCAATCTACAATCCAAGAGATTTCTAACCTCTAAGCATGAGCAATGCTTGCTTATAGATTAGATGTCTATAGCTACGAAGTATATAGATGAGAAACAATGTTTGCTTCCATTAGATCTGGTTACTAGAGCACAAAGATGTCCCCAAGTAGATGACATCACCCAATGAAGGAAGAGAATAGTTGGATCATGATCTGTGTGTCTTTTGATTTTAGAGTCACTATTTGAGGGGAATATATTATTGATAGGCAAAAAATATATGCTTTTCTAATGATTTAGATTATAGCTTTTGGGTAAAGGATTATGATGATAGGGAAAACAAGTACTATATATGGAAAACTATTTTCTAGTAATCTTTGTCTAATGCTTCAGTGACAGTTTACTTGTGTGCAAACCAATTCAGAAATAAGATTCGTTTTTCTCCTGATCCCTTTGGTATATTTGTGAGCGTACACACAAGTACCACCATCAGCCCCAGTATTTATTTTTTGAATTGATCTATTGTTCTGTTTCAGGGGCTAGAATAATTGCAATAAATTAAGTTACTTCATTAGAATTTTCTTAGTGGTAGAAATTAGCTATATCATTTAAAATAATGTTTTACACTTCAGCTAGTACGTTTACATTACATTTTGTACTCCTTAGAAAAACCTGCATGCTTGATTCATTTATTTGAGAAAAGTTAGCTGATACTTTTCAGCAAAAGTATCATCCATTTGAAAGTTTCCATAGTAGGAGATCCAGAATTGAGCAATTTCATATGGCAGATTTTCTAACTTAGCACTGCTTACTACTTTAAATATTTGTCAATCTTGGATCAGGTTTCTTTGCATTTTGAGCACCTGATCTTTTATTTTTTTCAGGTTAAACTATTCGTTAATATTTCTTTAGATGAGTACAGATCTGTGCTGAATCTGAAATGGATCTGGTTTGCACACACTGGGAAATGATATCATGCAATCTAAGAATTGATATTCTCATGGTAGTCTAAAGACTAAAGACTAACATTCTTGACTTAGCTGATATTAACCAGCTCACAAAGACATGTCTTTTAACTTTCTTATTAACAAAGACTGCCAGGGAAGATGAAGCAAAGCAAGGGTGGGGCAGATTATCCACTGAAAAAATGCAAATCTTTTCCATTGCAGTGGAAAATGGTTCATGGGAGAGATGGATAAGCTCAGCTGTGATGAACTCAGTAGGCCAGTAAATGTCAGCAGTGTTCTCTACAATAGCAATAAGAAAATCAATTATCTCCATTATTGAAAACACATGGATGAGAAGTCGTTCCTTCTCATTTGCAGTACTTTAACCTATGGAGATGCATTATTTTTATGGACAGTTTTGGATGCTTTAAAATCATTGTGTGTCCTGCACCTATAGCATAATTTCAGCAACTATGGGACAATTTTTATGTAAACATAAAATACAGTACACATTTTCTTTGCTAGATTGGTTCACAATTTACCTGGAGGAAACAACATTGGAGATTTATACTCTCTTTAAAAATGTGAAAAAATACCAATTGAAAATATGATTCAAAGGGGTCCAAATGCAGCCTTTGGACCTCTGTAATTCTCTTAATTCCTTTTCTCTCTCACTGCATGTTTTCCTAAACACCACCAGGAGTGATCCCTGAGCAGCAAGCAGGGAGTAACTTCTGAGCACCACTGAATTTGCCCCCAAACAAACTGCTATGGTAGTAAGACAAGACCAAAAAGGCTCTTAATTAATTAATCATATTATTCACTCAAAGACTTTTTCTTTCATTTTTTTCTTATAAGTTCCCAAAGCAGGGTTAGCTATGTTCCAAAATGTTTATATGGATAATAATTTCTTGTACAAGACTCACATTTTCTTGAAATTATTATTATTGTTATTGTTACTGTTATTTTTATTTGGTTTTGTGCCACACCCAGTGTTGCTCAGGGGTTATTCCTGGCTATGCACTCAGAAATTGCTCCTGATTTGGGGGCCATATGGGACACCAGGGGATGTAACGCGGGCAAGGCATACATCTTACTTACTGCTTGCACCACCACTCCAGCCCTTTCTTGAAATTATTATTATTTTTTTTTGTTTATGGGCCACACCCGTTTGACGCTCAGGGGTTACTTCTGGCTATGCGCTCAGAAATCGCCCCTGGCTTGGGGGACCATATGGGACACCGGGGGATCGAACCACAGTCCGTCCTACGCTAGCGCTTGCAAGGCAGACACCTTACCTCTAGCGCCACCTTCCCGGCCCCGAAATTATTTTTAAAAAAGTAGATACTCATACTCATTTTGGAAACACTGAATTGTCTTTAGTCTTATCTATTATTATTGTGTCCTTTGTTGTTAAATTTGAGGTTCTGCATTTTCTGCATATATTGTTGGCTGAAAATTACCCCAAGATTCAACAGAAAGTTCAAAAAGGTTACATAACTCTTAAGATTAGTCACTGGAATTGAATAGCACTCTTTCTTTTTGTTCATCATATTTTCCACATGAATTAGTTACTGATTGTGGTAATGATATTTTTATGTAATTTAGGAGTTGAGTAAATATAAATTTGGCTCTTTAATTTTGTATATTTTAAATAAGAATAAGGGATGGAGAGAAAAATATTACCATGAAGATGTAGAGCTAATTTACAATATTAAAAAAGCCACTTGATTTCAGTGTTGATGTTTGATTACATTTTATGAGAAATGTAAAAATATGTTCAATTATTCATTGATGCTGAGCAATAGAGTCCAGTTTAAGATCATAGGGCATGCAAAAGAATTAAAATTTGGTTTTTAAAAGAAATTGGGGAGTTTGTATGTCTATACCTGTGTCTGTGTGCCATATGTTAATATAGTAACAAATTAATGTAATTTATATAATATTAACATTATATCATATATAAGAATGCACACATATAAATGTTTACATATATGTGTTTAAAGATGAAAAGCCTTTGAGTAAGTTATCTGTCAACTGCTTTGTTATGCAAGTACATTGATTTTTTGTATTTCTTATAACAGTTTTTTCCATTAAGTGCATTAAACATTTATTAGTTTTCTCTTACGTTCATAAAAGTTTGTTTCCTTAAGGTTTTTAAATCTTATTTTTTTATCAGACTTATAATCAGAGAAGGGGAAACTGATGATCTCTGAACTCCTTGGAATTATACATATTAGTACTGTAGTTATGGTCTTCTGAATGATCTTTATGCAATTATGCTTCACTAATGATTTGTCATCTTATTTATTATATTTATATTTGAAAATTCAAAGAACACTGGAATTCAGCTTTTTAGCTAACACACAATTCTTCCCCCAAAAGTGTGATAACTTTGAAAATATTACCATGAAGGTAACACTGTAATACAACATCTTGTAGGAGTTCAGGAATTCCCTGTTGGAATTTTATTCAACTTAATCATTCTCAGAATTGAAGTTCTACCCTGTAAATCCCTCTAGACTCTCTATCGAATATAATTTGTCATCTGATTCATACTTAGGAATTTTTCAGCAGTATCCAACACAGCTGCAAGGGCTTTTTAAATGCAGTCAATTCTGTATGAAGATAAAAAAGAAGACTGAAATTATGATCTTCTGATAGAAGCAGAAGGTAGTCCAAATACAACTCATTGAATTTGAATTTTCCTGATTCTAATGAGACTGATTTTAATCCTTGTGAATAATTTTCATAATAGTATATTTCATGGGGGTTCAGATTTAATATTTTTAATCCAAATAATTCTTTTATTTATTTATTTATTTATTTTGGTTTTGGGATCACATCTAGTGAAGCTCAGGGGTTACTCTTGGCTATGTGCTCAGTAATCACTTCTGGCTTGGGGACCATATGGGATGCCAGGGGATCGAACAGCTGTCCGTCCTGGGTCAGCAGTGTGCAAGGCAAGCGCTTTACGGATGTGCTATTGTTTCAGCCCCTCAAATAATTCTTAAGAGCACACTTTTTTTTTTGTTTTGTTGTTTTGTTTTTTTGTTTTTCGGCCACACCCAATAACGCTCAGAGGTTTCTGAGCTATGTGCTCAGAAGTCGCTCCTGGCTTGGGGGACCATATGGGATGCTGGGTGATCGAACTGTGGTCTGTCGTAGGCTAGAGTGTGCAAGGCCTTACCGCTTGCACCACCGCTCTGGTCCCAAAGGCATAAAATTTTATTTAGATCTCTCTGCCTTTATTTCCTTAATAAACATAAATATAGATTCTTCATGTTTAGCTTATTATTACTACTACTCTACATAGAAATACTACTTATGTGGAAAAAAAAATTTCCCCATAGAGCCAGAGAGATGATTCATTGGGTAGGGTGCTTGATTTGCTGTAACTGACCCTAATTCAATTCCTGGCACCCTATAAGGAAACTGAGCATAGCAATGTGTAGCCCCAAATCTGAGAGAGAGAGACACAGACAGACAGAGAGAGAGACAGAGAGAGAGACAGAGAGACAGAGAGAGAGAGACAGAGAGAGAGACAGAGAGAGAGACAGAGAGAGACAGAGAGAGAGACAGAGAGAGACAGAGAGAGACAGAGAGAGAGAGAGAGAGAGAGGGAGAGAGAGAGAGAGAGGGAGAGAGAGAGAGAGAAGAAAGGAAGAAAAATGTACCCATATTGTAAAGAGCTCCCATTTATGTCTGTCAGGGATCCTCAAACTTTTTAAACAGGGGCCAGTTCATTGTCACTCAGACCATTGCGGGTTGGACTCAGTTTTAAAATAACTATGAACATTAGTGGCTCTCGAATCATAGTTTGAGGACCTCTGCCTGAAACTGAGAGGAGTCAAGAGACAGAAAGAAGGAAAGTCAGAGAGTTTGGAGCACATTTTCCACATGTGCACTGCGGGCCTGGGGACAAGTCAGCTAGCTGCTAAGCAGGACTGGCAGCAATGACAAAAGCACCTGATACGCTGAATAAATGTCCTTGGTGGCCTGCATGTGGCTTGTGGACCATCGTTTGAGGACCCCAGTATAGTAATGCTCTTTGAAGATACTTTATATTTAGATACATTTTTGTTTTAATAGAATAATACCAATGTTTAGATTCTCTGGAGTTTCTGTGGCAGGAAAGGTGGCTAATGGGGTCTTTTGACTAATTAAAGGATTGGAGTCTGCTTTCTGCTTTTATGGGACAGTGTACAAATTAGTGGGATTGCTCAATATTTGCATGAGTTATTTTTTATTCCCGCTTTTAAATTTTTGTGATATCATTGCCCCCTTTGAAAACCAAGTATAATAGCAAGAGCAATTTCTTGTGCACAATAGTTACTGACAAATATTTAAAAAGTATGACTAGATTGGGATAGAATACTTAAATTTTAGATATTCTCTTTCAGTTTTCTAGGGTTTATGACACCTTGCTGGGATTAGGGCCTTTCTTTGAACTTAAGTGGAAGATTCTGGCCCTAGAACGTTTCCAGGATGGGGAGGAACTGACTTTAGTGGTGTGTTTTTGAATCAGAGGAGGTGCATAATAATGATTTGATTTAAAAGTAATTTTAACTCGATTAAAACTGAATTATTTGGGACAAAATACCTACTTACATATAAAAGATCAGAAAAATGCAACAATTCCTCATAATAAAACAAATAGAAATAGAAACAAATAGAATAGTTATTTAGATATAATTTAAAGTCATAGACACAACTTTTTTTTTTTGTTTTTGGGCCACACCCGGCGGTGCTCAGGGGTTACTCCTGGCTGTCTGCTCAGAAATAGCTCCTGGCAGGCACAGGGGACCATGGGACACCGGGATTCAAACCAACAACCTTAGGTCCTGGATTGGCTGCTTGCAAGGCAAACACCGCTGTGCTATCTTTCCGGGCCCCGACTCAACATTTTTAAGCCAAATTCCTAAGCAATCTTTTTGCTAAGGTTATCAGGTACATGCCTTTATAGGTCACTATTTTTAAGATGTTATATATAGTTCATGAAGTAATTAAATCAAAGCATCTGACAGAATCAAATGAACCTCTACAACTAGAAACTTCCCATATAAAACTTAATATCATCTTGGGTCCTGAGAGATAGTCTAAGATTTGCCTTGTTATGGTTTAGATTCTGATTTGGACCTGGTTAAAGCCTTTTCCCTTAGGCATAGCCAGGAAAACTCTGAATATGGAATCAGGAATAAGCCCCTCTGAAGCATCAGGTGTGGTTCATTCTGTCCTCTGTGCCATCAATGTTATGGTACCTTAAATTCTCACATTGTTAACCTGTGCAAAATGTCATCTAGTAGATTAATTTTATTTTATTTCTTTTCTTTGATATTTAGTCACTGTCTCTATTTCCCCTCCCACTCTTATATGATATTCAGTTTTGTTTTAGAATGATTTGAATATGCAAGTTTTCTGGATGCAGGTACTACATAGTTGTGTTTTTAGCTTTGAGGGCCACACCAGGCAATGCTCAGGGTGCACGAGGTTACTCCTGGCTCTGTACTCAGGAATCACTTCTGGTGGTGCACAAGGGACCATATAGGATGTTGAGGATCAAACTTGGGTCAGCAGCTTGTACCCTACAGCTATACAATCACTGGGCCCTTGGTATCACATTCTTACTAAACAATTGACCCTTTTTTCTCCAAATAACTGTTAACTTATTTCCATGCTTTTTTAATGCCACTTCTCTGTCTGCAGTGATCTTTTCTAAACTCTGTATGCTTAAATCCTACTCAATTTTTACAACTTAATCCAGAGATTACTAAATCACAAAATCTAATCTTCTTCATTAAGTCTCTCTTTTTTTTTTCTCTCATGCTTCTTAATTTCTTTTGCCTTTTGGTGGTTTTTTGGTGGTTTATTTCTAAGTAGACTTAAAGATGCTCCAGGACATATTTGGATTTATTAATTATTTTATACCTATTAGAGATATTTTGGACCCTTTGTATATGTAAATAATTCATCAATATCAAAGGCACATAATTTAAAATAAATAACTTTAACCTAGAAAAAAGAATGCAAAGTAATTTATTTTCTTTATATTCTCATCAAAAATTAGATGAATTCTAAAGAACTTAATTATTCCAGTATTTCCATCACTGAGAAAAAAATAAGGTCATTCCAGCATAGAAAGTCTTTGGATTTATAATGGAGTTTTAAAACTTCCAGATGTTATGAATTTATTTTTAAAATAGAAAAAAACACAATAGAACTATTTAGCAAACAAATTAAAAGCAGTCAAACTCTGTTTACCACAAGTATCACCAATAGGAGACCACTAAGAAAAAAGAAATTTGTAAGATGGAAAGAAATACACCTAATTTTCCAAAGATTGTAGGAGAGAATGACAAAAAGTAAAAAAAAAAAAAAAAAAAAAAAAGTTTTTTCAAGATGAATTTAAATAACTAAGCACATCATAATTTGAATATTTTATTTTGGTGATAGAACTTTAAAATGGCATAAAAATTGTTATCACAAGAACAAAATGTTTCAAGAAAGATCCTTGCACTTTTTTGCTTGAATCATTTTACTTCACTCAATTGAAATTTTTTCAATCAAATTTTTAAAAAGGAAAAAGATGAAATGACTAATCAAAACTGAAATTTCCCTTCGCTTCCACAAACATAAGACCTCCCTTACATAAAAATGTAATATAAATGTAATGTAATGTAAAATGTAATATAATGTTCAAAGTTTTGTATGATATTGCTTGATTTATTATGTAAATTTCATGGAACGTTGTGGAAATACAGTATATTTAGTTGAAAACGCAAAGAAATCAATAGACATTAGGTCATGGTTTTCTCTAGAATTTTATTTTATTTTTTTTGGAGGGGCCACACCGGGCTACACTCAGGGGTTACTCCTGGCTATCTGCTCAGAAATAGCTCCTGGCAGGCACGGGGGACCATATGGGATGCTGGGATTCGAACCAATCACCTTAGGTCCTGGGATGGCTGCTTGCAAGGCAAACACCGCTGTGCTGTCTCTCTGGCCCCTAGAATTTTAATTTTTTTAATGAAATGTGACCTATATTTTTGTTGGGGAGGGGCAAATAGCAGCAAAGTAAGCTGTTCAACTGACTAAGACTTCTCATCAGGATTTTATTACTCATGGCTGCTGGTTGGTGTGAGTTGCACCTAAAATCCCATATATGGTGAAACTGGCAGTAGCAAGCCTGCAGCTTGAAGAACAGTAATTGAGGCAGTATGTGATCAAACTAGGTAGAATTGTGGGAGCATCTGACTTGCCCCTCTCTCATCTTGAAGTGATGGATATTACATGCTTTTATTATTTGAGTAAGAGAAGAAAAAATATTAGCTGAAAGGAAATTAGTGATTAAAATAAGCTTCTTAACTTCTTGGGCAACAACAAAGAATCTTTCTCATCACATATAATTAAGACCTGATGGATGCCCTCAAATCATGTAGATTTAGAAAACAAGGGTGATGATATTTTGGGGAACATCTACTAAAATTAGCATCAAGTTAAAGAAGGTAATTTTATGTATCCACACGTTTTACTCTAACAAACATGAGTGCAAGCTATGGCCAGACAGTCAATTGGGACAGAATGACACATCACTGGAAAAAATGATGTTGAGTGCAAAATCACAAGAAAAGTAAACTCATTGTTGAAGCCACGTTAGCATACTTTGCTCAAAAATTATATCTGATTCTCTAGGCACTTCTTTTGGAAGATTCCCTAAAACAAAAGCAGAGAAATTACATAAATGGTTTTCCAGGCCAACCTTTCTGATTTAGTGTGTCGTTAAGTTGCTTTCAGAGTTTCTCCAAGTAGGTGATCCAGGAAAATTTCTACATGTTGTGGATTTTGGAATTTGACCAAATTTTTCATGATTACTGCCATAATAGTTAGCAAAATCCCACAGGGTTGTTAATATGGCATCCTGTAGCAAGTAAACTGGAGGAAATAGCAGTAATAAAAGCCAATCAACACCCAGGGTCCCCATGTACCCCATCACAGAGCTTGGTTTTCTTTTTGGGTCTTCCTGGTTCTATTGTGATGCTAATTCCCACACAAAAATCCCTCAGCCCCCATTGGCCATTGGCTAAACATTTTAAAGATAAAAATCCTCATTTCCTCTTTTCACCCATGTAGGATTTAGGAGAACTGTCATCTAGAGTTTGAAGGTAAAGTAATCTTAAAAAAACATGGAATTTTTAAATATTGAAAAAGTGAGTGGTATTGTATTGAATGACCAAATATATTCCTAAATGTTTATGTCTTTTCTGCTCATTATTCATTTATCATAAAAATCTACACCATTATCTATTATTGCTATTTCATTTTTCCTGCAAGACTATAAGCTCCCTGGGAAAAGGCTGTGTATTTTCTGGTACTTTGTTTCTCTAGTATTTAGCTAGCATGCACCTCTAATGACCAGTAAAGAGTTGGTGATCAGATGCTAGGATTCTAGTCCTACATTGATGAACAAAAATGTCTGGATATTTCATTATATTTTAATAAAATTCACATAACTTAAATTTGAATTAACTATCACCCCTGATTGCTGTTTTTCAGAGAAATGATAACCTTAGAATTTAAGTATTCATCTTTAAAATATTGTGACATTTTCCTTATTTCTAATTTTTTAATCTCCCAAATAAAGTTCCTGCCAAGTGAAAGAAATACAAGGAAACTCAAATAATTTGCCAAAGGCAAGTTTATTAACATTTTCCCAAAGCATATCTTATTTGAACTGTTTACTTTGGATCATTTTCTAAGGGAGATATATGTTTTTAAGCTTATTTTTAAAAACTTGGATTGTAAATGTTAGTTTGCAAGGAAGGGGTTGAGTGAGGAAAAGGAAGAGTGTTTTCTACTATTAAAATCTTCTCAGTAATTGTTTTTGCTGGTGTTATTTAAGCACTTATCTCTAAAAATGTGTTATGTTGAGAGCTTCAATTGTCTCATAATTAAATCTAAAAAATATAAAATATCTAATGAATGATGCAATCCCTGGTTCTGAAGTTGCACAGTAAAATTCTGTTCAACAAATTTTGTTTTATAAATGAATTATAAAATATTGTTGCATGTTTTTATTTTATTAGAGTTTTTGTCATGGAAAAATAGCTGCTCATAATTTCCTCTGGTTAAAGCAATCAGAAGATATTTTTCATCATCAAAAGCAATAGAAATCATAAAATTCTATAATATTATAGTTTGATAATACTATGTCAGCCCTACTATTTTGCTATGTATGTATATATCATCAAAGCAATAGAAATAATAAAATTATATAATATTATAGTTTGATAATATTATGTCAGTCCTACTATTCAGTTATGTCTGTAATTATATATACATATACTTTGCTATTTGCTTACCTATTCTTCTCTAGACATTATTAATGTTTTTAAATAAATGTAATTATAAGCACACCTTATTTATCCCCGCAGAATTTCTAAGCATGCATTAATTTATACTTGTTTACAAAGGACTTGTTTAAAATCACTTGCAGGGCCAGAGCAATAGCACTGTGGTAGGGCATTTGCCTTGCACAAAGTCAACCCGACAGACTCAGGTTTGATTCCTGGCATCCCATATGGTCTCCTCTCAAGCCTGCCAGGATCGATTTCTGAGCACAGAGCCAGGAGTAATCCCTGAGCATGGCTTCCAGGTGTGACCCAAAAACCAAAAATAAATAAATAAATAGATAGATAAATAAATAAATGAATAAATAAAATTACTTGTGAAAGATCACATGGCTAGTAAATGGTAAAACCAAGATTCAAATCTGGTTTGTTTCCAGAATCTAATACTTTCCTTGTTTTTTTTTGTTTTGTTTTGTTTTGTTTTGTTTTTGAGATGGAGGAGGCGGAGTGGGTAAATACATGGCAGTACTGGGGACTATTACTGGCTCTGTGCTAAGAAGTAACACCCTGCAGTGCTCAGGGATTATAATTAATATTATCAATATCTGTTGATAGTATTCAACAGAAAAAACAATTTTGCATTAAAAGATTAAACAAGAATATAATATTTTATATTTTCTTACATGTATCCTAAAATAAATTTAAGAACTATTTTATAAACTAGATCCAAAAATTGGTTTTAGTTTTTAAACAAACTAATTTTAGGTCTCCCAAACACTGCTCAGGAGACCCAAGGGTTCACTTCCAAGGGAAATTCAAGGACATTAGCCTGCATGGCTAATGACTTAATCTTTATACTATTTCTTTAACGTCCATAGTGTTTTAAAACAAATAAAGTGATGATAGACTTTAAAATGCAGAAAACAACTTAAGAACCCTATAACTGTATTGTCTTCATTTTAGATGACATGAGTTGCAGTTGGCATATAAAGGAGTGTACTATTTATCACTAGTCTGTATGTGAACAGATTTCATGTTTCTACTACAACATATATTTTTAATCCTGTTTTATTTTTCACTGAATAGTAGAATAATTCAAGTTTAATTACAGTCAATATTAAGCTAAGATTAGCCAAAGCAGATGAGAAAGTAAAAATCTGGGCTGTTCCTCTCCTCTGGGCCTGTCCATGTTGTAAACTGTACAATGTGATCCTATCCTGACAGTGCAGAAATAGAGTTTCCAACTAAACTACATATGTGGCAGGGAGCTGTCCTGAAATGACATACTTAGAAAAATATTTCTGAAAGGATAATAGGCTTTTCTTTAAACAGTATCTTGTAGACTTTCCAATAGTTCTCAGTTTGATCTTCTCTCCATTTTTTTCTCTTTATCATGTTTTCAAAGGAAATTGAATAATATTGACCTTTCTCCAAAGAAAATGTCATCTTCAAACAACATTTTAATTTTGACATATATGCTTATTCAGTATTGAAAGATATAGAAAGCATTGATTAAAAAGTTCTGTGCATTTGTGCACAAAATTTTTAACTTAAAGTTAAAAATTATGTGGGAGATAATGTATGTTTTTAATAACTTAAAGCAGATAACTAAATTTAAAATTGTGTTTATATAATTTAAATTGTTTTTTGCCTCAATTTTTAATAGGGGGGCCATTTGATTTTACCTTATAAATTTGAATTTAAGAATAATTCTGCTCCCTACTTTTTTGCCTTCAAATTATCTTTCAACAACTCACATAAATATCTCTAGGCATATAATAATACCTAATTGATAGTTCTATTCCATTAATGAATCATATTATTCAAATACCAATGTTTGCAAGACACCATGTTGAGTTTGCTAAGATTTTAACAGAAAAACAATAGTGTATAACACTTAACATTATTTTTATTTTAGTAACAGATTCTCATTTAATAACAATAAAATTCTAAATGATTATAATCTATTTGATACTTAAAATTCATTTATTTGTTTTTTATTATTTTTAAATCACTTATATGAATTAAACATATATAGTGTATAACATATCAATTCATATACATCAAAACATATTGTGCTAACTTCTGTATCATCAAAAATTTGTGTAGAGTGGATATATTTAAAAATTATGGGGCATACACTTCAAAATTATTTACTTGAAATTGAACAGTTCCACATGCTTATTATTAATTACTGATGTTCAGCTTTCATCTTGATACTGGAGTTCACATCAGTTTACTTCAGAGAATTTTTTATATTATTCTTTGCTACATACATGAAGACCTTCACGTGTTATATTGAGGCAAGTATTATAAAACCAGTGAAATAATATTGCTAGTAAATAAAAGCTAGTAATATCACAGGGAATTTTTTGTTTGTTTTTGGGTTTTGAGCCACACCCTTGTGATGCTCAGGGGTTACTTCTGGCTATGCGCTCAGAAATCGCTCCTGGCTTGGGGGACCATATGGGATGCTGGGGGATCGAACCGCAGTCCATCCTAGGCTAGTGCTTGCAAGGCAGATGCTTTACCTCTAGTGCCACCACTCCAGCCCCCATCACAGGGATTTTTAATGAAAAATTTAATCAAAGTTTTAGAAAGTTATATGCATTAGGTTAGCATTCAATAGTGATGTACTAATGCCAATGTGACAAAGCTGTGTGAGTGATAAATGTAAAGCATTTATTAAAAATGGCATAAGAATATAGGCAATTGAAATAGTATATAGGGTAAAGCAAAAATCTGGCATGTGGTTAACCGAGATTAAATCCCTGTTTTGATATGGTCCTTTGAATACCACTAGGAATGAACCCTGAGCAGAGCCATTAATAAGCACTAGGTACAGACAAGTGTTGTCTCTAAACATCCCTTCGCAAGCCCTCCCAAATGTACAAGGAACTGTAAGATATAGAAAAATATGTCAGCACTGTTTCATTTGAAAAAATAGTAGGATTTGAAAATATTTAAAAAAAATTTTTAAAAAAATCACTGCACTCCTATATTTCATTATAGTATTATCTATAATAGCCAAGATATGAAAACAATCCAAGTATTTGAGAACATAGGAGTTTGACAAAGTGTGGTATATATGCACAATGGAATACTGTTTACTTAAAGATAGAGGAAATTGAAATCCTGCAATTTGCTGGTTGACAGAACTAGAAGGCATCATGCTGAATTGAATTAGTCAAGAGGTAAGGAAGAAATATAGAGAGCTATCTCTCATGTGTATAATATAAAACCACAGTAAGAATATTAAAATAAACAATGCCAATAGCTCCTGAGAGTTGTTTGACCTATAGTTCTGATTTTATTAAGGGGATTGATAGAAATGGAAAAGGTCTTAATTGGTAGAGGAATACTGCTACTCTGGTGGTGGGATATTTGGATTTTGGGTATTGTTGTCTCAAACACTATTAAGTAGTATTGTAAATCATGGCACCTAAAGTAAAAAATAATCATGGTGAATTTTGGTTTATTTAAGTAGGTAAATAAAAATATTGATTTAGCAATACCTTTTTGTTCATGAATTAAACTATTGAGTGCCTAGCATAGTAAGGCACAGAATCTAGTGACAGATGGATTTCAAGTCATTTTTGCTTTGTTTCTATTTTAATTTGTTTGGAGGTCACACCTGGTGATGCTTAGGACTTACATTGGGCTTTATGCTCAGGGATCATTTCTGGTTGGGCTTGAGGGATAATAAGGGGTGTCAGGGACCCAATTAGGTTGCCCACATGGAAGGCAAGTAAATCTAAAATCTGGACTGAAAGGTGGACATAAAACATTTCAATTTAGAGAATAAATGCTATGAAAAAGTAATACCAGAAACATCAGCTGGACACATTATTGAGTTTTTTGATGTCAGAATGAATTTTCAACAAAAAGAAACATCAAAATAAAATTTCTTCTATCCTTTAGCCTCACACAAGTTGTTCATACAATTACAACTCTGTCCTGACATAGGCTTTTCGAATGATTATACTACCTTTCCTACTATGTATTATCCAGAAATGATGGGGTACGACATCATTTCTTGTTCTCTAAATGTATCAGAATATTCTTAGGAATGCTGAGGCCGACAATCATAGATTCTAAGAAATAAAGAGTTTTATAATGCTTCTTCCTTCTCCTTGATAAGAAACAGTTTTGCATTCAGTTTAGTAACCTGAGCCTTACCTTTTGCTTTGTTTTATAGCCTGAATCCTAGCAAGCTGACCCTTACCTTTTCTTTGTTTTGTAGCCTGAGTCCCTAAAAATATGTAGAAAGAGGATAGATAGAAGAAACTAAGACTAATTTTTCTTTCTTATTTCTGGACCATAGTCCAAGAATCCTCAAAACATGTGGAGTTGAAACAAACAAATTATAAAACCATTCACCCCTAAATAAGTCATGTTCTTCAGAACTATTAATAATTTTTACCTTTGAGAGATTGTGCATAGCTGGAGCCTGTTAAAGGATGATCATAATTTCATAATATATCTGAAAGTTGCAGAGATGACTACACTGAAAACTATCATAACAATGTGAATGAATGAGGGAAGTAGAAAGCCTGTCTCGAGTACAGGTGTAGGGGGGTGGGGAGGAGGGAGATCTGGGAAATTGGTGGTGGGAATGTTGCACCGGTGAAGGGGGGTGTTCTTTACATGGCTGTAATCATACAACTATAATCATGTTTGTAATCACGGTGTTTAAATAAAGATAAAAAAAAAAAGAAAAAGCATATACAATTTACAAGCAAAAAAAATTAGATCTAAATAGTTACTTTTTTAGTTATCAATGTACTCTTTATTCTGATTTCTTTTTTGGTTCTTTCCTTCTTTTTACAAAAACACTCTGTTTTTCCAACATTTAATTTCCAACATACACGGATAATAAACTGTAGGCAGACTCTCCTCTCAAAACTTTCATTGTCTTGCCAGTATCTTCAAGATTTGTTCCCTTATTTTTAGACCTTTACTCAATATAACTCAAGTGAATGTCTTTGACTTTTTACATCTTTACCATTTGTCTTTTTCTTGCATTATTTCTTTTCTATTACTTATTCTCAGTTATCTTGCACAAAGGACTTATTTTTCTGTTATATTGCCAAAGTTTTTAAATTTCACAAATATGAGGACTTGTTTCCTTTCTTTATTTTCTAAACAGCATTTTCTATCAGTAACTAATATTCAATCACTAAGTACTATTTAAGTGTACACTAAACAATAAATAAATCAACCTTGAACATTTAGTTTTCTGTTAACTTTTTCCTATATATTATCAGATATTTTCCCTTCTAGTTTCTAGCCCTACTGCCAGTATTACTTCATTACACATTTATTTTTCATACTTTATTGAGAAGTTGATCTAAATTCAGATATACTCTTGTTTTGTGCCAAGTTATGATATAGCAATGGCCTTTCCACCTCCTTCCTTCATGTATAGCTTTCCTTACTTCCCAGAATTCCCAGTTTTACTCGGACCATACCCCATAGTTTTTACTCGGACCATACCCCATAGTTCTCTAGAGATCTTCATATACAATCCACCTCACCTGATATTCCAACACACTATTTGATTCAAATGATTTATATCTGTTACATGGTTCAGCACAGAGATCAATTATTGTCCATTTGTAGCTATTTAGTACTTGTGAACTTTGTCAATGCAGTAAACAAAAGACATTTAAATTTACCATTCCTTTTTATACCCTATTGGGAATCTTTATCATGCAAATATTCATATTATTTGTTTCCTTGCATTTGGAGTTTAGCATACTACCATGTTTATGGTAATGCTGGCAATCTAGGGTCCACAGCAGTGATGCAAGCCATAAGGTATCTGCCTTGCACTCTCTAGCCTAGGATGGAAGGCGGTTGGATCTCCAGGTGTCCCATATGCTCCTTCCCGCCAGGAGAGATTTCTGAGCGCATAGCAAGGAGTAACCCTTGAGCGTCATAAGGTGTGGCTGAAAACAAAACAAACAAAAAAAAAAGCAATCAAGCTATTGTGTTATTTGGAATTTTATTCAACATATAAAAGAAGACAAATTTGGAGTGCCCAAGAAAGCATTTTTTTGTGTGTTTAGAGGTTATGTTTTTTTTTTTCTTTTGTTGTTTGTTTGGTGGAGGATACATCCTCTGATGCTCAGAGTTTACTCCTGGTTCTACATATAGGAATCACTTCTGATGGGATATAGAGGAACGCATGGGATGCTGATCCCAAACCCAGGTTGGCTGCTTGCAAGGCAAATTCTTCACAAAGCTCCACTACAAAAACTCTCTGTGTGTATTGTTTTTAATTGGAAAACAGAAGAACATGTAAAACCCAGCAGATATACAGATACTTTACCAATATTTGTCCTTAGTTTTTCTTTTGCTTTAATTACAAAATATACTTTCTAGGATTTAGCTGGTACTGGATCAGTCAGTAGCAGGTACTTAGAACTCCAGGTTGGTTTTTTTGTAGCCTTATGAGAGAAAATATTTATGAATTGACCGATTATTTGTTTAATAAATTAACTCTATTTTAATAACTCTATTTATTTTAACTGTATATTTTAATTATACAAAACCTTGATCTGGTTTTCCCAGCAAAGTTTTCATTATACAAAAAGTGACTGCATGATTGGAAATGAATGGGAAATTTCTTGGAACAATTATCAATACTATGGATTCATAATAAGCCATTAAAAATTAGCTATATTTGGGGCCGGGCGGTGGCGCTGAAGGTAAGGTGCCTGCCTTGCCTGCGCTAGCCTTGGACGGACCGCGGTTCGATCCCCTGGTGTCCCATATGGTCCCCCAAGCCAGGAGCAACTTCTGAGCACATAGCCAGGAGTAACCCCTGAGCGTTACTGGGTGTGGCCCAAAAAAAATTAGCTATATTTAATATCTTCCTAAGAGGGTGATTCCTTAGACAACCAAATTTCACAGAACAGTAACTATGTTAAATAAGTGTGCTCAATCACTCTAAAACTATCTATTAAAATGCACTTTTAATCATATAATGCTTCTACTATTTCCAGACAGCTTGAACAACTTCAAAGTCATCAAATATTTCCCTTTCTCTAAATTTGATCACATTTCTTGTCACTCTTTAAGAGATACATTGGATAAGAAATCTGATCAAAGTTTGGTAAAATAATGCAACTTTCAAGGATACAGACACAAGAATTCCCATTCCCCATTAAACCTCGGCTTAAGAGCAAAGCAGTAGATAGACTAGGTGGACATTCACAAATTCATAACCAGAGTACACAGAAGGTTCTAGTCTGTCCACACCTTTCCAGTCTTCATTGATGACTAGTTTGCTACAAAACTGAAAATGTAGGTGAAAAAATAAAGGGTGGAACTCTTTTGAGCTTGAGATTGCTGCCTAGACCATTTGTATTGATATTCCTTGCCAAAATGTTGTTGTCATTATTCAGAACTTTGCAAGGATTTGGAGTTTCTCTCTGTGGAGTTTGCCACGTATCACAATTCTCCTCAGATCATGAGCTAATGTTGCAGGAGAGCAAACCATCTGGTCTCATTCGAGAACTGAACTCCATCTGGATGCTTCTGACACGTAGGCTGATGTGGCGTTCCCATATATTAAATACAAGTTTCCCTTTCATAGCAACTAGACACAATTATACACACAAATACACAGAACAAAGCAACAGTAACATTTTAAATGGCAGAGAGACAATTTTACACAGGAGTATTTATCACTTATTTGAGTATTTTTTCTGCCTTAATCTTTTATTTATTAAAGTCAAAATATACCAAATTCACATTTTTAATATAATGCTTTTTTGAGTTTTGCTTATATAAGTTTTCTAAGATGACAGTAGCCATTTTCTAACTGAATAAAGAAATGAACTGTAAAAGGCCTAAATTATAAAATCTAAAACTTAGAAAATATGATTTTATCAAAATGTTAAACATTTTATCAAATGTTTAAAGCCAACTATTAGGGCTGAGACTTGTTACTGCTAGTATGATGAATACTAGTTCATCTCAAAATGTTAAATGATTACAGTATAATTCTGGAAACCAGGGTAAAATAAGCTAAAGTGGTGTCTGAGAAGAATAAAGTGAAAAATGAAAACAATGAATGAGGCATAGTTCAGAGAGTGAAATGGTTAGAGCAAGATTTGACACAGAATATATACCGAACAAGTTTGTGACTAAGAACCAGAATTCTTCCTGACTTAAGAGTAGCCATGTGAACCTGGAGAGAGAGCTCAGAATTCAGAGCTATATTGTATGTGCTTGGTTTAAGGAATCCCAAGTTTCCAGCGCTGCATGGTCCTTTGAGTACAGTCAGGAGTTAAACCTCTAGCACTGAGCTGGGAATCATACATGATGGTTACTAAGTGTGGCCTAGTCTCCCTCCCTCCAAAAAAAGAGTAGCTCAGAGAAACAGGAAAAATCCATACAAAATTTAGAAGCTGAACATTACAGAACTCTGATTAAAAATTTCCAAGAAAATGTAAATACATACATTATTCATTAATTGGAATGTTGTATAATAAGTTTCTTTTTCAAAAATAAAAAGATTGATTTTATTTTAGGGGTTTAAAAATTAGATTGTATGGCTGAAACTATCATTAGGACATACAAATATTGATCAAATATCTATAGGGTGATAATAAAGATAAGCAAACAAAGCAGAGTTGTTATCTATAAAAATTATAGATAAATAGGCATACACTTAAATTGCTAAATCATATTCTAAAATTACAAAATCAATTAATAAAAGAGTTTTTATGTTATACTGAAATAATAGAATAATCTATAAAAAATAAAGTATTTCATGATTTTCCATATATGTGCAAAATGAACTCAAAGTAGTTCACATAAATATAAATCAAAACTATAAAATCACTTAAAAATTTCAGAAAAAATATTTCTGACCTTGTGTTGAATAATAAATGTTCAGATATTGTTGAAACAGAAAATGATGAAAATTAAGAACTTTGGCTCTTTATGGCATTTCTGCTAAGAAAGTCAGAATAGTGATCAGAACATTAATTAAGGTTATTGCTTTATGTATATCTGACCTAGGTTCCATCCTCAATATTGAGCATGGTCCTTCAAGTAATCCAAGAGTGTTTCTTTGGAACAGAGCCAGGAGAAAGACCTGAGCACAGTCAGGTGAGACCAAAGACGGAAACCAAAACAGAAAAATTTCAGAAGATATTTACACCTATTTATTTAATAACTAACTTGTATCAGTTATGTGCAAACTACTCAAAACTCAATGAGTTCGCAATAATTCAATAAATTAAGCAAAATATTTTAAACATTTTATTATTTGGAGATATAGTATACAATCTAAGATGCTTGCCTTGTATGCCACCAATCCTAGTTTTCTAATATATATTATGTTCTATTATATAATTTATATATATTCAAATATATACTCCATTATACATAGTTCAAAAGTTTTCGATATATTATGCTTTCTTTTCTTTTGTTAAGTTTATTCCAAGAATCTAATAATTTTAGACATGATTTAAAACAGATGGCTTTGTTGATTTCGTGCTGTTACTTTTATAAATCTAAAATGTACCAGATTGTTGTATATTGACTTTATAATCTTCTGTTTTTTATGTACTGGTTTATTGTTTCTATGAGTTTTTTAGTGGAGTTTATTTTCCATATGTATTACTCCATCATAAACAAAGAGTGAGAACTTCACTTATTTTTAAATTGGGATTTTTTTGATTTCTTTTTTTCCCTAATTGGTATAGTAATTATTTCCAAAATTATATTGAATATTTGTAGAGAAAGTAGATACCATTGCCCTCTGCCTGACATCAAGGAGAAGTTTTTCATTTTTCCCCCACTGGCTGTGGAAATTTTGTAAATATCATTACTCTCTTGAGATATATTTCTTTTTACCCTATTTTGTTTATGGCTTTTTGTCTTAAGTGGATGGATTAAATGGTAATCCAAAACTCTCTCTACATCTTTTGATATGATATTTTTACTGAAATTTTTATTCATTTTTCCATAAGAATTTCTTTGAATTTATGAACTTTTCCTTCAATGACTTCCTCAATTCAGTGAGCATTGAGATGATTACAATACTGAAGTCATCCTCAGGCAGTATTGAAGTTCTCATGTTCTGAAAACTCTCTGGGGTTTCTGCTTCCATTTGTTGACATAGTTAAATTCTTCCATTTTTTCCCATTAATTCTGATGATTCATGGAAGCTAAGAGTAAAGCTCTGAGTTCCAAGTAGTCTAAGTTCACCAAGTAACTGGTGCCTCAGTTCACAATATCAAACTAGTGACTTGATTTTTTTTTTGACAGCAAGATGCTTTGTAAAGATACATTAAAGAGATGAATATGAGTGAGCTAGGCCCACCCCCTCTCTCTTTCTCCAACCAGGGTTGGAGTGCTGACTTGGTCTCTGGTGGTGAGCATTCTTAGAGCTCACTTGACAGGAAACAAACAATCGCTATTTTATCAAGGAATACACTTGTATGGCAATAAATATATGAAAATATGATCAACATCATTATACTGAAGAAGTATTAATTGGAATGATATTGGGATACTACACAACTATTAAAATACAAAACTAAAATCTTGGTGATGTGTTAAAATGATGCACATGTTTAACAGCTGTAACTCACACATTACTGGAATACTTGACAAATGATAAAAGTTTTTCAATAAAACTTTTCAGATTTTTATGAATTTAAACATTGGCTGGAGCAGTGGCACAAGTGGAAAGCATTTGCCTTGCATGTGCTAACCTAGGAAGGATTAAGGTTCAATCCCCTGGCATCTCATATGGTCCTCCAAACTAGGAGCCATTTCTGAGCGCATAGCCAGGAGTAACCCCTAAGTGTCACCGGGTGTGGCCCAAAAACCAAAAAAAGAAAAAAAAAGAATTTAAACATATCATACCTAACCCAGTCTTTCCATTTTATTATATTCACTTTTCATGAATAAAAGAATGTCTGTAATTGCCAGTGAATGTTATATTTAATAGCAAAATACTGGAAACAACCCACAGCTCCAAAAAAGTGAATAATGTTGTTGCAAATTTATACAATGGAAAGATACTCAGTAAGTATGATCAATGAACTCTTGTGTGACTCACTAACCTTAATGTATAATAACTAACCTTAATGTATAATGTATAAAACTAACCTTAATGTATAATAATCATTTGGGAGCTGATAATATAGCTTAAAGAGGAAACACATGTCTCACATGCACCAATTTTGATCCCTAAAACCACAAGTCCCCTAACCAAGATATGACAGGTACAGACCTTGGTTGCCTCTGTGTCCTTTTGGGTATTGATCTGGTGGCCCAGCGCTATGGATTCTGAGCAGCTCTGCATCATTAAGCCTAAATTAGAACCACCAAGTTTATATTGCTGGGTTAGTTAAACCCTTTTCCCAAATAATAATTATGCTGGAAAAATGAAGTTAAACTAAAAATAATATTTAATGAGAATGATTTCACTTTTATTTCTGTGATACACACACACACACACACACACATATATCTTTATGACAAGAACAAGTGACTTTCCAACTTAAAGGGAAAGAGAAAAGTGATATGGATAACAAAGGGACCTGAAATTTGTGGGTTGTTGTTCCATTTGTGGGTTTTATAGTGCATGGGATTTCTTCATAGGCATATGCATTTTTTCAAATCTTATTTCTTTTAAACTTGAATAATACAGTTTATAGTATTATTTTTATATTTAAAGTTGTTAAGAAGGAAAAAATTAATTTGCTCATTGTGTGAATAGGTATGTGATCAGCAAGCAAGAGATACACTGAAAGAGGGAAGATGATTAATTATATATATATATATATATATATATATATATATATATATATATATATTAAAGTGACTGCAAAGCTCTGGGACTTTCCCATCCTTCAACATGGGAGATGTAGACTCCAGTGACTAGATAGACCTCAAGAGATCCTCCAAATAAAATGGTTTGCATATCCCAAACACATTAAAAACAGATATCACATTTTTATTATGGAAACCTAGAGACAAGTTAGCTCCCTTTTTATTTTTTAAAACTATATAAAATTTCTCATAAAATGCAACCTTTGGAAAAAGAAAATATTTCTCAAAAGGGCAATAGAGTTTAGGGAAAACTAATAGAGTATCTAGAACTCAAAATTTACTTCAGATCCTAGACATGAATTAGTAGTTTCTAGGGTTTCCTTATTTCAAACCTATCTATCAATTCAAGATTTGCTGAAATTATATCAAGTTTGAGAGTCTGATAGAATGGCTGATCAAATGCCAGTTGTTTTTTCCTGGAAAATACAGTTTTATTAGATGAAATATACAAATAAGGAAGAGCTGACACAAGTGTATGCAGTTCTGGGAAACCTTTAGAGTACTTTTGTTGTTCTATATCAGCATACATATAAACCATAGACATTCACTCTTGTTTTTGGTGTCCTGAATTTTTATTGACCTTCAATAACTTACTATCCCCATTGCTGACCTATAGTCTCCAGGACCATTGTTTAGATGTATAACTAGTATCTTTAGCATTCTCTCCTACTAGTCAAAGGTTGTTTTGACAAAGGTCAAAACTAGAACAATCTTGTCAAAAATGTCCATCAAAAATTATATTATTAGATTGTCAAGAGTCCAGTAACTCTGGCAAACAAAGAAATCAGACATCACATTTGAAGGGCTAAAATCACTATTCAGTCTATGAGAAAAAAACGTGACCCAAGCCTCTGGATAAAGATCATTTTCCCCACTCATTAAACAACATTTGAGTTCCTTTGCTAATCACAATCTAACATATCACACAAATAAAGTGCAGCTTTCACTGCAAATACCCATTCTAAACTAATGGTATTCTTTAGGAAACTATTGTACTTTCCTGAATGTATGTTTTAGAAGTTACAGTCAACTTAGTCCTAATGTGAAATTTTTTATTTAGATGATCATTGCCAAAGAGTGGGACTGATGGAGTTTAGAGTGCCCAGAGGATTTGAACAGCAAAAGTTCTCAGATAAGAGAAAAGTTTAACTGTGTCCTATCTTCCCACTAAAATACATGATTTACTAGGGTCTTGCCTAATGAAGCATCCTTTGCCAATATTGCTGAAACCCATATTATTTTACTTCTCTTTGTGTTTCAAATTTGTGCTTTTGGAGAAAAAATTATCATGATATTCTTAAGTATTGAGAATGACATTTGAAGGGCATTTTGAATTGATCAACCTTGATATTCTACTTTTTGCTGTCTTGGGTATATTATTTTTCAATGTTTAATGTGAGCAAATCCCCCTATATCTCTTCAACACAGATTGTTCTCAGTTTTTTTATTTGTTTTTGATATATACCATTTTCACTGATGTGAGATAGATCATTGTTCTCTTGATTTGTATTTTCCTGATAATAAGTTAGCACAAAGACTCATCCACTAGGAATGCTGTCTGGTTCAACCTCAATGGACAATAATATGGAGATTACTCATAAGTGCAAAAATAGAGTTTTCACATAATAGGCAATTTCACTTTTTGGAATGTAATCCCAGAAAACAAAAACATGAATTCAAAAGAATAAAAGCAGGGCCAGAGAAATAAAGTGGATAATGAGCATTCCTTGCATACCACCAACCTGAGTTTGATCCCCTATATCTCATATGTTTCCCCCAAGACTACCAGGAATGATTTCTGATCCCAGAGTCAGGAGTAACTACTGAGAATTGAGGGGTGTGGCCTCCAAACAGAAACAAAATACAATAAAAGGAAATAGACATGTCATAAAACATTGTAACAGCACCATTGGCAAGATCTGGAGCTAATATAGGTCTAGAGTGACATATGAGTGAATAATAAGGATATACACCTACACAAGGAAACACTAAGAAATTGCAAAAAGGATGAAACCATGCAATTTGCTGAAATTCGGATGGAACTAGAGGATACCATGTTAAGCGAGAAAGAAAATAAAGATGTACTCATGATCTCACTTATTGTGGCATATAGTATTTAAAATAACAGAAAAGGATAATACGAGGTATTGAAGGAAGAATACTTATATTAACCTACTCCCTGGATAATAAAACTGAGAAGAATATAGCAGGAAGGAAACTAAAGATGGGGGGAGTATGAAGAGGGAAATGGGAGATAACAGAGCAGGGATCTCATACTCTGGACAGTGTTGAGATGAGGTATATCATATATATGACACAAGAACCAACAAAAATGCATATAAGAATCCCAATTTCCAAGAATAAAACTTAAAAACTTTCTTTCCAAGACTCTAGACTTGAGGGTGAGACGGAGACTGGAATCATTGACAATACTGATGGATATGATGTTGGAACACTTGACTCTAGAATTCAACTATGGATAATTTTATAAATTACAGTAAGTAACAAAGAATTATTAGTGTAATTATTTAAATAAGAAGCCAGCTGAAAGTTCAGAGATATAAATGGTTTAACTTAATTTTAAAATATTTACTTCAAATATAAATTAAATTCTATAAATTCTATTAGAAACTTTACATTAATTTATAAAAATAAAACTGGAAATTGTATTTCATCAAACATGTTTTTAAATATCCCAAACACACTAAAAATAGCTTCCTACAATGGTTTCAATTCATTTTTTGCCAAATATTGAGCAAAACATCCAGAACAATTTTAAAATAAAATGTGGTATTGCCATTTGAATATTTTCATTTTTACTTAAATGTAATCACATTTTGTTTCGTATTTTATGATTATTATACTATGCACATAATGATGAAACAAAAAGAATCATAAGAAATATATGTGTTAGGTATATGACAATTTGCTTATTATTTATATCTTAATTTTATTTTCCTTCCAAAATGTATCAGGCAATTAATAAAATGACTGAATATACAATAATAATAATTGAGTATCTTCATTAGTTAGTATTTTGTTTCAGTAATGGACAAATCATAATTTTGTAAATATATAAAATGGTATTTTTCTAGGCCTTTGAAAATAACATCAGAATTTATATGAAATTCCATATTTGTATCTAATACATTAACATTAATTCTTACAATTAATGATTAAATATTTTCTCACTATTGTCCTCTGCTATTTAAGTTGTGACTGAATTTTCATTTTATATGTCTTTACATCCTTTGCTTCATTGGATCATAAATACCTCATATTTTTGAACACTTTTTGTCGTTTTGGGGCCACACCTGGCAGTGGTCAAGGGTTATCTGACTCCGATCAGAAATTACTCTTGGCAGTCTTGGAAAACTATAGAGCATGCCAGGGATCTAACCCAGGTTGGCCGAATGGAAGCAAATGCCCTACCCACTGTGCTACCTCTCCATGCCCTTTTGGACACTATTTAAATGAGCTCTCTTTTTAAAAAAATTTTACTGCTTTTCTAATTTAGTTTTTTGCATATAGAACCCAAAAGGTGTACTAGAAGTAAAAAGGACATGGTGAAAGTATCTGGTTATTTTGGTGGTAGCTCAGTGTGGTGATTTCATATCAAAACCATATTTTAACTCTATTCTAAACAATGTTTATAAAAACCAATATACACTGATGTTAAAAAATAAAATAAAAACATTATAATAAATGTATTTTCATTAAGATATAAAAAGTATCTGTCAATCTGCCAACTTAACTTATAATGTTAAATATTTATCTGTGCTACTATGGGCTTGTTATTACCTTAGCCAGACTCCTCCATGTTAATAGACTACATTGTCCAAAAAGGGGTCAAGCACACATCAGGTGCTTTTTTGTTTTCTGTTATTTGTTCTGTATTTGGGGATACATTGTGCTTTACTCAGGGCTTATTCCTGTTTTTACGTAGAGGGATAATTGGTGGTGTTCAAGGTGTAGAATAAAATAATAAAGAGGCCCTTTGAATGGTCTTGGATGGTGGAGGATGGTGATGGGATGAATGGAGGGGGCCTTTCTGTGCTGTCCCAGGCCACATGGCTCCAATCCCCTCCAGGTGGGTAAGCAGGTTCAGGTAAAGGGATGAAATCATCCACAGACAGGTTCCAGGAAATGTCAGCTTTGTTCATGCCCTAGCCAACATGTGTGGCTTTTTATGCTGGATCCTTATTCAGCCCTGCATCCTAACTTCTCCAACTCCATCCGTGCAAATCCTCTTTTGCCCCTGAGACCAAATCTTTTTGTTACCTACCAAAGACCCCTCCCAGAAATTGGAGGTCTTTCTTGTAGGTAAGGTCACACAGGAAGAATGAGGGGGTGGGGTTACAAAGGGACATTATGAAGTGCTAGGGATTTAGTCAGCCACATGCAACACAAGTGCTATATCAGCTGTATTTTATCCCTAGCCAAGATCTGATACTTGATAATACAAAGAGAGATTGATTAATGAAGTTGGCATCAGCAGAATAATCAGGATTTTGTGTTGTGTCTGTGGAAAACTCCTGGGAAACTCAGTAAAAATGAAAATGTTAAAAGCAACATTTTCAGAAAAATCAAGATAATCTTGTTGAAAAAAATAAACCTAAATACTGATGACACCACAATATTTTTTTATCTATTATAACAACAAAACCCTCCAATGTAATGAAAAAAACTCTAAGAATTACAATGTTGTGGTACCAGGAAGTCTTGTATGAAAATTGTAAAATATGTCAAGCAGCTAATTGAGTGAGTCAATTACTCATATCATATCAATAGTTAATATATATTAAATTAATCCTACAGAGATTATATACATAAGTATATAGAAGTTGGGTACCCCCAATTGTCAGTTGGAATTAGACACATCCCTTAGTTAATTTCACCATAATGACTGTTGAACCTGGGCACATCCCCTGAACACGCCCCTTGGACATAATCCTCAGTCATGCCAAGTATAAAAGAAAAATCTTGGACTGTTGCAGGATACAGGGCAGAATGACCAGAGCAGTGCCTGCTGGTCCTCGGGTGGCCAGAAGTAAAGCATCAGAGAGATGCTGCCTGCTTTGTATCTATTCTTTTTCTTTCTTTCTTTCTTTCTTTCTTTCTTTCTTTCTTTCTTTCTTTCTTTCTTTCTTTCTTTCTTTCTTTCTTTCTTTCTTTCTTTCTTTCTTTCTTTCTTTCTTTCTTTCTTTCTTTCTTTCTTTCTTTCTTTCTTTCTTTCTTTCTTTCTTTCTTTCTTTCTTTCTTTCTTCTCTCTCTCTGTTTCTCTCTCTCTCACTCTCTCTTTAATTTTGGGTCATGCCCAGCAGCACTCAGGGGTTATTTCTGGCTCTGCACTCAGAAATTTCTTCTGGCAGGCTCGGGGGACCATATGGGATGCCGGGATTCTAACCACACTCTGTCCTGGATTGGCGGCTTGCAAGGCAAATGCCCTACCACTGTGCTATCTCTCTGACCTCTTTTCTTTCTTTTTTTTTTTTTTTTGTTTTGTTTTTTTGTGTTTTTTTGGGTCACACCCGGCAATGCTCAGGGGTTACTCCTGGCTCAATGCTCAGAAATTGCTCCTGGCAGGCACAGGGGACCATATGGGACACCGGGATTCGAACCGATGACCTTCTGCATGAAAGGCAAACACCTTACCTCCATGCTATCTCTCCGACCCCCTTTTTTTGTTAATAATATCTTTAGTTAAGGCAAACGCCCTACCACTGTGCTATCTCTCTGACCCCTTTTCTTTCATTTTTTTTTTGTTAGTAATATCTTTAGTTAAGCACCATGTTTAAAGTTGGGTTTTTATCATAAAAAGTACACCCCTCTTCCCTATTGTAACCTTTCCACAACCAATGCCCCATTCTTACTCCTCCCCCACTCCCTGCCTGGATAATACGGGGGCTCAATTTCAAGTTTTATTGAGGAATCTCCATATTGTTTTCCATAAGGGCTGGACTAGATGACATACCCACCAGCAGTAAATAGAATTCCTTTCTCCACCATCACCACCAATCCTGATTGTTCTTGTTCTCTGTGATGTGTGACAATCTCTCTGGCATGAGATGGTACCACATTGTTTGATTTACATCTCCCTGATGATTAGTAATGTGGAATATTTTTTCTTGGCCTTTTGGCCATTTGTATTTCTTCTTTGTGGAAGTGATCTGTTCATTTCTTCTCCCCATTTTTTGATGGGGTTATATATTTTATTTTCTTAAGTTCTGTCAGGAGTCAACTTAACAAAATAAGTGAAGGACCTATACAAAGAAAACCACAAAACACTGCTTCAATAAATAAAAGAGGACACAAAGAAATAGAGATACATACTCTGTTCTATGAATTGGGATGATTAACATCATCAAAATGGCCATACACCCAAAGCATTGTACATATTTAATATAATTCCTCTAAGGATACCCATGATATTCTTCAAAGAATTGGTCAAATATTCCTGAAATTTACTTGTAACAATAAATGCCCATGAATACCTAAGTAACTTTCAGGTAAAAGAAGATGGGTAGCATTACTCTTCCCAACTTTAAACTGTATGACAAAGCAATAGTCATTAAAACATCATGGTATCAGAATAAAGAGAGATCCCCCCAGATCAATGGAATAGCCTTGGGTATTCAGAGGATGTTCCCTAGACTTGCGATCAATTAAACTTTGATAAAATGGGGCAAACAATGCAAAATGGAGCAAGGAAAGCCTCTTCAACAAGTGGTGCTGGGACAACTGATTGACCACATTCAAAAAAACAAAGTCAGCCCTCTATCTATTACCATGCACACAGGTCAATTCAAAATGAATTAAAGGCCTTGATATCAGACCTGGAACCATAAGGTATATAAAAGAAAACATAGATAAAACACTCTATGACATTGAGATAAAGGAGGAAACAGCACTGTCCAAACAAATGGGACCACATTAAACTAAGAATCTTCTGTACCACAAAGGAAATAGTGTTTAGGACACCAAGACCACCCACAGAATGATAGAAACTATGCACTCAATATCCACCAAATAAGGGGCTAATATATAAGATATATTTTCTTTCTTCTTATATCTTTTTATATCTTTTCTTTCTTCTTTTTTCTTTCTTTCTTTCTTTCTTCTTTCTTTCTTCTTTCTTATCTCTTTCTTCTTTTTTATACTTTGTTTTATTTCTTCCTTTCTTTCTCTTTCTTTTTTGTATTTTTATTATGTTTTTCTTCCTTATTTCCTTCTCCTCTCAAATTGATATTTATTTGTTTTTGTGTTTTTGTTTTTGTTTTTTTGTTTTTTGTTTTTGGGTCACACCCAGCGGTGCTCAGGGGTTACTCCTGGCTGTCTGCTCAGAAATAGCTCCTCGCAGGCACGGGGGACCATATGGGACACCGGGATTCGAACCAACCACCTTTGGTCCTGGATCGGCTGCTTGCAAGGCAAACGCCGCTGTGCTATCTCTCCTGGCCCAAATTGATATTTATAAACTCTAAATGGATTTCTCTGGGGTTTTTGTTGTTGTTGTTGTTGTTGTTGGATTCCCCCCCCCTTTTTTTTTCTTTTTTCTTTCCTTCAAACAAAATCACATAACTTGAATCATCTTGTTTTGCCTCATAAATTGAGGGGAAATAATGGATGGTACCAAGACCAAATAGGCATATGAACATTGAGTAAAAATAAAAAAGGAATCAGACTTAAACACCAAATCCAAAGCCAACAGCAACAAAATCTATACCCAATCAACAACAAGCTAGACACAAAGGGGACCACCTATTCTAGCAGCCTTGGGAGCAAAGGAGGAGAATATGGGATACATGCTGAGAATAGGGATGGAGGGAGGAAAACACTGGTGGTGGGAATGCCCCTGATTCAATGTCACTATGTACCTAAAAAAGTTTTCTTTTTATTTTGAGATTGTGGTTATTGTTTGATTGTTGTCTTTCTTACTGTGAAAGATTTGTAATTCACTATGGTCAAAATAAAAATTATTTAAAAAAATTTAATTGTGTCTGTATTGACTATATATAAAGTAATTCTCTTGAATAGGAATCAAATAAAAACAAGGAAATTATTTTATAATTACTTTATTATGAAATAATCCAATGATTGTTCTATTTGAGAGCTGAAGCTGCATGCTATGGATAAGATTGCAATTTTTCCCATGGCACACCAGACAATATCTCATGGCACAATTGTGTGTTGCGGCACAGTGTTGAAAACCGCTGCTTTAGAGAACTCACATCATGCCTGTTTAAATGTTATCCCAGCTTTGGTTTTGCTTTGGTTAGTGGTTAAACTGCTTAATTATAACTTGTTTTATTTTAAATTGATGTCATCAAAGCCAAATGATCTTATGATCTACGATTTAAAATAATTTAAATACTATACATATAAATGCACACAAGAGGGAGATTTTTTTCTGGATTCCAATAGACTGATGAGTGCAAAAGAAGCAACAGTCCATTAAACACTCATTTACTTTGAATGACATTAGTAACATATGATGTGTGATAAAAAGAGAAAACAAAAATCTGATCCTTGAGATAAATGATAATTAGAACAAAAAGGAAGAGATTTATAGATAATAGAGCAATGAAGGTACAGATTATTTTTTAACCTGGCAAAATAGTAAAGAACCTATAGGACACAGCAAAAGCAGTACTGAGAGGGAAATTTATAGCTTTGCAAACATACATCAGGAAGGAAAGGGGGGCATATCTGAGCAGCTTAATGACTCAGCTTATAAAATTAGAAAATGATCAACAAAAGGAACCAAAAATAGGGAGACAGAAAGAAATAGCAAAGCTTAGAGCAGAAATTAATGAAGTGGAAATCCAAAAAAACAATCCAAAAGATCAACAAAAGTATAAGTTGGTTTTTTGAAAAAATAAACAAGATTGATAGACCATTGGCAAAACACACAACTAAGAGAGAGAGAAACTTGATAACCTGTATTAGAAAAAAGGGGGGAGATCAGTACAGATATCGCAGAGATTCAAAGGGTAATCAGAAACTACTTTGAGAAACTTTATGCAACTAAACATGAGAAGCTGGAAGAAATGGATAAATTCTTGGATTCTTATAATATTCCGTGAGTAAGGAGGAAGTAGCATTTCTAAACACCACAATAACTATTGAGAAAATTAAAACGGTAATCCAATGTCTGCCCAAAGAAAAGTCCACATCAAGATGGATTTACTAATGAATTCTTTCAAACCTTTCAAAAGGAACTACCACCAATCCTGGCCAGGCTCTTTCATGACATTAAAAACACAGGAACACTTCCAAATAGCTTTTATGAAGCCAACATCACTTTGATACCTAAACCAGACAGAAATGCTGCCCAAAAAGAAATTTACAGACCAATAGCCTTGATGAACACAGATTCAAATATCCTCAACAAAATCCTGGCAAATAGGATCCAATGCCTCATCAAGAAAATTATTCATTACCGTCAAGTAATTATCCCAGGATTGCAAGGATGGTTTCCATTCCATAAATCTATCAACAACAAGAAAAATAAAAATAACATGGTCATATCAATAGACACAGAGAAAATATTTGATAAAGTTCAATACTCATTGTTCATAAAAACTCTCAGCAAGATGGGAATGAAAGGAACCTTTCTCAATACAGTTAAGGCCATCTACCACAAGCCAATGGCAAATATTATCCTCCATAGAGAAAAACTAAAAGCCTTCCCTCTAAATTATGCTACAAGACAAGGTTGCCCCCACCACCACTCTTCTTCAACATGATACTGGAAGTATTTGCTATAGTGATTAGGCAAGAAAAAGATATTAAAGGATACTAGATAGGAAAGGAAGAGGTCAAGCTCTCACTGTTTGCAGATAACATGATACATTACTTAGAAAACCCTAAAAACTCTACCAAATAGTTTCTAGAAACAATAGATTCATAAAGCAATGTGGCAGGCTACAAAATTAACACACAAAAATCAATGGCCTTTCTATACACCAATAATAATAGGGAAGAAATGAACATTAAGAAAACAACCCCATTCACATTAGTGCCACACAAACTCAAATGTCTTGGAGTCATCTTGACCAAAGACATGAAGGATCTGTACAAAGAAAACTATAAAACCCTGCTTCAAGAAATAAGAGAGGACACACAGAAATGGAAACACATACCCTGCTCATGAATTGGCAGGATTAACATCATTAAAATGTCAATACTCCCAAAGAATTATGCAGATTTAATGTGATCTCTCTAAAGATACCCATGACAATCATCAAAGATGTGGATCGAACACTTCTGAAATTCACTTGGAACAATAAACACCCTCAAATTGCAAAAGCAATCCTTGGGGAAATGAATATGGGAGGCATTATTTTTCCAAATTTAAACTGTATTACAAAGCAAGAATCATCAAAACAGCACGATATTGGAATAAAGAGAGACTCTCAGATCAGTGGAATAGGCTTGAGTACTCAGATAATGTTCCCATACATACAATCACCTAATTTTTGATAAAGGAGCAAGAAATCCTAAATGGATCAGGGAAAACCTCTTCAAGAACTGGTATTGGCACAACTGGCTAGCCACTTGCAAAAAAGTGAACTTCAACCCCCCAGCTAACAATATGTACGAAGGTAAAATTCAAATAGATTAGAGACCTTGATATAAGACCGGATACCATAAGGTATATAGAACAACATGTAGGTAAAACACTCCATGACGTTGAGACTAATGTCATCTTCAACGAGGAGACTGCACTCTCCAAACAAGTGGAAGAAGAGATAAACAAATGGAAATACAGCTCAGAAGCTTCTGCACCTCAAAGGAAACAGTGCCCTGGATACAAGAGCCATCCACTGAATGGGAGAAATTATTCACTCAATACCCATCAGATAAGGGACTAATATCCAAAATATACAAGGCACTGACAGAACTTTACAAGAAAAAACATCTAATCCCATCAAAAAATGGGGAGAAGATATGAACAGAGACTATGACAAAGAAGAAATACAAATGGCCAAAAGGCACATGAAAAAATGCTCCACATCACTTATCATCAGGGAGATGTAAATCAAAACAACAATGAAGTACCATCTCATACCACAGAGATTGGCGCACATTACAAAGAATGAGAACAAGCAGTGCTGCGGGATGTGGAGAGAAAGAAACACTTAACCACTGCTGATGGAAATGCCATCTATTCCAACCTTTATGGAAATCAATATGGAGATTCCTCCAAAAACTGGAAATTGAGCTACCGTATGATCCAGCTATACCACTCCTAGGGATATACTCTACAAACACAAAAATACAATACAAAAATCCCTTCCTCACACCTATATTCATTGCAGTGCTATTTACAATAGCACTGGAAACAATCAAGATGCCCTTCAACAGTTGAATGGCTAAAGAAACTGTGGTACATATACACAATGAAATATTATGCAGCAGTCACGAGAGATGAAGTCATGAAATTTTCCTATACGTAGATGTACATGAAATCTATTATACGGAGTAAAATAAGTCAAAGGGAGAGAGATAGATGCAGAATAGTCTCACTTATCTATGGGTTTTAAGAAAAATAAAAGACATTCTTGCAATAATTTTCAGAAACAAAAAAGAGGAGGACTAGAAGTTCCAACCCACTACATAAAGCTTACCACAAAGAGTGGTGAGTGCAGTTAGAGAAATAACTACATTAAGAACTATCCTAACAATGTGAATGAAGGAGGGACGTAGAAAACCTGTCTAGAACACAGGCGGGGTTGGGGTGGGAAGGAGGAAGATTTGGGACATTGTTGATGGGAATGTTGCACTGGTGAAGGGGGGTATTCTTTACACGACTGAAATCCAACCAGAATCATGTTTGTAATCAAGATGTTTAAATAAAGATATTAAAAAATAGTTGTTTTGCATAGCTATTTTTACATTACTATAGTTTTAAGAGATGAAACATAAATCTTATTTCTGTGTTAGATCAGAGTTAAAACATTTGACAATGTTTTTATTCCAGCATACACTGATTCTCAGCATATACAAACATATATCCATGAAAACACAGTGATTCACAGAAAGTCATGTAATAATAAAATCTAAAAATAGTATCAACATCTGAACTTATAACATAAAGCTGACATCCCCTTACATAAATGCATTTTAAACATTTTAAATTTTTAACTTTTTAAAATTTAACATTTAAAATTTTAAACTTAAACATACATCAATTTAGTTTATGATCACAGACTTTAATGGGGAGAAGATTTTTATTTTTGCTTATATTTTAGTAGAGAATTTTCTATTAGGTTTTCCTCAATTACTTGGTTGGTCAACAATCTTGACCAATGGGTTTTGAAATTCTAGGTTCAAAGGTTAACTGTGCCAAGCATTTTATATGAATGATGTTAGATAAATTACTGACCACTCTAAACTCCCTTGTTCCTCAATGTCAAGAGGAAGTTGGTGATACATTTTGTTCAATTTTGCTTCACAATTTGTTGTGCTAGAGTAGAGCCAACACCTTTATAGAACACATTAGCTACAAAAACACAATTACTTATATGTTTTCCATATTTAGAAAACAGGGTTGTATGTATTTATTGAACTATGTTCTTTTTTCATATATCATAGCATTAAGAAGAAGTTATAAATAAAAAAACTATAAATTTGGGTTTTTATATAAATTAATGGTTAATTTTTAAGGAGTCACTTACTATAGAAACTTTTTCCTAGCCTCATGACATTTTAAAATATGAAAATTTCATAATCTACTCTTACATAGCATTAAATTTATTTGGATTTTTGAATGTATTCTTAAAAAATAACTCATTTAAGGAAAAAATAAATGTTTTTGAATTTACAAAATTCTGGACATAATGAAAATGTGGCCTTAGGAAAAGAAGCAGATGGTTTTAGTTGCTGAAAAAGTTCATGGAAACATGTTAATAGCCACATGTTTCATATTGAAAATCACCTCCTTAAGATACAAGATTCACAAATGTGTTAAGAATAATTCCATGACAGGCAATGAAGTGGCCTATGGAAAATGTCAAAATCTAGAATATGTCTTCTAGAATCTAACTCCTAGCTAATTCCTAGAATCTATCAATATGTTTGGTTTCATAACAAAAGGATTTAAATAAATCAATGGAATTTAGGTTGCTCTTCAGTTACTTAAATAAGGAAACTAAGACTAAGGATATAACTCAACTGGTATCCACAGGCCTAAGCTTAGGTCCTAAGCTTAAACCCTAGAACAATGTATCCTCTGAACATCTACAGATGTGGTCCTGTCTCACACTAACCAAATATCACCAGATTCCCAACAGTAACAAGAATCTCAGAGGCAAAAATTACCTTGGGTTTTCTTTGTGGGCCCAAGGTAAAGCAATTACAAGAGTTCTTAACTATATGTCAAAGTAAAAAATGGTAGCACAAGCTTGATACCTTAGGTTCTGAAAAAGATTTGTTCAAGATTTCAGTAGCTTTGAATATGTAAAAGAAGGGTGCAAGTAACACAAGACATATTTTAAAGGTATAAAGGGTAAAGGAACAGATTCTCCTCTAGACTTTCCTAAAATGATGCAATCATAAATGTCTTTCTTGAGTTTAGTCTGTGACATTCAATTTTGAACTCCTGATTTCCAGTATTGTAAGCTAATAGTAAATAATTGTCTTAAGCCTCTGAATTTATAATTTTAAAGCAGAAGTCAGATGATAATATGTCTTTGACTTTTATACTTTGTAAATAAATGTAAAGGATGTTTTCCTCAATTTATATTACAGTGATTATATTTATATTTATATTCACACAGTGTCTTATGAGGTTAAACTAGTTACCTTAAATTAAATTTTCTGAGATAAGAAAAAGAGGAAAAAATTCAAGACCACTTAAAATTCTTCGTTTAATAAATAATAGAAGGTTCATAACTAATGTCCTTATTTACTAGTTTTGATGAGTATTGACAACAGGTGTTCTTATGAAGATGGGAAAAGAAGCTTGGATTTTAATGAAAGTGAATCTTCCAAGTGGACAGAAATAGCAACTGTGTGAATTGTGATTTATTTCAATAAATAGATACTTCAATTGGCACAGACTAATAATAATTATATTATTTCTACTATTTTAGTTCCTTAACTACTTAGAGAAGCCATGATAATTTTTCCTTAGAAGGTGTTTATAATCTAAAAGTATCCTAAAAATTTGAATCTATGTGTTTTATTTTAGAACAATGTATATATGTTTGAGAGATTTGAAAAATCTTAGAAAGAGGAAAATAAACGTTATGGTCCTTTCCAAATCTTCATGATCATCTGTGATGAGTCAGGTTATTTTGTTTGTTTTGTATTTATAACCACATTAAGAATGGAAATGTATTAACTTAATGTTTTTTTCTGAGTCATGGCTACTGCTCTTAATGCGCAACATAGGAACTCTTATCTCTCAATTAATACTTACCAGATAAAACAGAAGTATTTACATGAAATCTAAAACATGGTATGTACTACCAGGGTTTGCTAGACATCTAGAACTTTAATTTTTCAAATATTTTATTTTGATATATATTTATATACATAAAATCTCCAGCTATAGAAACATGTAAGCTACAAGTAAAATACTGGACACATTTAGTTTATCTTTTATATTGTTTGAATATATTTTATATGAGTCGATGTTTATACAAATATCTAAAGAAAAAAATTTTTTCATAAGTTTTGTATCTCAAATAATTATTTTTCCAGTAAAGTATGACCTAAAATTTGGAACTTAAAGAAAATATATTGGTCAAAATTAATTAGATGTTGTCATTAGATTTTATAATGCCATTTTATGGAGGATGAAAATTTCTGCATACTTTTTTGTTTTCATTTGATTTGGCTTTTTTGATGTGTGTGTGTGTGTGTGTGTGTGTGTGTGTGTGTGTGTGTGTGTGTGTGTTAAAATGATGTATCTGAGGGCTTCTGGTTTTATGCTCAGCAATTGGTCTGAGTAATGCTGAGGGACAATGTGACTAGGTTCCAACCCCAGGAAAGGGATCAAATGCATGCATATGTTCCAATTAGCTCATTGATATTTTTCTATAAAGCCTCTCTGGTATTTGAAATCAGTTAAGATTCTTATGTCTTTTATTTTATTTTATTTTTTTAGTGTCACTGTAAATTGTTTAATTCACATGTCTTTTAGTATTAAGTTTAATTGGTAGAGATAGCAACAAAAGGTTTTACTGAATTAGGTTAATCTTTTACTTTATGCATTGCTTTACATATTCATCTTAAAATATATTATGAGCATACATACACTTTCCCATATACTACTTTCTATGTAAGTAAAATAAGTTATAGCGAAAAATTCTTTTTTGTTGTTATTTTTGGGCCATACCTGGCAGCGTTCAGGGGTTACTGCTACCTCTGTGCCCAGAAATCACTCCTGGAAGGCACGGGGACCATATGGGATGCCATGAATTGAACACAGTTTGGCCATATTCAAGGCAAATGCCCTACACGCATTGCTATCTCTCAGTCCTGATAGCAAAAAAATCATAATAAAAAAATAAAAAGAAGAAAATAGTCCCAGCAGCTATACTAACAAATATGAAAATAAATTGGTGCAACTAATGGCAGGTATAATTTGAGATGTACTTTGAGTTAATATGCAATCAAGTATCTTCCCACCACTTTTCCTTCAACAGTTTCCTCTTCATACGAGTCCCTTTCTAACCATGTCAGCTAACCTCAGAAACTTAATTTTTCCATAAGGAAAGGGAAAATTTAAATGAATGAGTTAACTTTTTCTGAGAGACAGCTCTGAAATATTTTCAATGAGAGAAAGATAATTTAGTTCAAAGTAAGAAGGGAAAATAGCATAATTAAATAACTGGTAATTTTCCCCAGGAAAACGTTGTTCATGAACTAACAGGACTGGAACATTTAAGGGAGATGGAGACTGGGTGAAAGTGACTGTCTATTTTAAATAAAGTGTGCTTTGGCTCTCTTCTAAGCTTAATGTCAAATTATCTCAATACTTTTGTCTTTCCAGACTGTTTCACCAAGGGCAGCAGACTGAGGTGGAGACAAGAACAGCCATGGCAGTAATATCTTTGCCAGGAGCCTGGAGGGGATAGTTAGTTGTTCAGCTGTGTCTCATCTCAGTCATGGAAATAAAACTTCAGTCAATGAACTGATCCTGGAAACACATTCCTGACCTGAGAGAAACAAAACACGCCAGTGATCTTCAAACCTTTTAAACAAAAGACAGTTCACTGTCCCTGAGACAATTGGATGGCCAAACTATAGTGCTAAAAAAAAAAATTATGAACAAATTCCTATGCAGACTGAATATCTTAATTTGAAGTAAAATATTAAAATATCTTATTTTTAATTAAAGATGAGAACAAGTACAGCATTTAAAATTAAGAACAAGTAAAGTTAAATCAACAAACTCATCAGTATTACAATGAGATTTATGGGCCTGCTCTGGTGGGCTGTAGGTTGAGGACCCCTGATAGAGATTGAGAGGAGAAATCAAGAGACAGAGAGAAGGGGAGTCGGAGAGTGCAGCGCACGTACCACACATGAGCACTATGGGCCCAAGATGAGTCATCTGCTAGGCAGGACAGGGAGTAGTGGAGGGCCAGATATAGATATGTTATTGATGGGCTGCATGTGGTCTGTGGGCGGTAGTTTGTTTTTGGATACCTTCGGGAGAGATTGACTTGCTGTAAAAATCTTACACTGGGACTTTCATTCAACACTAAAGGGAACATTGATTCCCGTGTTCTTGCTAAAAAACAATATGGACATTCCTTAAAAATAAATCTAGGAATTAAGCTTCTATTTGACTAAGCAAATCCACTACTTGGAATATACTCCAGAGTCCTAAAGTAAAATGGAGAAAAGACATTTGCTCCCTTATAATCCTTGTGGCACTATCTACAATAGCCAAAATCAGAGAACAATTCTCAAGTGTCCAAGAATAGATATAAAGAAGTTATATAGTTCATATATAAAGTGCATATAGTGTATATAGTTCATATACAGAATGAAATAAAACTTGCTCATGTAAAAATATGAAGTCATGAAATTTGCTGCTAAATGAAGGGACTTGAAGAGTCTTAGTGAAATTAGAGTGAAGAGAATGACAGAATATACAGAATATAAAGAAACAAAATGGTGGAATAATGAATACTCAAAGACAATGGAAACAAAGAACTTGAGAGCTGGTATTCAGTAGGAAAGCTGCCACTTGTGAGGGCTGGGGGATAGATGGGGAAAGGCAGTATTAATGCTGGTGTGAAGAATTCATCTGGGAGGAGGAGAAAGAGGTGCATCAGAAATGTGCTAGAGTGTTTTTTATGAAATCCCATCAGAACACCTTGTAAACCACAGTCAAAATATATACATATATATGTCTCTAGACTGAGGATATGTTTCAATTTTAGCTTGAAATTTAGCTTGAAATTTTGAAAGGCATAGTAAGAGGAGAAGGTGAAGTGGAAAATTAGGAAGATAGGAAGAAAAAAGGAAATCAAATGAATTAAGAGAAGGTATGAGTATTAGTTCTGGTATAATATTATAAACCTATTTTTATTATATATGGTCCATTCTAACAATCTTGAAATGGCTTAGTATTACATATTGCTCAAAATTATTGTGCTATAACTTCTATACAACTATATATTGGAGAGTATGGTTTACTGGGTAGAGAGATTAGACTGAATTGCAACAGAAATGATGGTAGCATTGATGAAAACACAGACTTCATAATGTTGTCTATATCAAGGTATATTTTTTCTTTTTATGTGCTCATTGTAATTATATCATTTTAGAAGGCAATGAAACAAAGCAACTAAAACGATGACCTTAAAGGAAACAAAACTATTTTGACATGACCCTTGAAATAAAGATTTAATCTGACACTGGTAAAATTTGGATCAGCAAAAGATAATTTTCTTTTTCTTTTCTTTTTTCTTTCTTTTTTACTCTTCTTTCATTCTTTCATTTCCTTCCTTTTTCTCTTTTTTATTCTCTTTCATTCTTTCACTTCCTTCTTTCTTTTTCTTTTTCTTTCTTTCTTCCTTCTGCCTTTCATTCACTCATCTTACTTTCACTTTCTTCCTTTTCCTTCCTTTCTTACTTCTTTCATTCTTTTATTCTTTCACTTTCTTTCATCCTTTCTGTCTTCCTTCCTTTTCTTTCTTCTTTCATTCTCTTTCTTCCATCCTTCCTTCCTTTCTTCCTTCTTTCATTCTATTTTATTCTTTCACTTCTTTCTTTCTTCCTTACTTTTTTCCTTCCTTCCTTTTCCTCTTTCATTCTTTCACTTTCTTTCTTCCTTCCTTCCTTACTTTTTTCCTTCCTTTCTTTCTTTCTTTCTTTCTTCTTTCTTTCTTTCTTTCTTTCTTTTTCTTTCTTTCTTCTTTCTTTCTTTCTTTCTTTCTCTTTCTTTCTTTCTTTCTTTCTTTCTTTCTTTCTTTCTTTCTTTCTTTCTTTCTTTCTTTCTTTCTTTCTTTCTGTCTTTCTTCTTTCTTCCTTTCTTTCTTCTTTCTTTCTTTTTCTCTTTCTTTTTCTCTTTCTTTCTTTCTTTTTTTGTAAAAAATCTTTATTTAAGCATCATAATTACAAGCATGATTGTAGTTGGATTTCAGTCATAAACAAAACACCCCCTTCACCAGTGCAATCTTCCCACCTCGAATCTCCTCCTCCTCTCCCACCTCTGTCTGTATTTAAGACAGGCATTCTACTTCTCTTATTCATTAACATTGTCATACTAGTTTGTATAGTTATTTCCCTAACAACAAAGGATAATTATCACAGTATCTTTAGAAACCACTTTGAAAAAGCAGGAAATAATGACAAACAGAATCTTACACACACACCTCTCTATTTTTTTTTAAATCAGCTCAAATATTTTATATATTTTTGTTTTGCAGGTTAAAGCTTTTTTAATAAAGATACTGTTTACAGTCATGCGGGGGGGTTGCAAAAAATGTTTTCTTCTTCCTAGGGGGGCATGACAGAAAATAATTGAGAAGCACTGCCGTAGCCTATCCACAAGATTATTCTCAATATGGAGCAAAGCAATAGTGCAGTGGTAGGATGTTTGCCTTGCATGCAAATGATCCCCAGCATCCCATATGGTTCCCCAAACCAGCAGCAATTTCTGAGTGCATAGCCAGGAGTAACCCTTGAGCATCACTCTCTATTCTTGATTGACATTTGCATTTAATTCAGCTTTTAACTCAGAGTTGAAGAACAATTGGGAGAAACTTACACATCTATTCTTAATGTAATTTCTCTTAAATTGGAAATGAGTGAGCTAAAACTAGCTAAAATGCACCACCTTCCTAAACAGATACAGTACAATTTTCAATGTACATAAAATAAGACAAAAAATCACTTGCATTCACAAAGGGGAGATTTCAAGACTTTCTGCTGATCAGCAAATTTGAAGTTCTTATAAGATATTGTAAAGTTTCTTATCCTGGTAAGTGGAATATGGCATGAATACTTTTGTTCTTTATTTTTCAAATCACTAATTCTAGCCTCTTGGAGAATATTTTCTTTTCAATATGTTTCTTGACTACAGTTAAATGAACTTTGGGGGATATGTGATCACATGCCTGCTGTCTCTTTATAGCTGGGTGCCTGGAGATCATTTAAAGCACAGAAGAGAAGCAAATTCCTCAGAAACTCAAATAATTATTTATCTGTGTTATTCTACTTTCAGAACCAATAGCTAAACTATTTGTTGAGAAAGCCTACAGAATTTTAGCTTTTTTGCTTACTTTTCATTGCTCCCCTCTCTTCTTCAGTGTCAAAGATTTTGAAAGTCCCAGGATTAAGTGATATTCTGTCTTATTTTCTCTAAGAATTTTTATCACTAAGTTTTTTCTTGCCCAAAAGTATTTTAATAAATCGAAAGATCTTTTTGGGTTTTGATCCACAACTTTTTCAATCTTGTCTTTTATTGTTTGGGATAAAAGCTGATTTTAAGACTCATTCTATTTACTTTCCTTTTGCTTTGGAAACTGACTACTTCTTAACTGAGTTCATTTGTTGCTTATAACTTGTTGCCAAACAATCCAATGGTAACTAAAACACATAACCAACATTTGCTTTCCAATATATTCTCCTAGAGCTACAAGTGCATTGGGAAGATGATCTACCTTTCATGTTATTGTAGGCCTTACCAAATGGTTCACCAACTTTTAAGGACAACTTTTGAACTTTTCAGTCTCCAACATTATACAGTATCCACATTAGCCAGTGGATCTTTAAGGCAGTAAATCGTATTTTAACTATTCATTAGGTACATTTTAAGCATAATTATTAGATTCATCAAGATAGTAAAAATAACCTTCCTCCATCTTCACTGGTTTAAAGCAATCATAAATAGAGTAATAGTTTCCTACTTACTAGTTATTAACAAATAAAAATTGAAATACAAATAATAGCAACAAGATAAAAAAAAGTAGCACACACCAAGAGAGAGAGACAGAAGAGAGAGGAGAGAGAGAGAAAGAGAGAGAGAGAGAGAGAGAGAGAGAGAGAGAGAGAGAGAGAGAGAGAGGGACAGTACTATAGTGTATTTTCTTTTTCTTTTTTTTTTTTGGGCCATACCCATTTGATGCTCAGGGGTTACTCCTGGCTAAGTGCTCAGAAATTGCCCCTGGCTTGGGGGGACCATATGGGACGTCGGGGGATTGAATCGTGGTCCTTCCTTGGCTAGCACTTGCAAGGCAGACAGCTTACCTCTAGTGCCACCTCGCAGGCCTCAGATAGTGTATTTTCCTTGCACATATGTGACAGGCATTCCATATGGTTCTCTGAGCACCTCCAGGTGTCATCTCTAAGGAGAGAGTTTGGAATAAAACACCAGTATGTCCCCAAATCAAAAAGTTAAAAAAATGATAGCTGTAAGTATAACAAAATATTAAAAAACTGTACAGAATTTGTATGTAGACTAAAAATATATCAACACAAACATTGTGGAATAAAATAAAACACTTTTTAAAACTAAAGGTTTGCTCTGTGTGAAAGACAATGTTGAGAACAAATATACATTCACAGACTGAGAGAAAATATTTGCAGAAAACATACTTGGTAATATTTTGGTATTTACAATAAACATAAACACTAAAAGAGCAGAGGCTCTATGGTCATGCTACATGTTGTTTCCCATAGAAAAAAGTTGCACTCACCATGTACTCACCAGGGATACTCAGAGTATCAGTCTTCTGGTTGAGTGATTTGCAGTCATGCTAAATTGATTAGGATTCTTCCAACAAATTGAGAAAAATATAGAAAATTAAACATTTTTTCTTTTTAGTAAGAATGGGCATATCATTAATGACAACTTTTCATGAGCAAAGGAAAAAATATAACCTTTGTATGATCACAGAAAGAAACTTCTTGACAAAGAACCATTTTGTTTAGTGGCATCAAATATACCACATCAAATTACTTATGCAAATAGCACAAAGAAAAAGGAGGCCATTGGAAAATATTTTTCAAACATGGCAGAGAAATCTATTTTTTCATTGTGCAGAAACTAATTACTTCCTATCTTTGTATGATATTAAAAATCTAAAGGATTATTCATTTCAATTTTTCTTTTAGTTGTTGGTTATAATTATATTAAGGATATGTTAATATATACTTATATATCCTTAGTATATCCTTTTTTCTCAAGGGAGAGCTCAAATGCAGTCCCCTGACCACAAATTATGCAGTCAAGTTTCCCACATTTGGAAAAATCACAGGGGTCAACACATCCGGAATGCAATGGATGAGCCTCGCCCCTAGAACCACCTTCATGATCATGGTGTCTCCCCTATCAGGTAACTATTATCTTTAATATAAACATATTAAAGATTAATTGTAGAAAATCCTGAAACATTTGAATAGATAAAGATAATAAGGTTCAACAAAGTTGTAAATATTTTTCTCCTAAAAGGTTCTTTTATGTAGAAACTTCTGCAGTTTTAAAATCAAAATTAATTTGCTATCACAGATGGCTCATTTAAATATGAAAGTATATCTTAAATTTTCTCAAAGTTTATGGTGATCTTTCATAGGATTTTGATTCCTTCCACTCTGTGTTAAATCAAAACAGAAATTGTTAATTATTAAAAGTTTTTTTTTCAATAAGACTATGAATCTAACATTTGAATTAAAGACAATAAATCATAAAAGTTTAATGTCTGATGAGGCCAAATGCAGCAGTGAGAAAATATGTTCTGTTGACTTCTTGAACTTTACTAAGAAAAGATGGACATATTCAATAATAACAATAATAAAAAAAGAACATAAAAAAATCCCAACTGCTAATAAAATTGATATTTTCTTTTCCATCCTAATACACAATAAAAAATCATAGACAAATGCTACATAAAAGTATGATTCTTTTCTTAGTCTAGTCAGCTTTTAATGTTACTAGTATGGCAGTACTATAACAAAAGCATTGGCTTCAGAAGAATATATATGTATGTATATATATGTATACATATATATTAAAATGAAATACATGAAAGAAATTCCAGAAAAAATCTGGAAAAGGCATTTAAGTTTGTGGTTTCTGAGTAATAAATTGTAGGGATAAATGAGTTTGGAATTTTAAACTATATATTTTTTTAAAAATGGAATATTGTATGTTACCTTGGATATTAAAAACATTTTAGAGTTTAAAAGAGCTCATAAAATGTACCCCAAAACAACAGTTGCTTATTAGTTTTTCAAAGATTTTTTCAAAATATGAATATTTTTTATATTTCTAATGTGTACTGGTTTATGTACAATCCACATTTGTACAACATGTATGTGTACAATCCACATTTGCCCATTGCCTTTTCCTATCATAATTTCTATTGATGATACAACATTGTTGTTCATAGTTTTATAAATATATGTGAGTTTTCTATATATGTTTTATGTTTCATAAAAATAGGCTAAAGAGAAAATTAAGCAATGACCAAGGAAAAGCTATTTATATGCTAGTATGTAGATATTAATCTATTAGATATATTTGGTTTCAAACTCTTCCTTTGGCTATGTAACTTTATACAAATAACTTAACTAGCACTACTTTAGATTCCTCACTCTGTAAATAAAAGAACAACAGTTGAATTGATCTCAAATAGTTTTTGTGAGAACTGCATGTATTTATATATATATATTTGTATGTATAATTGAAATGTCTATTGTCATATTCATTTTGATAAATTGCTTTATATATATATCAAGACTTCATTTATGTTTATGCTAAGTAAACCATAATAGATTACGGCCTTAATTTTACACAAATACATTTTTGAAATACTTTATGATTGTTTTCTTCTGGCAATCTCAACCAGTATTGTTTATTCTCACCAATGCTGTTCTTTCATAATAACTGTTATCAGCTTTAGGAGTGCCTTTATCACCTATTGTATGTGTCCAAGAATTACCGATTATGCAATGCTAAATAGCTTTCTCATACTGTATTTTTCTATCTTAAAACTAGCTGTCATCTTTTAATCATAGCATTTACTAATTCTTGGAATTTAGAACTATTAAAGCATCTGTCACTGTTGACTACTGTAACCTAATCTTTTTTTTTTTTTTTTTTGGTTTTTTGGACCACACCCGGTGATGCTCAGGGCTTACACCTGGCTATGCACTCAGAAATCACTCCTGGCTTGGGGGACCATATGGGACTCTGGGGGATCAAACCGTGGTCCGTCCTAGGTTAGTGCGGGCAAGGCAGATGCCTAACTGTTTGTGCCACCACTCTGGCCCCATAGAACCCAATCTTAGCAAAAGCTGTCTCAAAATAAAAATCCATATATTTTCCGGATATTTCTAAAGGACTGCTAAACACAATTTAAAATTTTATTTTAAGGTCAGTTCTAAATATTATATGTCTTCGAAATGCTGTCTTAGTTTTTATAGTTGCACATAGCAATATGTCTAGTAATATTCAAGAAATGTTTTGAATGAAAAATTCTATAGGATAACTGTATAAAATGACTTCATAAAATACAAATTTTAGGATCAAAGTGATAGGACATCAAGTAGGGCACTTTCCTTGCATGCTGCTTGCCTGAATTCTACTCCCAGTATCACATATGGTTCCCAAGTCCTGCAGGAATGATCCTTGAACACAGCACTCATGAAAAAGATTTTGTTTTATTGTTTGTTTGTCATTTTTGTTTTTGTTTTGCTTTGTTTTTGTTTTTGAGTCACACCTGGCGATGCTCAGGAGACTATAACTAAAGTCTTTTTTACATAAATTAAAAATCAAATTAGATAAGACTTCTTTAGTTTGAATTTCATATATTGTATGCTAAAAAGATAATTACATACATAATTTAGTATTGGAAAAATGCAAGCATATCTCAATTTATACAACTTTGTTTCACTTCAGGAAAAACTTCAGTTAAAAGAAGTTATTATTTTCTCCAGAGCATAAAGTCATCTGATTGCAAAGTTGAGACTAGAATTCTCATCTCTGATCCTAGAATTGTGTCTCATCTGCTATATCTCAACAAAATCAATCATTGACCCTGATGCTATTGTCTAAAGTGGCTTCCAATGAATATAAAAACTTTCTTTGTCAATTCCGTTATCCCAAAAAGAACTAAAGTAATCACTGTAAACCAAATTAAAGTCAATTTAAAAAAAATTTAAAAACGAAGACTAGTGAAGTGTCTGGTCTAACCTCAAGCAAGCATATAAAAAACATCTTGGCTTTGGAGTCAAGATTACAGAATGATAGAATGTGGCTCAGAAAATGATGAGCTGAACAAGTTTCTGAAAGTCTGTTAATACTTTGTTAATACTGTTAATACTTTTGTTAATATTGTGCTTTTAATAAATTTGTCATTTAAAAAAGAAAAGTGCTTTCTTCATCACAACACTTTTAACTGTTTATTGAGAAATATGCAAAGATATTAAAAACCAAAGTAAATATTAAATTGATATTACAACCAAAACTAGGTACTTATTTATTTATTTATTTTTGTTTTTTTTTTTTTGGTTATACCGGTAGCATTCAGGGGTTCCTCCTGGCTCTACACTCTACCCCTGGCAGGTTCAGGGGATGGCAGGATTTGAATCACCGTCCTTCTGCATGCAAGGCAAACACCCTACCTTCATGTCATTTTTCCAGCCCTAGGTACTTTAATAAAATATATATATATATATATATATATATATATATATATATATATATATATATATATATATATACACACACATACATGTAGTGGGTTTTGGGTCACACACAGCAGAGCTCAGAGGTTACTCCTGGCTCTACACTCAGAAATGGTTCCTGGCAGACTCAAGAAAACATATGTAATGCCAGAATTCACACCACCATCCTTCTGCATGCAAGGGAAATGCCTTACCTACATGCTCTCTCTGGCCCCTACTTTTTATATTTTTGATTGTTAACAAGTGATAAATTTTATATAATATCTCCACAAAATATTAGAACCAGCTGAACTTAATTCTTAACCATTTTCTTTAGTTGCAACGCGCTTTCTTATTTAAGATCAACTTTAATTCACTTACAACTATAATTTTCAGAGATTGGTTGTCAATGTTATTGGACAAAATTGAATTTTTTTGGTAGTGTGTAGGTATTTGTGCTCAACTTTAAAATTTTTGAATCAAGAAAAACACTTTATCAAAATATAAAGATTCTAAATTTATTTTTCTTAATTAACACATCTCTTAAATATAAGAGAAAATGTAAAGTCATCAAAGATTAATTTTACTATAATTATAAGGAATATTATATGAAATATACTTTTCACATTTATAAATTAATTAAAATAATTTTTCAGAATGCTTATCAAATCAGTTATATATTTTAGTGACCTTGAAGAGAAAGAACTTAAAAATAGCCCAAACAAGTTATATATCAAGTGAGGAATATACATTATAGTTTAATTTTTTGATGAATTCCTTAATACCTAGGAAGATTTCTATATGTTTATTTTCTATTAGGTGTGCATCTTTTCAAACATATAATTAAAAATTTTTAATTATTTTCATTGTTACTTAAATAAATTTAATTTTTTCTCTTAGGAATACTAGTTATATACTAAGATAATAAAATGTTAACACTATTGTTAATGCACAACACAAAGTATAATAAGTTTAAAAACTCATTAATTAGCTCCTTTTTTATCTATTTTTTCTAAACTGTTTTTCAACCTCAGTTGTGAGTCAACATGAATGTTTTAAAGCTAAAGATTCATTTTTCTCTTCTTCAAACAAAACCACATAACTTGAACTAGATAGTCTCGCCTCCCAATTAGAGGAGGAAACAAGAGAGGTACCAAGACCAAAACAGGTGTACGACCACTAAATAGTAAGCTAGGTTCAGAGGGGACTGCTATTCTAGCAGCCCCGGGATGAGGGAGGAGGATATGGGAGGTAGGATGGGAACAGAAGTGTAAGAAGGATAATTCGGTGATGGGAATCCTCCTGATATTATGTTAATATGTACCTAAAATATTATTGTCAACAATATGTAAGCCACTATGATCAAAATAAAAATAATAAATAAAATAAAGATTCTGGGACCATAATAATACTACAGTGTTTGGACACTTGTCTTGCAAGTTGCTGACCTGGCTTTGAATCCCAACACCGGCTAGGGGTCTCAAACTCAATTTACCTGGGTGCTGCAGGAGGCAAAGTCAGGGTGAACCTTGAGTGCAAAGTCAGTAGTAAGCCTTGAACATTGGGGGGTGTGACCCAAACAACTAAAACAAAACAAAAAATTAAAAGATTCCTCTAGGGCAGGGCCACAAAATATTGTACGGAGGGCCTCGAGTTTGAGACCCCTGCATGACCTTGAGTCTTATAAGGAGTGATTCCTGAACAAAGAACCAGGAGTATATTCCTGGATGGATGTGCTCTCCCTCCTCCATACCCCCAAATTAAAAATAAAAAGATGGTAGCATGTCTCTTCAAGAGACTGTTACATAAAATAATGGACACTTTTAAAATAACTTTTAAAAAGAAACTGATCAGAAAATTTAATGGAAAAATATGTTTTACCCACTCTTAAAGATATTTTCTTTAATTTTTATTTTGATCATATTGGCTTACATATCTTTCACAGTAGTATTTTTGGTACATATTAACATTGAATCAGGGCAATACCCACCACCAAATTTGTCCTCCCCCACCCCCGTTCCCCTCCTGCAACCATATCCCGGCTGCTAGAGTAGGTGGTCCCCTCTTTGTCTAGCTTACTATTAGTGATCATATATCTGTTTGGTCCTGTACCCTCCCTTTTTCCCCCTCTATTTGAGAGGTGGAGCTTGATAATTCGAGTTATGTGGTTTTGTTTGAAGGAAAGAAAAGCAATAGAATGGAGTAAAAAAAAAAGAAAATAATAATAATAATAATAAATCAAATAAGCTGAAAATGGCAGAGTCCTTCGGAGGCTTTTAACCTCAGTTTGAGTGATGACATGAAAAAGGTAATTGAAACACCACATCAATACAGAAAGAAATATCAAATTAAATATCCAGTGAGAACTACAGCAATAAAGACAAGCACCACTCAATATTCTCAGTTCTGAAATCAAACCATGCTGGAGTACAAAAAGAATTTAAAGATATTTTTAAAGTGGCCATTAAATGCCCAAATATTTGCTAAACATTGACAGAGTAGCCTATATTTAAGAATATAATTAAGTATCCTATATTCAAGACTATAATTAAGTATCCTATATTCATTCTTGTTGGAGGGCCTTCAGTTAGAGAGCAAAATGGAATCTCTGAAGCCTGAGTTAAAACTATGTGACAAGCTGCACACTGCAGCTGCAGGCACTTCCTCCCCCCTGGACCTAACAGAAAAGGGCTTAAGCATAAACCACAATATGCTTCAATAAAGAGGTGTGTAAACAGGCTTGAGTTAAGACTAGATCTGAAACAAGCTCCTGTCTTAACCAATGGGTCTACAGAGCCGAGACCCTCTCTTTGTCCCCGCTGTAGGTGAGGCCGCCATTGGGCTATTTCCTGTCACTCCAAAACAGAGATAGAGAGCAATCCTCTGCCTCCCCTTCAGGGAAACGGGGGGAGGGCCCAGCCCCAGGGCTGCAAAAACAATCGTATACGGGGCCCCCCAAGCAGCCTCATCTCAGCCAGCAGTTTGTGGCCCCAGCCCAAGCCCAACCCAACCTCCAAAAAAATTTGATAGAATTCACACCACAACAACCTTCCTGTTAGGGCCACCCCAGGCAGCGCAGGACTGGACCTCTGTGCCTCCTCCCCAAAATTATTAACACCTGAGGATGGAGTGGCAATAATTGGAACAAGAGTTTTTGGACCCCCTCCCCCAGGAATGTTCTTTTCTATCATTGGCCGCGCCTTCTCCACCATTAAAGGGCTAATTGTAAAACCTTCATTTGTTGATAATGATTATACCAGGGAAATAATGTTGCTAGCCACTGCCCCCTATGGGCCGGTACAAATTCTCCCAGGACAGTGCCTGGCACAGGCATTGGCTCTAACTTTAAATACCACTCTCCCTGCTCTTTCGGCAACCCGGGGCGCTTCCACCCTAGGATCGTCAGAAATATTTTGGATAAAAGCTATTAGCAAAGTTAGGCCCCCACTCACCATCACCATAAATGGACAATCCTTTACTGGACTCTTGGATTCTGGGGCAGATACTACCTGCATCAGCCCCCAATTTTGGACCCCACCTGGCCCGCTCATCCCACCCTAGATAGTGTCTCTGGCGTTGCAGGGACTGTTAAACAAGTCCTTCTGAGCTCTCGCTTGCTAACCTGGACAGATGCGGAAGGAGATTCTGGCACCATTACCTGTTATATTATCCGTGACCTTCCTATTAATCTTTGGGGACGAGATCTGATGGAGCAAATGAGCCTTTACTTAATTAAGTGTAAAGATCCATGAGTGCTACAACAAATGCTGGCGCTGGAATATAAGCTGCATAAAGGACTTGGTAAAAATTTACAAGGAAAAGTTGACCCTATTGAAGCTGTCCCAAAGCTAGATCGTCATGGCTTGGGATATAAACCTCAGCAGCAACCTTTGTAATGGCGGCCTCTGACTCCCCTGTTACCCAAGCGGATAAAATCACCAGGATATCTGATTCTCCTGTTTGGGTCAGCCAGTGGCCGCTATCCTCAGAAAAACTTTCTGCTGCTCAACTGTTAGTGCAGAAACAGTTAGAAGCAGGGCACATAGAGCCCTCTAACTCCCCCTGGAATACACCCATTTTTGTAATCAAAAAGAAATCAGGGAAATGGAGATTGTTACATGATCTCAGAGAAATTAATAAAACCATGATCCCCATGGGAGCCCTCCAACTGGGGCTACCCTCCCCTGTGGCCATCCACAAAGATAGCTTTAAAATAATTATTGATTTAAAAGACTGCTTCTTTTCCATTCCACTTCACCCCGAGGATTGCAAGCATTTTGCCTTTAGTCTGCCAATTGTTAACTGTAAGGGGCCTAACCCTCGCTTCCACTGGAAAGTTTTGCCACAAGGCATGGCTAACAGCTCTACGTTGTGCCAAAAATTTGTGGCACAGACTATTGATCCTTTTAGAAAGCTTATTCCCTCAATTTATATAATTCATTATATGGATGATATTCTTTTAGCGGGTCATGATGAACAACAGTTATTATACCTAGGACAATGCTTAATTGAAAAACTAGCAGCCAGAGGATTTAAAATTTCCACAGATAAAGTGCAGCTCCAACCTCCACAATTATTCTTAGGTTTTGAGTTATTTCCCAATCACATTAAAACACAAAAGGTCCAGATCTGAACTAATAATTTAAAAACACTTAATGACTTTCAGAAACTTTTGGGAGACATTAACTGGCTACGCCCATATCTCAAATTAACTACTGGAAATCTTAAACCTTTGTTTGATGTAGCAAAAGGAGATTCCAGTCCTAATAGCCCCAGGACATTAACCCCAGAGGCCTTCAGGCTTTGGATCTGGTTCAAACCGCAATTCAAGAACAATTTGTTACATATTTTGACTCACAGGAAACCCTGCTTTTGCTTATTCTCTCTACTAAATTTTCACCTACTGGCCTTCTATGGCAGGAAGGCCCTCTCTTCTGGGTCTACTTACTGAGTACCCCAGATAAAACTCTTGCCACATACCCCCATTTGGTAATCTCCTTATTACAACAAGGATGTGAGCAAGCCCTAAAACTGTTTGTGTGTTATCCAACTAAAATAATTGTTCTTTATACTAAAAAGGAAGTGCAATGGCTATTGTTAAACCAAGATGAATGGGCCATTTTTTGCGCTGGATCTTCAGGAGAAATAGATAATCATCTTCCCCCCAATAAGTTATTGCAATTTTTACAAATACATCCACGGGTCTTTCCTAAGTTGACTAAATTACAGCCTATACCCAAAGCAATTCTTGTGTTTACTGATGGTAGCTCCAATGGAACTGCAGTCATTAATGTACAAGGACAACTAATAAAATTTACCACAGATTATACGTCTGCACAGTTAGTGGAACTGACAGCAGTACAAAAGGTTTTTGAAATAGTTTTTGAGTCCTTTAATTTATATACAGATAGTTCCTATATTGCTACCTCCACTCCACTGTTGGAAACTGTACCTTTTATTAAGCCTGATTCTAATGCCTCCCCAGTTTTTGTCAAAATTCAAAAATTAATATTAATGAGAACTAATCCATTTTTTGTTGCACATATTAGAGCACACACTACCCTTCCTGGGCCACTGGCTGAAGGCAATAATTTGGTCGATCAGGCCACCCAAATAATGCCAGCATTAGTAACAGCTGACCCTGTACAACAGGCTATACAAGCCCACCAGTTACATCATCTTAATGCTCAAACCTTAAGACTCAAGTTTAAGGTCACAAAGATCAAGCCAGAGAAATAGTGAAATCTTGCAAATCCTGTATAACTCTTTTACCCGAAGCCCATATAGGAGTTAATCCAAGAGGCCTGACCCCAGGTGAGCTTTGGCAAATGGATGTCACTCATTATAATGCCTTTGGAAACCTTAAATACATTCATGTAACTGTTGATACGTTTAGTGGATTTATTTGTGCCTCCTTACAAACCGGAGAGGCCACTAAAGATGTTATTGCTCATGTCTTACATTGCCTGACTATTATCCCTCAGGCATCCTTCATTAAAACTGACAATGGCCCAGGATATATTAGTCATAAGTTTAAAGATGTTTGTTCAAAAATGTGCTTAGCCCATAAAACTGGAATTCCTTTAAACTCTCAAGGACAGGTTATTGTTGAAAGAGCCAATCAAACTCTTAAAAATATGCTCTTCAAGCTTTCATCTGAAAGCAAAACTCTCTATGAACGCAAAGGAAAATATCGGCTTTTATTGAATCATGCACTCTTTGTATTAAATTTTTTGTCACTGGATCTGCAAGGACATTCTGCAGCAGATTGCTTATGGCACCCCCCCCACCAAAGATAATTTTCAACAAGTCCTGTGGAAGGATATACACACAGGCAGGTGGCTGGGACCTCACTCCGTCCTTATTTGGGGTAAAGGTCATGCTTGCATACATGATCCCACCACCAATGAAACCAGATGGCTGCCAGAAAGGCTAGTAAAACTATAAAACAAACCCAGGGAAAGTCTCCCTAAGAACTCCCCCCCTTCTTCTCTTTTAGATGCTGAAAACAAGGAGACCAAAAATCAAGTCGCTGAACCTGCTGGACCTGTTTTGCACCATGCTACAACTGCTGTACCCACCCTTCCCTCTCCTTTTAATTTTTAACCCCTTTGGCCCTGTTCAGGCAACCCCTATCAAGTATTTAACTACACTTGGCTCATTATTAATGGAGCTGGAGATGTTGCCAGCTCTACTTCTCAAATAGCAGCCTCCATTCCTTGGCCCAACCTAGAGGGAGATCTCTGTGCCTTGGCCTTGGGAGCAGAAGCCACGTGAGGCACATCTAAGGAATTTTTGCCTCGCTCTGGCCCTGTAAATCATGCTGCAGACAGGAATGATGTCTTAAGAACACCCAAATGTGATCGACCTTCCCATAGAAATTTTTAAAATTATGCCCCCATTTATTTTTGTCCAGGATCTCATAGGAACCATGCTCTTAACTCTAAATGCGGTCACCATGCTGCCTTCTTTTTGCATCTTGGGGCTGTGAAACCCAGGAGGTGCTTATTGGAAGCCTTCCTCTTCTTGGGACTTTATTACTGTCTACCGAAAAATCACGCCCAAACAATGGCTGCTATCAACGGCAGCCTTGTCATATATGCATGGATGCCAATCCCATCCAAACAAATGGTGTAACTCCCTAGTTATTAAGTTTACTGATCCGGGTAAACGTCATTCCTGGACCCACCAAGTTGAATGGGGGCTCTGGCTATATTTGGAAGGTATCATTAGTTATGACAAAGGCCTCACCTTTTCAATCAAGCTTTTAAAAGAAATCCCCTCATTTAAACCTGTTGCCGTGGGCCCCAATCCATTTTTACATCCTTCAGGAGATAGCTCCTTTTTACCAAAGCCTGCTACCCGCCCCCTCTTCCTCCCCCTGCAACTGTTTCTTCTGCAACCACTACATCTCCATCTGCTATTCCAGAGTTCAAACCCACCATGCTTGCTGGACTGATCTCCACCGCATATCTTATCCTTCAAATGGTCAATGCTTCCACCATTGCCCTGACAGTTATGAACGCTGCTGAATTTGCTACTCCCCGCTTCCACCATCTTATGAAGGAATTGCTGCTTTTGGCTCGCCATTCTTCACCAATGACTCCACTCTTCTCACATGGGGATTGGCTCCTCCTCGCGGAATGGCTGTAGGGCAAGTGGTTGGATTTGGACTTTGCCTTTTAGGGCCCCACATGCTTCCCCCCTATGACTTAATGGAAATTTGTAATCATACCCTTGTTGTCAATGCTTCCTTTCAGTTTATTTTAGCACCCAATCTTACATATTTTGCTTGTTCCACTGGGTTATCTCCCCATATTATTAGTGATATTTTCCTTGCTCAAAAAGATTATTGTGTTCTTGTTGTTCTCATGCCAAAATTCACTGTTAGACCAGAAAATGATCTTTTACTCAGCAAAAACACCTCTCCCTTCCTCTCCCGCGACCGGCGAGAGCCAGTCACGGCCCTTACCCTAGCCATTCTTGTTGGTCTCGGGGCTGCTGATGCAGGCACAGGTATTTATTCCTTAGTTCACACCCAAGAAGCTGTTAATGTTTTAACTAGAACTGTTGTTAGGGACGTTGAAGAACTTAAAAATGGTTTAGACTAATTAGAACAAACTGTTGGTTCCTTAGCTGAAATAGTGCAGCAAAACAGACGTGGTCGACCTTGCGTTTCTGAAAAGGGGAGGTGTCTGTGCCGCTCTTAAGGAAGAATGTTGTTTTTTCAAAGATAAATCAGGACTGGTTAGGGAAGCATTAGAAAAGTTGAACAAAGTTAGAGGAGACAAAAAAAATCTAGACCAAAGTGAGTCCTGGTATAAAAACTGGTTTTCTACCACCCCATAGATGTCTACCTTACTTTTTTGCTTGGCCCATTTTGCTTGGCCCATTTATTGGCTTTATGCTGCTCATTTCTTTTGGTCCATGGGCATTTCGCCACTTAACTGGCTTTGTAAAATCCCAGGTAGATGAGGCTACCAAACGCTCTGTGGGCATTCATTATCAACAGCTCCAACAGCAAGAGCAAGAACCCCCTCTAACTGATAATACTGAGATGGAAGGCAAGGCCTCCCATGAACTGTACTTTGAGGAATTAGAACAGCTTGATAAACGCAAGAAATCATTCCTCTCACGGCTGTGGAAATGCCTACGATGGGAATAGTCTGGTGTCAGTAGTCAGTGGCACACCCCGCAGTAATTGAGCAAAGTAAAAGTCACGTGCAGGCTATAGGGGTAGGGCATTCTAGCCTACATGCACTAAAGCAAGAACTGTCTTGCATGCTCCCCAAGCCAATTTCCAAAATAGGGGTGCTGATGCTGAGAGCCCACCAGGTAGCCTAAGACAGGCTTTCCGCCCATCATTTTTTCTATACTAGAAAGGAGGAATTGTTGGAGGCCCTTCAGATAGAGAGCAAAATGGAGTCTCTGAAGCCTGAGTTAAAACTATGTGACAAGCTGCACACTGAAGCTGCAGGCACTTCCGACCCCCCCTGGACCTAACAGAAAAGGGCTTAAGCATAAACCACAATATGCTTCAGTAAAGAGATGTGTAAACAGGCTTGAGTTAAGACGAGATCTGAAACTCTGTTGCAAGGAACCTAGCTGAAAAACAACTGCAAGGGACCTAGCTGAAAAATAACGTATAGTTTGTGGTTAAAAGATAGCTCTGTAAACTTTAACTTTGAAAAACAGAATGTTTCTGTGGAAAATTACCACCCCCTACCTTCCTTGTTTTGCTCATGGTATATAAGCTTGTTTTTCCCTCATTAAAGTGGACTCTTGATTGGATCCTCGCCTTGAGTCTTATTATTTTCCCAGCCCCTCTTTTTATTTCAGGTCGGATCCTCTTCGTGACTCACGAATAACTTCATGACTCCCCAATTCTCCTGCGGGCAGGGGTCCCGGAAGTCGCACATTCTCTCCTTTGAAGCACATTCCTCCCATAGGTGAGATTAGGAAGCAATTATCACTGACAATTGTACAATGAAGTGAGGTATGTTAAGATAGGCATGAATGACTGACTTTGGACACTGACCTCATCCATCAGAAGTAATTGTGCATGAAATATTTCCATCTGTGTCCATAGATAGTAGTTTGTCTGAATGTAAAATATAATTTTGTGATGAGCAAACACAAGAAAACAGTTCTTGGAAATGACAGCTCATTTTCTAAAATCACTCAAAGCAAATAAATGGATGGAGAAAAGACATTCCCCTCCATCGATGTGCTGAAAATTTGCGTAATGTAGCATGACTACATTGGCACTAAAGAACAGTTAACAAAGTTCAAGAAAAACATTTCTCCTGATCCCTGAACACACCCCATTCATTCATTCTCTCCTACAGCAGCATGAACTTTTCTCCCATAACATAACCATGCAAATTCCTGCCAACCTGTGGGGTGGGATCTAGGTGTAAAAATAGTGATGAGAAACAGATGAGAAAATTTGTTTTTATAAAGGTCCTAGAGTAATTTAAAATATGAAGTCTCTGCTGCTAACAATTTACTGAAAAAGAACAATCTCCTTTCTAAACACTATATATTTTAAATAAACTTGAAATATATTTAAAAAATACTTGAAATAAATCAGTCAACTAGTGATAAATCAAAACATTAATTTTGTCTGTTTGGTGTGTATATATAATGAATTATTAAATGTCAACATGAAATACTATTTGGATATAATAACTATAATACATAATACTCAGTCATTAAATTCAGTAAATAAATATGTAATGGAATTTATTAAAATGAATAAAAATGATTTGAGAGAAAACTAGATTAAGCAGTCCTGAATGTTCAATGTTTAATGAAGTATGCAACATTCTTTTTTTTCACTGAGGGTCTGGCAGATTTATCTACTCAGCAAATTAAGAGACTTCTGCAGATTGTACCTAAAGGAGCATATGCTAATTGAATATCTGTATTAGTTAAATAAAATGATTAATAACATTATTATTAAACATTTTATTATTTAAAAGCAAACAGAATATGATCTTATTTTTCTTCACATAATTTTTTTTAAGTTTTTGTTTGTGGCTCAATGCCAGCAGTTCTTAGGAAGTATTTCTGACTTGGTGCTCTGTGGTCACTTCCTGTGGTGTCAAAAAAGAAACCTGAGCCTCTAGCATGCTAAACTTGCACTATGTCCCTTGATCTGTCTCTCTGGACCTGAATCCTTTTCAGTTGCCTCAAAATTAAACACTCTTAGGGATAGAGCCATGGTATAACAGGTAGGGATTTGCCTTACACACAGCTGACTCAGGTTCAATCATAGAATAATTTCAAGTAAGGAAAAGACTTGTCTTCCATTTTCTAAAATCTCAGGATTATTTGGCTATTTGGGGAATAGTATGACCCCACATAAAATTTAAATGTATTAGTCATATTTCTAAAGACTGAAATGAGAATTTTGAAGGGGAACTACATTTAATTTGTATAGTGCTTTAGGTAGGATGATCACTTTGTGTTAATTCTTCTAATCCATAAAAATGAATGTGTCTTTTTTGGTGTACATTCATTATTTTCTTAATGGTGCTATATAATTTTCTTTGCAGATGTCCTTCACTTGTTTGGTTTGCTGCTGTTGTTTCTGTTTGACTTTTGAGCCATTCCCAGTGGCACTCAGGGATTAATCTTGATTCTGCTCTCAGAATTCACTCCTGGAAGGGTAAGGGGACCATCTGGGAGACTGAGGATCAACAACTGAGGGTTGTGAATGACAAACACCCTACCTACTGTGCTATTGCTCTGGCCCCTTCACTTGTTAGTTATATTGATTCCCAGGTACTTGATTTTGGAAGACAAACCTGTAAATGAACCTGTTTTTGTGTAATTGCTCTCTTTCATGTCATTCTTTGCATATAGAAATGCAATAAAGCAATGGAATTTTAAACAGTTTGCATCTTTTTTTGTATCAGTTTATTGTTTCTAAGAGATTTGGGGGCATCTTTAGTTTTTAAATATAAAATTAAGTTGTAAATACAAAGTTATGTTTTAAATATAAAGTTATGTCATCTGTGAATAGTGAGAGTTTGATTTCTTCCTTTCTTATCATTTTTTTTTACTTTGTTTTTGGGCCACACTCAGCAATGCTCCAGTGTTACTCTAGTCTTGATGCTCAAAATCACTCTGCAGTGCTTAGGTGACCATATAGGATGCTAAGGAATAGACCCAGGTGTATCTACAGCAAAACAAGTACTTTACCCTCTATTACTCAGTTCCTCTTTCTTTCCAGTTTTAAACATTTATCACCTTCTTTGTGTAATAGCTTTAGCAAGAACTATTTTTTTTTTTTTTTTGGTTTTTGGGCCACATCCGGCAGTGCTCAGGGGTTACTCCTGACTGTCTGCTCAGAAATAGCTCCTGGCAGGCACGGGGGACCATGTGGGACACCGGGATTCGAACCAACCACCTTTGGTCCTGGGTCGACTGCTTGCAAGGCAAACGCCGCAGTGCTGTCTCTCCAGGCCCTAGCAAGAACTATTAACAACTCTTGAATAACAGTTGTGAGACTAGACATCCTGTTCTTGTACTTGAATTTAGAGAAAGGCTTTACCTTTTTCAGTGTTGAATGACATTGTTAACTATGATTTTATGATTTCTGGCCTTTGCTATTGAGGAATATACTCTATATCTCCCTTTTCTCTGTGAGTTTTTATTACAGCAGGTCTGTATCTTTTCATTTCATTTGGGGTCCATACTGGCAATGCTCATGGCTTATTCCTTGCTCTGCAGTCAGAGATTCTTCCAGGAGAAGTTCATGGGACCAAATGGGACCATGAAGATTGAAACCAGGTTGGCTATATTACAAGGCAAGCACCCAGGCCTTAGTACTGTCACTCCAGTCCAGTAAGGTGTGTGTCTTAAAGAATGCTGTCTGGGGCCTGAGAAGTGGTGCAAGCATTAAAGCATCTGCCTTGCCCATGCTAGCCTAGGACTGACCACGGTTCCATCCCCCTGCATCCCATATGGTCCCCCAAGGCAGGATCGATTTCTGAGCACAGAGCCAGGAGTAACCCCTGAGCGTTACCGGGTGTGGGGACCCCCCCAAAAAATAATGCTATCAGTATATGTTGATGTGATCATTGATTTTACCTTTTCTTGTACTGATATAATCTATCATATTAGTGAACTTGTATGTATGAGAAACCATGTTTACATCCCTGAAATAACTCCTATTTTCCTATTTAATAATGCTAGATATGCTTACTGGTTAGCAAGTACTATTTACTTAGTCCTTATTTGGTTAAAAGGAGATATTTAAGAATTTTAAAATTTTAATGAGAAATGTCAAAGTGGATGGTAGACTTTACCTAGAGCATTGAAAAAATTCATATGTATTCTATGTTTACTGTTCTTTTTCCATTTCTTATGACAAAGAATCATATCTTTGCAACATCTTGCCACAGGGAACATTTTACTCTGTCTTTCAGAATTTTGGTTTCCCTGAAAGTTAACCTCAAGAGTTGCTTTTAAGGTCAGACAGTGATGGAAGGCATAAAAATAGATGTTAATATGGGAGAAGAACAAGAAAATATCTCATGGCTGATAGAAGTTGGATCTTATCAACTCTTCACAAAGTTCACAGAATTTGTGTGGGTAGAAGCTTAGGGATGGTCTAGGTTCTATGATTATTGCCAAAAAATTATGGGAACAAGACTCTAAAGGAATTTGATAATTACTGTCAGGGATGAGTGTACTGAATACTAATAGATTTATCTTATCAGAACAAAAGTTACCAAAGCTCTGATTGTAGATTCAGACTAGTTTAAATATTTCCTTCCTTCCTTCCTTCCTTCCTTCCTTCCTTCCTTCCTTCCTTCCTTCCTTCCTTCCTTCCTTCCTTCCTCCCTCCCTTCCTCTCTCCCTTCCTCTCTCCCTTCCTCCCTCCCTTCCTCCCTCCCTCCCTCCCTCCCTCCCTCCCTCCCTCCCTCCCTCCCTTCCTCCCTCCCTCCCTCCCTTCCCTCCCTCCTCCTCCTCCCTCCCTCCCTCCCTTCCTTCCTTCCTTCCTTCCTTCCTTCCTTCCTTCCTTCCTTCCTCCCTCCCTCCCTCCCTCCCTCCCTCCCTTCCTTCCTTCCTTCCTTCCTCCCTTCCCTTCTTGCACTTACACAACCAAAGTGTCTCAATCATCTATTTCTTGTGCCATTTCTACACTACCTATTCCTGCCTACCAAGCTTGCTTCCTCCACCACTTTAAAATCTAAGTTCTATAATCAAAGTCCAAGTGTGTATTACTGTCCATTCCATTGCTTTATTTGTTCTTATATATTTCAAATGAGCAAATACCTAGCTCTCCCACAATAATGTTTTTATCTTATTTAACATACTATCTTCTAGTTCCTTCAATGTTATAATAAATGCATGATTTCATCATTTTTATCGAAGAGTAATATTTATTTTTTATTTACTACAATTTATTTATCCAGTTCCCTGACACTGAGTATCAAGGTTGTTTCTTTTTTTTTTTTTTTTTTTTTTGGTTTTTGGGCCACACCCGGTAACGCTCAGGGGTTACTCCTGGCTATGCGCTCAGAAGTTGCTCCTGGCTTGGGGGACCATATGGGACACCGGGGGATCGAACCGTGGTCCGTCCGAGGCTAGCGCAGGCAAGGCAGGCACCTTACCTTTAGCGCCACCGCCCGGCCCTCAAGGTTGTTTCTATAGTCTGGCTATTTTACTTTGTGCTGTAATGAAATGAAGAGTGCATATATTTTCAGTCAACTTTTCATGTTCTTAGGATAGATGCCAAGAAGAGGAATAACTGGGTCATATGAAAGTTCTAGCCAAAATGTTTCCATTGATGCTTAACCAGACAGAAGTCTAACCAACAAATGAACAAGAGCTTCTTTTCTCTTACTTCCTTTCTCTTACTAGTGGTTTCCAGTTTTTCTTATAAAAATTATTATTACTTTTATGAGGTGATATTTCATTGTCATTTAGATTACAATTTTCCTTATAAGTGATGATAAACTTTTTCATATGCTAACTGACCATCTCTGTATATTATTAGGGAAAGAATTTATAAATGTTCTCTGTGTTTTTTTTTACTTTATAACTTAAGTTATCTCTTTTTATTGATTTTTTAAAAAATATTTTAATTTTTAAATATTTTTATGGTTTTTACTCTTTTTTCTATCAATGTTTTTAACCCATTTGTAAAATAAAAATTTTTTGAATTAAGTCCTTGTCTTATTTTTGGAGTCATATTCAGTGACGCTCAAGACTTACTTCAAGCTTGCAGTGAGCTTAGGGATCATGTCTGGTGTACTCAGGACCATGGAGGTGCTAGGGATCAAACCTGGGTCAGCAAGTGCTCTACCCACTGTACTATCTCTCTAGCCTCTACAATTGCTGAGTTTAGTGAGTATTTTTTTAATATCTTGGATATTAGCCATCTATCTGATGTATGTTATGTATATAAATATTTTTCTTCTAATAAAGTGTCTTTTATATTTAATTTTTTCACTCACAATACCTTTAGTTTTATTTAGTTCCATTCTTTATGATTATGGTTTTTGTCACTAAAGTAAATGATTGAGGACACATCTGATGTCTATGTCTTGGACAAATTCCACATTTTCTTTAAGCATTTTATATATTCTGGTCTAGTATTATGTTTATTTGTCAATTTTAATTAACTTTCGTGTAGAGTGTGATATTTCTATAGTATTCCAGTCCATTATTCTTCTATTTGATTTATTTAGTTAGTTAGTTTTGGTTTGGGGCCACACCCAGTGATGCTCAGGGGTTACTCCTGGCTATGAGCTCAGAAATTGCTCCTGGCTTGGGGGACCATATGGGACACTAGAGGATCTGTCCTAGGTCAGCCACTTGAAAAGTAAATGCCATACTACTGCACCACCACTTCGGCCCCTATTCTTCTATTTTAAATGTAATTTTTTATGTGGCTATTCCATTTTTCTACACTATTTTTGAAGATACTTCCCTTCATTCATTTATATCTGAATCCCTGCCATAAACTAACTATCTATCTGAGGTTTTATCTCTATGCTATCAATTATATTTCATTATCTGAGAGTCCAAATTTATTGTAGTACCACACAGTTTTAATTACTTTAGATGTATAATATAATTATAGTTGAGTTGTATTTTCCCAAAACTACTTTAGATATTTGTAGAGTTTTATAATTTCATAAACATTTATAAAATTTTCTAAGTCTTTAAAATGTTATCAGGTAAGAGTTGTAATGAACATTAAATATGCTTTGGTTAAGATGACCATTTTGATAATGTTAATTCTTTCAGTTCATTAGCATAAAATATTTTTTTCATTTCCTGGTATCCACATATTTTTTCAATAGTTCTTTTATTTTCTATTAAGTGTTTGCATAATAGAATATCTTTATTACAATTGAAAATTTTGAAATTGAATTCAATATTCATTTTCTTTATGGGATGCATTTTTGATGTATGACAACAATTCATATTGAACAAACAAAATTCACATTTACTTAACTAGTGTCTGGGAAGGAAAAAATCCTCAATTAAGTTCTGTTAAGTGAATGAACAGTGTAAAAATATATACTATATTTTCTGCTAAAACATTTTTCCAGGGGTTGGAAAGTTAGAAGAGTATATATCCAAGCCGGATTCAGTCCTTGGCACACCATATGGTCCGGAATCTGCCAGGAGTGATGCCTGAGTAAAGAACAAGTATTAAATATTTTTTCAGTTCTCTTATATTCTGTTTATCTCTCAAATAATATATTTTAATTTGGATTTTACTTAATTCAGTTTTTCATTAATTTTAATTATCTGTTTAAAAATGAATGGTTTGTAGGGGCCAGAGCGATGGTGCAAGCTGTAAATAAGGTGACTGTCTTGCCTGCGTAATCTGCGCTAACCTAGGATGGCCTGTTTGATCCCTTGGTGTCCCATATGGTCCCCCAAGCCAGGAGCGATTTCTGAGCACATAGCCAGGAGTAAACCCTGAGCGTCACTGGATGTGGCCGAAAAAGATAAAAGAAAAAAAATGAATGGCTTGTACTATGAATAATATTAGTAGCTGCTCTTGGAGTTCACCCTGTAGTATGTATTCTCACCCTGCTCAAAACGACCTACATTGACTGCCAAAGAAAATTTCTGGACAGGGGAAGCTTGGCTATATAAATGGTGGCCTTCTTCCGCTGCATGTGTTCTAGAAAGAAATTAGAGAAGGAAATGGCAGTTACTATCCAACTGAAATATGTTTTAGAAATTATATGTAAGAAGAACTTCACTGACCATGGCATAGTTATAAATAAGTTGCCCTGGGAAAGTTTCTACATGAAGACTTTCTTGGATCAAGTACTTTCACTATGCAAAAGACAGATTGTTGAAAATGTATTCCAATCAGGAGTTTCACTCACTGGTAATGGCTACTATACAGTGTTAATAATAAAAATAATTTTATTTAATATGGTATTTATATCAACCTTGATATTTATGAAGTAGAGTAAAATTTTACAAAAAAAACCTGATCCACTTAAAGTGTGCATATATTTTGTACTATATATTTACAACTCACAAAATGGACAAATTAACTTCATAAGAGCAGAGACTTTTATTAAGGTTTTATATATTCTAATATTTTATTCTTTAAATTTTATATGTAGTGACATCATATTCATGCACAAAAATTCAAAAATTAAGATTTTGATAATTGCATTTTTCTGTTGACAGCTATTTATTGTTGAATATTTCCTGATTCTAGAAACAGTAAAATTTCATGATATCTCATGATGCATATTAGCCAAATAAACACATGATATATGTATTTTCTTCCAGATCTGAAAAAAAAATAAAAGGTATAGGAAAATGAGAAATCAGTATGCATTATTCAATATCTAAAGAGGATTATTACAGAAATAAAAATATTATGAATTCACCATGATGATACATTTAAAATTGCATACAAAATTAAATGTTTGCAGAAAGAAGGAAGCTTGTATAACTGGATCTGTGAATAAAGGGGATTCAGTAGAACCTAGAAAAGTTTTATCCTAAAGGATATTCCAAGCTTTTTAACAGATATTTGCCTGGGTTAAGAATCATTAGGACTGGAGCCAGCATTGTAAGCAGCCAATCCAGGACCGATGGTGGTTCAAATCCCGACATCCCATATGGTCACCAGTGCCTGTCCTGAGTGATTTCTGAGCACAGAGCCAGGAGTAACCCCTGAGCGCCACTGGGTGTGACCGAAAACCCAAAAATAAATAAAAATAAAAAATAAAAATAAAAGAATCTTAAGGACTGGTGGAGAGATAGTACAGTGGGTAGATACCTTGTTTTACATGCATCAAACAAGGTTCAATCTTCAATGCCCCATATGATTTTTTAAGCATTGCCAGGAGTGATCCCTGAGCACTGTCTTATGTGGCTCCTAAACAAAACAGGAAGCAAGAAACACATCACAATGGATAGAGCACTTTCTTTGCATGAGCTGATCCAGATTCGATACCCCGCATCCTATACAGTTCTCTGAGCATACCAGGAGTGGTTTGTTATTATTTTTATCTAAATTTAATTTTTTTTTTCGTTTCTGGGCCACACCCAGTGATGCTCAGGGATTACTCTTGGCTCTGCATTCAGAAATTGCTCCTGCAGAAGTTTTCCAAACACTACGAAAGCACCACCAGTAGAGTAAATGAACCTGAACAGAGTCTATAGTTAATCCCGTGACAATATGCTCCAAGGGTGGAGAAACCGCATAGCGCTAAGGCCACGTGAATTCCTTTTCAAATGACCCCAATATTTACTGTGCCAGTGCAGGAGGGAAAAAAAAGCAAACAGCACAAAACATTTTTATCTTTTATATATTATTTTTTCTTCATTTATTATTATTTTTATTTTTATTTACCTATCTACTTTTAGTCGATTTCTTTGTTTTGGTGTGGCTATTGAAGTTGTTGTCCCCATTTATATTTATATTGTGTTTTTTTTTTCTTCTTTTTTTTTCTTTCTTTAGGTGCTCTGCCATGTTTTTTAACTCAAGACCATGGCTTTTTATGTGGTGCCTATCGTTATTACTGGAGTGCTCACTGGATATTTGACTCTTCTTTTTGTACTGTTGGGGTGTTTCATCTTCTTTTTCTCCTTCATCTCTCAAACCAACGATGAGAGCCTTTAGAAGGATTCCCCCCATTTTCGGCATATTAGACTTTTACCCCAGTTTATTACTTTCCTCTTCCTCAAATAAAACCACATAACTTGAACTATGTAGTCCTTCCTCCCAGTTAGAGGGGGAAATAAGGGAGGCTCCAAGACCAAGACGACTAAGTAGTAAGCTAGGTACAGAGGGGACCACAATTTCTCTCAGTCCCGGGGGGTGAGGGAGAAGGATATAGAAGGTAGGACGAACACGGAGGTGTAGGGAGGACAAATCGGTGATGGGAACACCCCTGATTTTTTGTAAGTGTGAGCCTGTAACATTATCGTCAACAATATGTAAACCACTACGATCAAAATAAAAATTATATTAAAAAAAAGAAATTGCTCCTGACTTGAGGGACCATAGGGGACGCTGGGGATTGAACCAAGGTCGGTTCTCGGTCAGCTGCATGCAAGACAATGACCGTACCACAGTGCCACCACTCCGGCTCCTGCCAGGAGTTATTTTTAGCACAGAGCTATGAGAAACCACTGAGCACTAATGGATGTGTCCCCAAATCAATCAATCAAACAAAAAAGATTCATTGGAAGCTTTGTTCACAGGAATTATATTTTTTAACAAAGGTATTATTTTACACATGGATGAAGATTCGAACATGAAAAAATAAATACAACTATTTTAGAAACAGGTATATGTATGGTAAATTGCAATATTAGAACTGATGATAGTAAATATCTCAATAAATTCTAAGAATATACTAAGTGTGGATTTTCTGTAAAGTTTAATTAGAAGAAATGGGGAGACATCATCAATGATTTTCAAGTTTTTGGTCTGAGAACTTCAATGATAATATTGTGCCAAGTCATAAAGAGTAGACTTAAAAAGGATGGATCTTATGTGGGTAGGCTTGTCAAGGGCATGTTTAAGCACTACTATTATTGATATATATAGAAAATATAAGTTTAAATGGTGTCAGCTTATCAATTTGTGACCATTATATAATAAAGGAGCACCAAAATGTTTAGTTTGAATTGGAAAAAGAGCCCCAGACTGAGACATAGGGCCTCAAGCATGAGGTAACTGATAGAAGGAACCAGAAGAGTACCATAAAGTTGAAAGTGATATTTTATCTAAAGTGGATAAAATTATCAAGGAAAATAAAAGTTATTAGATATGCTAAATTCTTCTAACAAATCATTAAAAATGTATGGTTCTAAATTAGCAACTAGTTTAGCAACATTACTAAATTTGGTAAGGACACTTTTGCAGGAGAAATGGAAGCAAAAGTTTGATTAGAATAACATCAAAAGTAAAGTGGGAAAAGTTGAAGAAATTCAGAATAACATTTTTGCAAATTTTCTGGAAATTAAAGTAGGCAAATGAGGCTTTGACCCACATTAAAAGTGAGGTAAATATATATGGATGTACAGGGAATTTATTATACTGAGTGAAATATGTCAGAGGGAGAGAGATAGACACAGAATAGTCTCACTTATCTATGGGTTTTAAGAAAAATAAAAGACATTATTGTAATAAAGTCCAGAAATGAGGGCTGAAAGGACTGACTCACTATATGAAGCTCACTACAATGAGTGGTGAGTGCAGTTAGAGAAATAACTACACTGACAACTATCATGATAGTGTCAATGAGTGAGAGAAGTAGAAGGCCTGTTTCAAATACAGACGGGGGTGGGGAGAGAGGCAGATGAGGGCATTGGTGAGGGGAATGTTGCATTGATGAAGGGGAGCGTTTCTTATATGACTGAAGCCCAACTGCAATCACGTCTGTAATAAAAGTGCTTAAAGATATTATTTTTATAAAATGTGAGGTAAAAATATTGCTTTTCCAGTTAAAAGTATTTGGTAGTTAATTTTATGTGTCGGCTTGATTAGGCCACATAGTGGCCAAATATTTAGTTAAATATTATTCTTGTAATATTGTTACTGGTGATATTAATATTTAGATTTATTCAACCTTACTAATATTTGAAACAGTATGTGTAGGCCTCATCCAATCAATTGATGATCTTCATAGTCAGGAAAATTAAGCCAGGGAAAATGTGTGCTCTCTTTATAGCTGTCTTTGAGCTAATAAGTTGGTCTCTTTATTAAAAGAATGTTACTAAGATCTAAAGTTAGTTATATGAAGATATAGAAAAGCTAAAAGCATAAATTCCAATGTGTTTAAATGATATAAAAAAGGTAAAAGTCTCCTTAGATTGTTATAGAGAAATAGAAGATACTTAAGCTATCACACGAACAGACAATAAAGGGGGTATTTAAATGCAGCTACTATAGCTATAACTATAACTATAAATATCCTGCTAGTTCTATTTCTCTAGATAACAAATAAAAATGACCAAAATTATTGCATGCACATATATGAATGGAATAATACAGGAGAACTAAAGTAAGTTTGAGATACTATGTGATTTATTAGAAGAAAAGTACTCATTGTACAAATGGGAAGAGATTGAAATGGTTTTATTGTAATAGGTGATGAAGTACAGTAAATAAATTAACTGGCAAATAGATTCATGTGGGGGAGTTTGACAGTTTTATGTTCCCTAATTTATTTTTCGTCAGTGACATAAGGAACACTGCCATTGCTTAATAGAGTTTTGGAAATTATCAAATGGACACTATTATTAGTTTAATATTTATTTTAGTAAAGTAACTTGGTCAACATCTGGTATATAAGGGTTACCCACCCCCCAATCGCTGTACTCGAAGATCTGTCCTGGCAGTGCTTCAGAGACCAGATAAAGTTCTGGGAATCGAATTGAAATAAGCCAAATGAAAATCAAGCGCCTTTAGCTTTGTACTATATACATGGCCACTTTGATATGTTTAAAAGGCAATAGAAATTTATAAAAGGCAATTAAACTTCATATTTTATAATTATTTAGGGTAGGTAAATGTGAAAACTCGATTTGAGGTCTTAAAATACCACACTATGAAACTGTTTCAAAAATGTGTGCAGCACTATTCACAGTAGTCAAGACATGAAGCAACCTAAGTATCCAAGAATAGATAACGAAATAAACTGTGGTTTATAGGTCCACAATGGAATACTACTGAGCTTCAAGGGAAAAAGAAATACAATGATGTGAATAGAAGCAGAGAGTTTCATGAAAAGTCACTCAGAAGAATAGCGACTCATACAAAAATGATATCTCACATATGAGGTATGTTGAGAAATATTAATGGGATAACAGTCACTGGCAAAATAAGTTGATAATCTCTCTATGAGATGGGATCTACTAAGCTGGTGGTGAACAGGTGGGTGAGAAGGAGACTGACATTGTTGGTGGGCATTTTGTTGGAACATTATATTTATAAAACTCTACCATTGTAAACCATGATTTTTTGGGGGGAAGATCACACCTGGTTGTTCAGGAATAATTTCTGGTTCTGCTCTCAGAAATCACCCCTGGCAGGTAAGGGAATTCATATAGGGTGTTGGGGATCAAACCCAGGTTAGACACATGTAAAACAAATGCCCTACTAGTTGTACTATTGCTCCAGGCCCTCTAAATAATTTTTAAAAATTAAAAGTTGTAGGCCACAGGGGTCCTAAAAATACAGTCCATGGGCCAAATGCAGCCCACTGAGTAGGACATTTATCTGCCTTACAACTTGTTTTTGACACCACTGTCTGTCATGTATAGCAGTTGACTCTTCTCAGGCCCACAATGTGGGATGTGCGCTGAACTCTCTGACTCCCTCCTTCTATCTCTGACTCCTCCTCTTAGTCTCAGGCTGGGGTCCTCAAACTACAGCTCCCCAAAAGCAGGCCCATCTCAGACAAAGATCCTCAAACTACCACTTCCCGAAAGCAGACCCGTAGTTTCCATTGAAATGCTGGTAAGTTTGTTGATTTAATTTTACTTGTTCTTCATTTTTTAAAATTAATATCTTTATTTAAACACTTTGATTACAAACACGATTGTGGTTGGGTTTCAGTCATGTAAAGAACACCCCCCTTCACCAGTGCAACATTTCCATCCCCAATGTCCCAAATCTCCCTCCTCCCCACCCCACCCCACCTGTACTCTAGACAGACTTCCCTCATTCATTCTTGTTCTTCATTTTAAGTATTGTATTTGTTTCCATTTTTTTTAATTCAAAATAACATATGTGAAGTGTGCATAGGAATTTGTTCATAGTTTAAAAAAAGTTATATATTCCAGCCCTCCAACAGTCTGAGGGACAATTAACTGGCCTCCTGTTTAAAAAGTTTGAGGATACTTATAAGGAGTGATAAGAGAACAGGTAGAGGATTTGTCTTGTACTGTATCAACCAGAGTTCTATCCCTGGCAATTTATGTGATCTCCTCAGACCCATCAAAAGTGATCCATTAACTAGATAACCAACCTTGAACCCTAAGCATGGTTAGACATTATTCAAATTAACAACAAAATAAATAAAAAAATAACAAAGCAATTTTGTCTTGTGCTTTTATATGTGCCTTTTTTAACTATATCCATTGATACTTCCTTCTCAAATTGTGACAATCATAGAACCAGTACTCTAAATTATATATTCTTTTATATACCTCTGCTTTAAGATGCTATCATTTTATTTATTCATACCACTATGCAGTTCACCTGTCTTGCCTGGTATATTTTAGGCTGCACTATGAAAGTGAAAGATAATCCCATACTCAGAAATAAAGGGAGTCATTATTTTATATAATATACCAGGCATAAATGTTTCAGAATTGGACGAACTAGAAATTATACAGTATAATCATTATTATAGTTTATTTATTATCTCTGCTGCTATACATTTTACATCTTTATAGTTTTATTTAAGTTAATGTTCTGTAATTAATAATATTTTGCCATTCAACTGGACATTTGACAACATAGTGAACAATGTTAATAGTCTTAACTGGTAGAATTCTACTAGCATTTTTGTCGTGGAGCCAAAGAATGTTGCACACATACAACAATTTCCCACAATAAGGAAATATCTGATTCAAGTAAGCCTGATATTTCAGTGAGTCATTTCAGTAGCAATGAGGACTATTGTTTTATTATTATTCATTAGCAATAAAAGCATATTTCTTTATGTCAGTGGGGAAAAGATGACCCTTATTTTTGTGATTTGTTTTTTTAAATTTATATAAGCCTTGAATTATTTTTTGCCTTGTTTTGTATTGCTTTGTTTTATATTATAACCAGCTGTGCTCAAGGTTTAGTCTTAGCAGAAGGTGGAGGAACAAATAGGGTTCTGGAAATAAAAGCCACATTGTCTCATTATAAAGCCTTAATTGCTGTGCTATCTTCATGTTCTTGAATGTTTTATTTCATATATTATTAGATGAATTTAATAAAAGGAAATATTCTGCTATATAATCATTGGGGGAAAAGACTGATAATAATGATTCATTAAAAAACACTTTTGGGGGCCAGAGTGTTAGGGCATTTGCCTTGCAACAGCTGACCAGGACTGAGCTCACTTCGATCTCAGGCCTCCCATATGGTCCTCCAAGCCATGAGTGATTTCTGAGCACAGAAACAGAGTAACGCTCAGCATAGCCAGGTGTGGCTCCAAAATCACAAAAATAAATAAATTGCTTTATTAAAAAATAGAAATAAATTAAAACACTTTTGTAATGTTACAGTTACTAAATTAAAAATATATACTTACATAAAATGTATCTGTATAATAAAAATAAACTTTTTGAAAATAATTTTATTATAAATTATAACTCATTATTAAAAGGAATAAAGATACTTAAAATAAAAATACACTTCTTGTTCATTGATTGAAAGAATTCATATTATTAAAATGATCATCTTACATAAAACAATACTCAAATGCAATGAAATTTTCATCAAAACGCTCATGGAATTCTATAGGGAAAAGAAAAAATATTTCTAAAATTTCTATAACATTTACAATAACCCAAAGTAATATTGAGAAATTATTATAAGTCTTCAATAATACTACTCCATTAGCAAATAAAGGAAGAAATTGATAGAACTCCTTCAGAATAAAAAAATCTATGCACTATGGAAGAAATTATAGTTAATATAAAAGATACTGAGTGGGATAAAATATTTTCCCATGATACAACTGATGAGGAATAACATTAAATATATTTAAAGTACACAAAACTCAACAAAAAAGAAACAACCAATCCTATCAAAAATGGGAATATATGTGTTCACTAATGAATTTTTCAAACTTTCAAGAGGAACTACTGCCAATCCTTTTCAGGCTCTTTCATAAAATTGAAGAAAAAAGGAACACTTCCAAATAGTTTCTATGAAGCGAACTTCACCTTGATAACAAAACCAGACAGAGATGCTACCAAAAAAGAAAATTGCAGACCAATATCCCTGTTGAACACAGATGCAAAGATCCTCAACAAAATTCTGGCAAAGTGAATACAATGCATCATCAAGAAGGTCATTCACCACGACCAAGTAGGTTTCATCCCAGGAATGCAAGGATGGCTTCACATCCATAAATCAATAAACATAATACACCATATCAATGAAAAGAAAAACAAAAATCATATGATCATATAAAGGACCAACACACATTCTTGATAAAACTCTCATCAAGATGGGAATAAAAGGAACTTTTCTCAATATAGTCAAGGCCATCTACCACAAGTCAATGGCAAATATTATAATCAATGGAGGTCAAATAAAAATCTTTCTCTTAAAATCTAGCACAAGACAAGGCTGCCCTCCTATTCAACATAGTATTGGAAGCACTTGCCATAAAAATTAGGCAAGGAAAAGATATCAAGGGCATTGAGATAGGTAAGGAAGAAGTCAAGCTCTCACTGTTTGTAGGTGATATTATACTATATTTAGAAAATCCTAAAGACTCTGCCAAAAAGCTTCTAGAAACAGTAGATTCATATAACAAAGTGGCAGGCTACAAAATTAACAGGCAAAAGTCAAAGGCCTTATTATACACCAATAATGATAAAAAAGAAATGGACATTAAAAGGACAATCCCATTCACATTCCTGCTCCACAAACTCAAATATCTTGGGGTCAACTTAATAAAGAGGTGAAAGACCAATGCAAAGAAAACTACAAAAGACTGCTTCAAGAAATAAGAGAGAACAAAAGAAAATGGAGACACATAGCCTGCTCATGGATTGGCAGGATTAATATCATTAAAATGGAAGTACTCCCCAAAGCATTGTACAGATTTAATGCAATCCCTCTAAAGATACCCATAACATTTTTTCAAAGAAATAGATCAAGCACTCCTGAAATTCATTTGGAACAAAACACCTGTGAATAGCTAAAGAAAACCTTGGGAAAAGGAATATGGGAGGCATCACTTTCCCCAATTTTAAACTGTATTACAAAGCAATAATTATCAAAACAGCATGGTATTGTAATAAAGACAAATCCTCAGATCAATGGAATAGACTTGAGTATTCAGAGAATATTTTCCATCATACAATCAACTAATCTTTGATAAAGGGAAAGAAATTCAAAATGAAGCAGGAAAGACTCTTTAACAAGTAGTGTTGCCACAACTGGTCAGCCTCTTGGGAAAAAAGCTAACTCAGATCCCCAAATAACACCATGCACAAAAGTCAAATCTGATTGGATTAATGACCTTGTTATTGAGACTAAAACCATATGATACATAAAAAAAACAGATAGGTAAAATACATCATGACATTGAGACTAAAGGCATGTTTAAGTAGGAAACAGTACTCTCCAAACAAGTGGAAGCAGAGATAATCAGAAGAGAATTATTAAGCTGAGAAGCTTCTGCACCTCAAAAGAAAGAATGCCTAGGATACAAAGCCACCCACCAAATGTGAGAAACTATTCACTCAATTTCCATTCAGAAAAGAGGTTAATATCAAAAATATACAAAGTACTGACAGAAAATTTAACAAGAAAAAAACATCTAAATCCCTCAAAAAATGGGGAGAAGAAGTGAACAGACAGTTCCTCAAAGAAGAAATACAAATGGCCAAAAGACACATGAAAAAAAATGCTCCACATCACTAATCATCAGGGAGATACAAATCAAAACCACTATAAGTACCATCTCACACACAGAGACTGGCACACATCACAAAGAACAAGACCTATCAGTGCTGGTAGGATGTGAAAATAAAGGAACTCTTCGCTGCTGGTGGGAATGCCTTCTAGTCCAGCCTTTATAGAAAACATTATGGAGATTCTTCAAAAAACTGGAAATTAAACTCCCATGTGATCCAGCTATTCCACTCCTAGGGATATAACCCTAGGAACACAAAAATACAATTTAAAAATCCTTTCCTCACACCTATATTCATTGCAGAATTATTTACTATAGCCAGACTTTAGAAACAATCACGATGACCTTCAACAGATGAATGACTAAAAAAACTGTGGTGCATGTACACAATGGAATATTATGCAGCCTTCAGGAGAGATGAAGTTATGAAATTTACCTATACATGGAACTTGGAATTTATTATGTTAAGTGAAATAAGTAAATCAGAGGGCGAGATGGACATAGAATAGTCTCACTCATCTATGGGTTTTAAGAAAAATTAAAGATATTACTGTAATGAGGCCCAGAGACAATAAGCTAAGGGCTGGAAATACCAGAAGGACAGGCTCACAATTTGAAGCTCACCACAAAGAGTGGTGAATGCTATTAGAGAAATAAATACACTAACAACTAGCTTGATAATGTTAAATAATGAGAGAAGTAGAATGCCTGTAGCAAATATAGGCAGGGGTGTGGGAGGCGGGCATTGGAGGTGGGAATGTTGCACTGGTGAAGGGGGGTATTCTGTTTATGACTGAAACCCAACTACAAACATGTTTGTAATCATGGTGCTTAAATAAAGTTCTATAAATATTTTTACCATATTTAGTTTTATCTTTGCTCAAAAAAGTGAATAGCAGTAAAAAACTTTATAAAATATATATCCAATAGTCATATAAAATATCACTATTATCAGAGAAATTCAAATCAAAACAATGAGAACCTTTAATTTTAATGGAAATGTCATATAACAAATATTTTACAATCATTGCTAGTGTGAATACAGTGAAAAAGGAATCCTCATTCACTGTTGGTTAGACTCTCATCTGGTTATGGAAAATAGTTTGGAGATTTCTCAAAAAATTAAAAACAAATTCATATGACCCAGTGATTTACTCTTTGATATCTATATTAAGGTATAAGCAAATGAAAGTGAACTGCAACACAATGTTTTATAATGAATAAGATTTGGATAAAAACCAGCTACTGTCATACACATGAGTGGATGAATAAATTATACTACATAGACATAATCGACTTCTACTCATATATAAGATAAGATGAAATTTTGCATATTGCTTTAGCTTGGATGGAACTGTAGAGTATCATGCTAGATGAAATGAACAAAAAGAGGAAAGGTAAATGCTGAATGATGTCCCTCAGAGAGAGCACAAATGGACAAAAACCTGATACAGTTCCTAAAACCTAATAATTGAGATTAACAGAAGAAGATCAGGGCTAGGAGTAGGTGTCTAGCGACAATGGTTCAAGAATCTGAGCATACAGTGCCCGGCATAATTGTGTAGCATTGTAAGCATAAAACAACAATATCATACTATTATAAAGCATAATACTTCAATAAAAATTGATTTATAAAACAATTGAGGTCCAAAATTTGTTATCAAATTATACTGATACTGACAGGTAAACTAAGTGTTGGGAATTCAAACACAATCATAGAAACTAAGTTTTTAACTAAATAATGTTCTCCATATGGAAAGCTATGATGTCAAGCAGTTAACTGATTCTGTTTGCATCTATTGATGTGTTAAATATACAATTAAAAGGTTTTCTTTATGCTAAACTCTACTAAAGAAGTAAAATGGGGGCCGGGCGGTGGCGCTAAAGGTAAGGTGCCTGCCTTGCCTGCGCTAACCTTGGACGGACCGCGGTTCGATCCCCCGGTGTCCCATATGGTCCCCCAAGCCAGGAGCAACTTCTGAGCACATAGCCAGGAGTAACCCCTGAGCGTTACTGGGTGTGGCCCAAAAACCAAAAAAAAAAAAAAAAAAAAGAAGTAAAATGATCAAGTTAGGATAACTCTTAACTGCTTAGCGCCTGAGCTCTCCTAGGCTGTTTTATCCCATAAAGTATAAAGAAGGTTAATATGAGAAATAAAAAATATTACAGAGGGGAAGTTCCAGATGTCCACTGAGATCATTTTCCAGATACATAACAACATGGAACTGCAGAAAGCTTTCAATTAGTAGTTGCTTGGTAACCCAAACAACAGACCTAACTCATGAAAAGAGTAAAGATTCAGTTTTTTATTCTTATTCTTTCTTTTAAAGTCTTGTGAAGCATGTGTTTTATTTAGATAATTTAAAATAATATCCGTATTAGATATAAGGAATAGAATGAAATTCTTGCATAATATTTTAGATTGAGAAGTTTCACATAGATTTGACACTGTGAATAACAACATGGGAAAGTTGTCTGGGTATGAAGGTCTGAGAAGCAAGGAAACCAAGGATGTAAATTCTGGTCAGAGACCAAAAACCATGAAGAGGAGATGCTCTGGCTCCAAAAAGTCCCTCATATTTCTGGCTTTTGTCATATCATATAATGCCTGACCTAGACATATCATGGCCACATACAATGATAAAAATCCACTCCCACGAGGTTGGGATACACTAGGTATACATTTATTTAGAATAAACTTAATCTCCACAAAGTATAATAGCAAAGTTATCCTTTTACTTAATGTGGCACAAACATCCTTTGTACAAAGTACACTAATACCTTGTGCATATGATAACATAAAGTTCTTGATTTTATTTCTTGCTATCTTTAACATATGCTACAATGGGAAATTAATTCTTGTGTATGATATAAATTAATTCATAGTATGTTACATCATAAAGGAATAAAGAGAACAAATCAAAGGTATTCGTACATGTATGTGCATGTATATCCATACTATAGTTCTTATAATAACATAAAGAAGAAATGTTCATGACAATTATAGTCCTCACTTTTGCAATTGGTCACATGATTATAGCTGGTATGTGTAACTACTTTCTTTTGCTCATTTTACATTCCTTTAACTTTCATCAACCATCCCAATTGGTTATAGTTTTGTACATGGTAGGTTGTCTCAATACATTATTTCTGAAGGATTTGAGTAAAAAATTTTATCTGAACTGAGTTGGTGGAATTTTCTACTAATCTTCATTAAATGTTAATGTTGATGCTAAAAGACATATACATATATTTTTTGTTACAGATATATCTTTTCTTTTTTTTTTTTTTTTGTTTGTTTTTTGGGCCACACCCGGCGGTGCTCAGGGGTTACTCCTAGCTGTCTGCTCAGAAATAGCTCCTGGCAGGCACGGGGGACCATATGGGACACCGGGATTCGAACCAACCACCTTTGGTCCTGGATCGGCTGCTTGCAAGGCAAACGCCGCTGTGCTATCTCTCCGGGCCCCAGATATATCTTTTCTTACCTCCACTGTGGAATAGTATTCTAGTTTCTCCCTGGTAGTCAGGATCAATCACCCAAGTTAATTCTCTGTCTTTATTAAACAATTGATTCAGAGCACACAGCACTCAAAGTGGTTGGGTGGCAGTTTTCAGTTCAATGGAATTTTTGTTGTGTTTTCTGCTGAAAACTTTCATCCCTCTGGAAGAAGGTTAGGCAGCAAGATCATAAATTCATGAAAACAGAAAACAAAAATTTTGCTACTGGGTTATTAGGGGGTTTATTAGGGGTATTGAGTTGTGACACTCCTAATTCCACCCCTTAATTCCTGGACCCATGAATCCTGACTATTGGAGAAACAACAACATATATTGGGAACAGACTCAGAGAATATAGTCTTCTACAGAACCTTTCACCAATGTTAGATCACATTCTGTCTTTACCTAAATCAAAGGCATTCCCCAACTTCCTCTTTCTTTCTTTCTTTCTTTCTTTCTTTCTTTCTTTCTTTCTTTCTTTCTTTCTTTCTTTCTTTCTTTCTTTCTTTCTTTCTTTCTTTCTTTCTTTCTTTCTTTCTTTCTTTCTTTCTTTCTTTCTTTCTTTCTTTCTTTTCTTTCTTTCTTTCTTTCTTTCTTTCTTTCTTTCTTTCTTTCTTTCTTTCTTTCTTTCTTTCTTTCTTTCTTTCTTTCTTCTTTCTTTCTTCTTTCTTTCTTTCTTTCTTTCTTTCTTTCTTTCTTTCTTTCTTTCTTTCTTTCTTTCTTTCTTTCTTTCTTTCTTTCTTTCTTTCTTTCTTTCTTTCTTTCTTCTGTCTTTACCTAAATCAAAGGCATTCCCCAACTTCCTCTTTCTTTCTTTCTTTCTTTCTTTCTTTCTTTCTTTCTTTCTTTCTTTCTTTCTTTCTTTCTTTCTTTCTTTCTTTCTTTCTTCCTTCCTTCCTTCCTTCCTTCTTTCCTTCTTTCCTTCTTTCCTTCTTTCCTTCTTTCTTTCTTTCTTTCTTTATTTCTTTATTTCTTTCTTTATTTCTTTCTTTATTTTCTTTCTTTCTTTCTTTCTTTCTTTCTTTCTTTCTTTCTTTCTTTCTTTCTTTCTTTCTTTCTTTCTTCTTTCTTTCTTCTTTCTTTCTTTCTTTCTTTCTTTCTTTCTTTCTTTCTTTCTTTCTTTCTTTCTTTCTTTCTTTCTTTCTTTCTTTCTTTCTTTCTTTCTTTCTTTCTTTCTTTCTTTCTTTCTTTCTTTCTTTCTTTCTTTCTTTCTTCTGTCTTTACCTAAATCAAAGGCATTCCCCAACTTCCTCTTTCTTTCTTTCTTTCTTTCTTTCTTTCTTTCTTTCTTTCTTTCTTTCTTTCTTTCTTTCTTTCTTTCTTTCTTCCTTCCTTCCTTCCTTCCTTCTTTCCTTCTTTCCTTCTTTCCTTCTTTCCTTCTTTCTTTCTTTCTTTCTTTCTTTCTTTCTTTCTTTCTTTCTTTCTTTCTTTCTTTCTTTCTTTCTTTCTTTCTTTCTTTCTTTCTTTCTTTCTTTCTTTCTTTCTTTCTTTCTTTCTTTCTTTTTCTTTTCTTTTGTGGTTTTTGTGTCACACCCGGCAGTGCTCAGGGATTATTCCTGGCTCTAGGCTCAGAAATTGCTCCTGGCAGGCATGGGGGACCATATGGGGCACCGGGATTCGAACCGATGACCTCCTGCGTGAAGGGCATGCTATCTCTCCATGCTATCTCTCCAGCCCCAACTTCCTCTTTCTTAACGTAAACCCTTTGACTTGTAAAATCCCACCTGGATCTCAATCAACCATCCCCTCTCTGTTGAACTTATAATAATAGAATAATAAGAGGTTTCAGTTTGGCTTGATTTACTTACTTACTTACCAAGAGGTGAGAAGCCACACGGCTCCATGATTCTCTCCTGGCTGGAGAAAATTAATTGACACTTGGTTTATTAATTTATCATGGCTACCCTGCTTTAGACTCGTTCACCCAGAGTTAGAAATACAGTGCATGGGGGGTGATTTCACACCCCAACATTTTTTTTTTACATTCCAACATTTTAAGGTATTGTCATCTAACTGATACTGTGACTTATTCTTCAAAAAGACATTTTCACATTACATCAAGCAAGCTGATTCATGATAGTAGTGAAGGTGGCTAATACAGTAAATTCTGTGAACATTAAATCATTAGTCCTCTCTTTTACTGTGTAGTGAACTCCTTGCTTAAAAACAATGTTGTTGAAATACTCAGATGATGGATAAAACATTCTGAAGATCATAGATAGGAATTTGGCAGAAGATTTGAATGAAAAGATAAACTCATGTAATAACTTATTTTAGTCCTAGTATTTTAAAACTGCTACATACTAATGAATGTTAAACCATATAGAATCAATGCATGAATCTGTATAAGGATACTCTAATAAATTTAAACCAGGTATCAAAGGATTTTTATTTTTAGTTACACATATTCATAATGCAACTACTTGGGTAAATCAGTAAACCTATCCTTGACTTATTTCTTTTTTTTGCGAATTCAAGTTTTTTTGCAATTCAATTAATTTATATTGAAGAAAGCACTAGAACTCACTTCATGTCTAATAACTAATTTACATGGTTAGCAATAAAAAGCATCTGTTTCAACTTGAACTAAGAGAGGGCTGCCCTATCTCATCTCCTAATGGTATGATGCAATCAGGAGACATGTCATCCTTTGCTCTAAGCAAAAAGCAAATTAGCTATTTACAGAAGACTGACTTTGACAAACATGGACTGGACAGAACCTATCAAGGGACCAATGAGAAAGTTCCTAGACTAAGCCTTGGACTAGGATTCGTACAAAAACTAAAATCTCTAACCCTAGAGGTTTGACTTTGACAACTGCCACTGAGTAGAACTTCTGGAACCATGCTAAATTCCGTTAGGCTTAGGCCAAGGGAATTCCCGTTCTAATTCCCTAATATCTAGTGTGCCTATGCAAAAAGGAAAGAAGAAAAAGAAGAGGAGGAGGAGGAGGAGGAAGAAGAAGAAGAAGGAGGAGGAGGAGGAGGAGGAGGAGAAGAAGAAGAAGAAGAAGAAGAAGAAGAAGAAGAAGAAGAAGAAGAAGAAGAAGAAGAAGAAGAAGAAGAAGAAGAAGAAGAAGAAGAAGAAGAAGAATTTTTTTGTAAGAAGTTGTTGATTTTGTTGGTCTGGATTTTGTTTTTGTCTTTTGTTTTGTTTACTTTTTCTTCTTTTTTCTCTTTCTTCTAAATGGATACTTATAACACCTAGATGGACTTCTAGTTTTACTCTTTTTGTTTGTCTTTCATTTCTTTTCTTCTCCCATATCTTTTGTAATATCTAAAATAGAGCCACATTACTGGAATCACCTTGATCAGCTTCATAACTGGAGGGGGATAAATGTATGGTACCAAGACCAGACAGTCGTGTGTTCATTTGGTGGTAATAAAAAATTACCAGACTTGAATATTAAATCCAAAGTCAACAACAACAGTATCAATACCCAATCTACAACACGTTATACAAGGGGGGAATAGATACACTAGCATTATGAGGGGGGTAAAGGAAGGATATGAAGGATACAGATGGGAACAGAGGTGAAGGGAGGACAACACTGGTGGTGGGAATGCCCCTTATTCATTGTCACTATGTGCCTTAAATATTACTGTGAAAGATTTATAATTCACTTTGACCACAATAAAATTTTTAAAAAAGAAAAAAAGCATATGTTTCAATGATCATTAATTGTACATAGGATCTACTAGCTCAAATTAAGACACTCTGCTTTTTGGGAGAAAATATTTGTATACAATATGTGTAATGAACTAATAAGCAAAATATATAAAGCTCTCACAAAGCTCTGCGTTAGAAAACTGGTAACCCATCACAAATGGAAAGAGAAATGAATAAATATTCCCATAAAGGGACCTAAATATGGCCAATAATTATATCAAAAACTAGTAATATTAAAGTATATTAAAAACCATATCATCGGGGCCGGGCGGTGGCGCTAAAGGTAAGGTGCCTGCCTTGCCTGCGCTAACCTTGGATGGACCGCGGTTCGATCCCCTGGTGTCCCATATGGTCCCCCAAGCCAGGAGCAACTTCTGAGCACATAGCCAGGAGTAACCCCTGAGCGTTACTGGGTGTGGCCCAAAAACCAAAAAAAAAAAAAAAAAACCATATCATCACATATTATCAGTAAATTATAAATCAAACAGCAATGAAATAAGATCTCACAACAATGATAATAGCATATATCAAAAACTAGAAATAACAAGTCTTAAAGTAGTGTATTAAAGAAAAAGAACTCTTACTTACAATCAATGGAAATGTTGTCTAGTTCAACTGCTGTGGAAAACCAGATGGTAATTTCTCCAAAAATGCAAGAATATAGCTCTCATTTGACACATAATGCCTATTCTTGGCATTTACCACTGAAATATAAAAACATTAATTCAAAAAATTGGATTAATTAAAAAACATTAATTCAAAAAATATATGCAACAATGTTCACTGAAGCGTTTAGTATAGTAATTAGGATCTAGAAACTATCCAAAAACAAATGAGTATATAAAGAAGCTGTGGTATATAACACAAACACAACTCACTAACTGTATATCTCTCTCACTCTCTCTCAAACACACACACTCTTAATGGAATAATATCTAGCCACAAGGAAGAATGAAATTATGCAGTCTAGTGACATTTGGATGGAACAGGAGGGGGTGTAATGCTAAGCAAAGTAATCAGAGGAAGAGAACAGCATTTTCACATATCCCTGGTTTATAAAGCAGCATAATATGGGAATAAAATGTATCAATGTAGGCAAGCCCTTTACTGTCGATCACTCAAAGAAATAATTTCAAAGAAAGGAAAAATGGGTTGGGAGGGAGATTTGGTATGTGATAAGTAACTGTAAATATCAAAATTGAGTTAAAAGTACATGTCCGTAAACGATAATAAATAAGTCAAAATTGACTTTGATAATAAGTGAGAGAAGGATGGAAGCCAATCTGGGGATTGGTGGCGGGTTCAATAAGGGAACAGTGTTTTTCTGAAATTCTGTCATTAACAATATTATAACTCATAATGTCTAAGTAAAAATGTAAAAGGTAAAATAATTATAGATTATGAGGCAGATTCAAGATAAGATTAAGATGTTGGTGAAGGATATTGTGTAATAGATTAGTGGTGAGATAAGAGATAAATCAAGATCAGAAATTTTGGACCAGAGAGATAGCATGGAGGTAGGGCATTCACCTTCCATGCAGAAGGATGGTGGTTTGAATCCCGGCATCCCATATGGTCCCCCGAGCAATTTCTGAATGGAGAGCCAGGAGTAACCCCTGAACACAGCCAGGTGTGACCCTAAAACCAAAATAAAATAAAATAAAATATCAAAAAAAATCAGAAATGTTAATTTTATTATAAATATACTAACAAAAATAATTAACACATTAAAATTATGTCTCATGTATGAAGATTTTTCTAGGTTATAAGTTTGAATATCAACTTTACAACTTATATCAATAATCTTGATTATAATATATGTCAAATATCTGCTCATTTACTTATCAATGAAGTTTGATTTAAAATAATACCTCATAAAGTATTATGAAGATTAAATAGATTAGGTTTATGGAATAATGAGAACACTCAATACATGCTAAAAACTCAACAAATTTTAGACTTTTTTATTATTTACAGCTTTTTGCTGGTCTTAGTTGTTCTTTATTAATAAAGTCAGTAAGTAGGTGAACTCATAAGACTATGTGACTGTAATGCTTTTGTTAAACATTAATTTTATCTAAGTATTTTTTTCATAAAACTTGCCTGGGAGGGATTCATTCTATGATGCAGGATATACTAAAGATAGATTATAGGAAACAACACAAATAATTTTGCTTAATGATGGATTATGTATGGTAAACTAGTTAGAAGAACTATTTACCTACTAAGGCTGAACTTTTATCATAATAATAATTATTATAAAACCTTCTTCTTTGGGAACAGAAAGGAAGGGATTTACTTCCCATCAAAGAAGAAGAAGGAGAATTTGCAAACTATAATTAAGTCAGGCTCCTTGCAGCTGGGCAGCTTGACTTTCAGAGGAACTAAGGGATTAGTTGATAAACTAGAAAGAGTATTCAGATACACAAACTTGAATTTGGTGTGTAGATGGAGTGAGAAGAAGACAGGGAAGCCTGAACAAGAAAGCAGTATATGTAGCATAAGGTGAAGGATGCAGTGTTCATGGTGAGTGGTACTGGGAGAAAGGGTGGGTGAGGGGTCTTTTCCAAGCTCATGTAATAGGCACACCAGGAAGTGCTGATTTGTACATTTGAAAAATGGTTTGGACATGATTCATTTTGTTTTGAGCCAGTCACAGAATCAGAGCTGGAAGAGACCTAAAATTACTGTCTCCAAAATCATCTAAAACAGATGATGCTTGTCTATGCTAATTAAAAGTAATCTTTCAGGGGAGATTTTCCATCATCTAATGAAAGTTCAGATTGTAAATGACAGCCACCATGGACATGTATATATATTCTGGAAAGAAATAAGTAGGCAAATATGAAAACAATTGTACTTAATCAATTGACATTTGAATCAGGCTGAACAATCCCACTATAGTCTACTTTCTCTTGCTGTGACTATTTCAGCCATCAATTTCCTTTTTTTTTTTTGTTTTAGATTAGGGAATATAGGAGATGAATTACTCCCTCCTTTAGTCTTGATTGCTTTGATGTATTTACCTTTGTTCTCAAAAATTCAGTTCTAGTATTAGGCTTGTTGCCCAATTGCATTTATCATTCTCTAGTCATACTAATTGCTAAGGGATGAAAAAACTTAATGGAGCTAAGATGTTTCCTTGTCTATCATCTTGAATTATTTTCCATTGCACTTTTCAAAGGAAATGAAGATGAAAAGGGCAAAGCATCATACAAATAAACAATAAAAATCATCCAAGGCAAAGGTAAGAATACACATGTATATTAAAATAATTTTGAAAATAGATTTTCCAGTGAAATTTATATTTTTCTATACAAGTTATATTAGATTATTATATTTGATTGGAACCTAGATTGTTTCTGTAGCCAAATTATTAACCATCTCTTTTCTAAAACTTAAGAATAGTCACCACTTCTGTATTTACTTTTATTCTAGGTTTGGAAATCTAAATTTTTGTAGATTTAGATCACAAAGAAGAGGTATTAGTGAGTCATATTACATCTCATGGAAGCTCAAAAAAGCAAGAACAAAGTTAATTATGAGGCTAGAAAAGCCTAGTTAAGTTTTTTAAACTAGGGGTTAAAAATGAGTAATGCTGAATAACCTGGTGGCTTTTCTTAGGAAAACTTCTAATTCTTAGTCCATTGATTTCATTCCTTTATCTAAAATGTTTTTGTGAAATGATACAGTTACTACGTTAACAAGATTTTTGTTTACAGTCACAAACTGACCTCTTTCTAGGTCTCTTTTCATCCACAGATTGCACTGAATCAAGAATATTAAACATGATGAATTCCATGGAAAACTATAAGCCATTAGAGAATTCTGCCAGTAAAACAATTCAAAAAATTTTAGAATTTTGAAAATGGATTACTAACAGAGAACTCAGATGTCTAAAGTCAATCATGACTTAAAGCAGAAACAGACTGAGATGTTCTAAATGAGAGAGAAGATCTCAGACAAATTCCAAGTTTGGAGCTGGTAGATGACTAAGAGTGAGATTTAGCAATGTTGCCAAAATCCATATATTTAAATTGGCTCTCAGACTTCTGTGCACTTCTGGAGCAGCATTCTAGAACAGTTTTTCACTGATGAAAATTGAAGACTTATCTTCTATTCAGGTTGAGAACTGGGCTTGGGGAACTGACTGTTATTGGGGTAAGGTTAAGAAGAAACTGATAGGATAGTACATTTCCATAACAGTACAGGAAAGAAGGAGTGTTTTTAAGAATGAATTTGGGGAACTCTTATCTATTTCCAAAATACACTTTTCTTTGGCATTTTTAAAGTTTTCAAGCTAGCCTTCCTATTCCCAGGTTTGTGCTGCTAAGGGAAGTTTAGTTTTCAATTGGGTTGCCCAACATACAGAGACCTCTATCTCAGTCCTTTATTTAGATATGTTATGTAACAATATTTAGATAACATATTTAAATGTGTCATATAATAATATATCATCTATATGCACAAAGGAAACATATGGCAACAATTTGTGCTGAATGCACTCAATTTCAATCATAAATATAAATTATTAAACAAGGATTATTTTACCATTAAGGAATGCTATACAAGCTGGGCAATAAATGCTAAAATGAGAAAATGGAACAGTAATACCAAAAACTCCACAGGAAATTAAAAGTTCTACTAAGTGTCCCTAGAAATATTTGAGAGACTATATATGATTAACAAGATAAAAAATAATAAAGTTAATATAGGAGCAATTATAGACCAAAAAGAACTCTTCAATTAAAAAAGAGAGAGGTGTCAGGCAGAGAGATAATATAGTGAGTAGAGTATTTTCCTTGCATACATCAGACCTAGGGTTAAGCTCTGTCATTCTTTAAGATGCTAAGAGCCTGCCATATGTGGTCCCTGAGTAAGCCAGAAGTAAGCTCTGAGCACATTCAGGAATGTGCTCAAGAAAGGAAAAAAATGAAATAGAGATGCAATATTTGAAAAAACAAATAGGTTTGAAATGACCTGGCATATTAACCAAAACCTTTCATAAAAAATACTCTTACATATATTTTATTATATATACATATATGCATGTGAGACAGAGAACCTCTAGTCTATCATGTACTGCAGAAGTCAAGAACAGAGAGTAATTGAGGCTGAAGATAATCAAATAAAGTAAGATAGAAATTATATTTGAGCAAGATATTGAGAATTGTATGTTAGTGCAGATAACCATAACATAAAAATTACAGGAAGAAAGGATTCCGCAAGACCCAGAACCAGGAAAAGTCTGTTCATTAAGAAACAACAAGAAGTTATTGTAACTGGATCTTAGAGGCCAACAAAGCAGGAAAAAGGACATGTGGTAAGAATAGACACTGCTGTCAGATTTTTTCAATCTTAATCTTTGCTAACTCACTTTAAGGTGAAGAGCAATGGAAAGGGTTTTTTGTTTTTTGTTTTTTTTTAAAGAATGACATGATCTGACCTATTTTTATAAAATGATGACACTGGCTGCTAATCTTGGTTACAACATGTTTTGAATAACTTTTTTTGGTGAAAACTAAGTGAGTTAGTTATATGGAGCTATTTGGTATTTGAAATTGTTTTCAAGTCACTTTTACTGTGTGAATACAGATGTTTTTGCTGCTAAAGTTTTTACTGAAAAAGCGTGTACAATTTTTGCTTATGTCTCCTAGCATTAAAGATAGAGGAATATGAGGTACAATTTTTCATTTTGTGTAGATTACATCTATTACATCATTTTAGAGAATGGCTGATAATTCTTAAATGTTACTATCTAGATATCAAGAGCTATATAGTCATCATTTATTATTAATTTTAGTTCATATGATACCTTATCTTTTTCGTAATAGCAACCCAGCATAAGTTTGACTGCTATAATGTTCTACTCTCTATTATTTAGTCCTACTTCAACCCAGTGAACTAATTACTCTTGTCTCTATTATACAAATGAAGTGAACCAAAAAATGTATTTTATATTCAAGTTCTTAACATTACCTGGTGATCTTCTGGTTGATTGATTCTGATGGTTGATTCTTCTTGAATCTGACTTGGAATGAGTCTTGCACACATACCAGAACTGTGGCATTAGAAATAGGAATTCCTCTGAAAAGGGGCACTGGCCTGACTGTGAAGAAATCCTGAAAACTGGGCAGAGGGTAGGAGGAATGGGTAGGTTTGAGAAGTTTCTTTTCATGCCTGAGAGCTCATTAAGAGGTAAAGCATTAATGAGAGGTCTAATTTGGTGAGCCTATTTGATCTCTACATTCCAGCCTTTATTCATCTCCAAACAGTTTATTCTCTTATCTATGACCTCATACTTTCTTTTTAATAAGAAACTATCTAATGTTATTTCCTGAAACAAATCTTTTCACCAAAATATTTTTGGTTAGAAAACAAACCTTTTGGACTCTGATTGCAAAACTGAGTTTACCAAAGGAAAAGGCATCTGTTTGAAAGGTTGAAAGGGTAGGGCGTGGGGGCCCCAGGGAAGGTAGCACAGGGATTTAGTTTCCTTTTGTCCATTTGAGATACAGCAACCACTGTACAATTCCAGGATATGAATGCAATCCAAAATTTATCACAGCACCAGTTACCAAATTGTGGTTGCATTCCTCAAGGAACATCTGTAAAAAGGCCAAGGATATTTGTATTTGTATTTGTCTGGGTGTGCTGTGGTAACATACAATGTTAAGAACTATTAAATCAATCCATTAAAACATAAATGGTCTTGAAAACCAATGTTATCTTTAATAAATTAATTTTAATTTATATGATTGCAGACCAGAGTAGTACATTGGGTCATGCCTTTTCTTTGTATAGGGCTGACCCATATTTAATCCTCGGCACTAAAAATGGTTCCTCAACCTTCAATAATGAACCCTGAATTAGAGCTATGAACCCAAAACAAAAAAAAATAAAAATATATACTTGCTTAATTAAATTTTGCCAATTTAAGTTATAATGGCTCGAGAGCCATGGATGCTTTGATATATTTCTTTTACAGTATATCCATAATCATTCACTATATCTTAATTTTCTGCTACCATAGTTTAATTAATCTAAGGAATAGACTGAGAAATCTTGATGTTTAGAAAATAAAGATATTTATCCAAATTAGGAAATAAATTGTGATAAACTCATACTATTCTGGTGTTTTCTTTCTCATTTGACCTGTGTTAATTTATTTTGATTTCTTGAGGCCAGAGCAGTGGCGCAGAGCGGTAAGGCGTCTGCCTTGCCAGCGCTAACCTAGGATGGACTGCTGTTCGATCCCCAGCATCCCATATGATCCCCCAAGCCAGGAGCAATTTCTGAGCAGATAGCCAGAAGTAACCCAGGAATGTCACTGGGTGTGGTAAAAACAAACAAACAAACAAACAAAAACCAAAACCAAAAAACCAAAAAATGTTTTAGATTTTTTTTGCATACAGAAGTGGTTAAATAATTAGAAATTCTCCTTCATAGACATGTCTTTTTCTATACAAACAAACTTATAAATATTAAGTGACTATAGAAATAAGATTATTGGTTTAATTTGGTTGTAATTTTTAGCTTTTTAATAATGACCAAGCTAAAAAAACATGGTAAAGAAAATTCACACCCTCAGCATATTTACAGAATAGTTTTATGATTTTAATCATTTTGTCATTGCATAAAAGGCATTCACTTCAAACACATAATATTCTTAACTTAGAATGAGATAATTTGCAAAATATTAGCTATCATAAAGTCATTTTTAGACATAGACTCTTCTAAAATGTCTAAATATCTTCACAAATACTATCTGCCTTCAACCTTGCAAAATACAAGGGGTTAAGAAATAAAAATTTCCGTGGTCACTCACTTGATTATTAATGAGCTGGGAATCAAAGTGACGAGTGAGAGCCAATGGATCTTTCTTGTTTAGTCTTGGTTCAACACCAAGAGATGAGTCTAATCTCCAATTATATAAAGGGTAACTACAAAAGAGTAGAGCCAGCTGTTCTGCCTCATTGGTGACCAAGAAAGCAAATTTGGACTAATCACAAAGTTGTTTGTGATTAGTTTATGGAGATCGGTCTAGGAAAATTCTAGTGTAAATGGAATAATGTGCCATTCCTTTCTCAGAAAGATTTTCTGGGATGCCTTGATCTTTGAAGAAACCTTTAACTGTTTCACTGTTCTAAAAGAAGACCGGTTCATGTTTTTAGAAAATGTAAATAAGAAGGAAAACCCTTTTCAGAATGATGAAAGCAATAATCTCACATTACTATTTTTGTTCCTCTTTGGAATATGTAAGACCCTAAAAGTAAAGTTTATTTAGTGGGAGGAAATTAACTTAAATATTAATAAGTCTGAAGTTACACAAATGATAAAATAAGATCATCTCAAATAACCTGTTACTAACATACAAGCTTATTAGACTAAGACTTAAATGAAGATCTAATGATTGATTTTTCCACTAAAGTAGATGCTGAACTAAGTGACTCAAAAAAAAAAAAAATAAACAAAGTGAAAAAAAAGACAACTCTTAGCTATTTTTCAGGAGTTTTGTTCACATAGCAAGTGAAAAGATGCCCTGGGTTCATGACAATAGGATAGCACAGAGAGCCACAACATAAGTCTTACTAGCCATTTCTCTAACTTTTTTGACTTTTTTTTTACTTTTGAAAATATCAATCCCTTCTACAATTTCTGCCATCATAAATTTTGAGGAGCATTTCTATCATTCTCAAGCCAGTTTCATACCTTAGCTATAGTTCAGAGAGAGGGCTAAGTCTAACAGAACTTGACTTTTCAAACAGTCAGAGCTAACCAAAGAAATACATGCTCACAGGAATCCTGGACAATTTGCTTTCAGTTCAGGCCAAGAAACAGTCTTTCTCACATTATTTTAATGTGTCTAGTTCAATCCAGGTCAGAAACCAGAAATGCAAAACACTTACCAATGTTTCTGGACCTTCAGAAATCAGCAGATGCTTGGGTGGCTGAGAATGTATTTACATAAGCCCAATCCTACTTTAAAAATCGTTGACACTGTTTGTTAGAGACTGTGGGAAGTAGGATTCTGACAAAGAGTAACTAGTGCTGCATTCTATGTGATTTTGTTTTAGATTGTAGGCCATGTTTCATTCTCTAGAATTTAGAAGATATTCTATGATAACAAGAAGTGGAATTCCATTCTGTCAGTAGGCTTTAAAATGTACATCTTTATCAGCTTTACATTTAATGCTGTATCTTATTTTATAATATTCAGAGAACTACTTAAGGTGGAAACTTGAGTGGGTTGATATTTTAAATATAAGAATTATCTGACTGTCCCTCTATTGATCACCCGGGTTGATTTCATTGATCTGATTGGTCATTGATCTTATAGGTAGTGCTCCCTTCTTTCACCTCAGTATGAGCTTCTCTTTGGAATCTTCATATTCAGTTGAAGAGGATAAAGATGGCTTTTCCTGAGCAGAGTGAAACTTTGCTCTTCAGTAGAGAATATGTACAAGTTACTCTATTTTCCTTGTTTGGTTCTACCAGTAAATCTTTACTGATTCAACCAGTAAACAAAATCTCGGGATAAATAAAATTATTAATTTACTTACCTCAAAAACTCGAAATAATTGTAATTTTCCACTCTACATGCAAGTCCTCAAGTAAGACTAGGGAGCCAATGAAATGATGACTTTTATTTTTTATGCTATAGATTCAAATACTGAGATTTAACTAAATTAATAAATACTTCATATGTAAGTAATTACTGAATATCCTCATGCTGATGTATTTTGATATGTTGTTCTGTATGATATCAAGTATCTACTACAGCTGTAAATTTAAGGCATATGTTAAATTATATTATAACTACAGAATTTGTATGCTTTGTACATCATTTAGGTAACTGGCCAATCATATACTGGAGAAGGAAGACATAGCACATATACACACTGAAATAATACTCAGCTATTAGAAAAATAAAATAGTAACATCTGATGCTAAATGGATTGATCTAGAGAGTATTATTTTGAATAAAGTTAGTAAAAAGAGGACTCACACAGAATAATCTTATTCATATGTAGAAATAAAGATATGTGAGAGATAAATATAGAAGAGCACTACAAATGCCCAAAGATATCAGAAACTGATAATAGGAAGCTTATCACAGAAGGGGAATAGGATGAGAAAGGAAAGACTAAGATAGTAGTGGAGGGAAGATAACTCTGCTGGAGGAGTGGTGCTGGAATGTTTTATTTATAAAACCTATCATTAACAGTATTGTAAATCAGGGTTCCTAAAATTAAAAATTAATAAATGCAAAATATTGTATATTACATCTGTCAAATATATAATGTAAATTTGGAATTTCCCTTCCATTTTTAATCCTCTTTGTTATCTTTATTTTTCTCTTAGCATTTTTCCTATGAATTATAAAGGAGTTAAAATATTTTTTGATTATTTGCAATAAAGGAAACAAACTATTATGTGCAGCATAGTATATAAGAAATTTTTAATAAAAATTATTTGTTTTCAAATATTTTCATAGCAGTAAAAAACTACAACTTATGTGTAATTTAGTAAAGAAAGTATATATTGGTAGTATATTATTAATTACTATTAATATTACTGTTACTATTTATGCAACAGTTTTATATTTTGTTGTTAAAAAGTACTTGTTGCTTTGTAAGAATTCTTTAATATGCACACATTAGAAAATATTGTCTTCTAAATTAAACTAACTTCCAAAACTCTTAAAGAGTTTCAAGTCATATTCTGGTATTAAGATTATCAGTGTCCTTTATAAAGGACAATAAGATTTTACCTTATTGAACATCTTATTTTTTTCTTCAATTAAATCAATGTAGAATCCCAGTCATGTCAACTTTAGTTTATATATGTAACAACTAAGTTGGTAAGTTTTCATATATCTCATAAATTTAATTTTGTAAATTCGTTTTTTGTAAAGCAAGGCTGTAACAAATTAAGAATGTTTGAGCATGTTAATGATTGAGAAATCTATAAATATGGGCAAAGGAGTCTAGTTAAAAATCAGTTAAAATATTGCAAATCAATTACACTAATAATCTGTTGAAATCTTATATTCTGAAACTTTTATTTTGGTAAAGAATGAATATGTTGATATCTATTTCTTTTTCACAAATCTGCCACATTGATACAGTTCTATAAAAAGTTGTTATGCAACTCTAACATCTTATTTCATTTTCCTTAGAAAAATTAATGGATGGGAGATCACTGGACAAGCTAGCTGGCAGTATTACCTAATTTCTTCACTGTTTTATTTTGATTTACATATGTCTGATGAATTTAAAAAGCAACTATTTTAGGCAAGACAGGACTTTTTATTGGCATTCCCTAAGGATTTAGCCCTAGTTCTGATTGAGTCATCTGAGGCTAAATTTCTATTCCTTTCTGTTTTTCTCCCCCTTTCTTCACTCAGATCTCTAATATTGCATTTAAAAAAATTACTTCAAAAGCATCTGGGAGCCAGAGCGGTGGCCCAAGCCATAAAGCATCTGCCTTGCCTGCGCTAGCCTAGGATGGACCGTGTGGTTCGATCCTCTGGCATCCCATATGGTCCCCCAAGCCAGGAGCAATTTCTGAGCACATATCCAGGAGTAACCCCTAAGTGTCACCGGGTGTGACCCCAAAAGCAAAAACCCAACACTGGTGATGGGAATACCCCTGATTCAATGACACTATGTACCTTAAATATTACTTAAAATTCAAAACGACTTGTAATTCATGTTGGTCACCATAAAATTTATTACAACCCCCCCCAAAGCATCTGATAAACTCTAAAGGAAATGACTATTATTAAACCAGAGCGTTAATAGTTAGAATTCTTTAACAATTGACATATGAAGTGAATTAAATTTACTGGAGTAGTCAAAACTGAACATTAAGTGTTTTTATAGGAACAAACCAAGAATCAATTTGGATTTTGTTAATAATGGCACTTACTGTACATATAAATGACTATGAAAAGATCAGGCCCTGTTTATCAGCTTACTAGCAGATTTTAGCTGATATTGGCTCTCTTTTAATATTACTTCATTTATTGCAGTATTAGATCAATTTTTCACTAGCCAAGAGAACGTTTTATACTGTAACATGGTTGCCTCCCTAGAGTTTATTAGCTCATTTTCCTTCAGTTAACTCTGTACGTACTGTATCCTAACCTTCCAGATTCTGAACTCTTATTTTAGTTTTATGTATCAAATGTTCTTTGTTGCACACACTTTAACTACCAGCAGTTTTCCTTAGAAATTTCTCCTCAGAACTTTTGGGCCATTTTTTTTTAAGAAGAAAAAATAAAATCATAAAATACAATGACATTGACTTAAAAGGATTTTATATTGTACTTAATACCCTGTTCTCCGTTATTTTACCCTGTTCTCTGTTATTTTTTTTATCATTAAAGTAGATATTGTTTCAAAATACTAGGATGCAGCCGGAGAGATAGCACAGCAATAGAGCGTTTGCCTTGCACGTGGCTAGCACAAAAGGACAGTCGTCCTATTCTAGGCATCCTAAATGGTCCCCTGAGCTAAGTGTAACCCCGAGAGCCACCAGATGTGGCCCAAAAAAGAAAAATAAATAAATAAAATACTAGGATGCATATTTATAACTAACTTTGTATTATGCTGTGAGCACTTTTCACACTGTTGTTTGATATAGTTTCCCAATGCAATACTAGATTTTTTTTTCAAAAAAATTATTTTACTCAATGATTTATAATACTGTTAGTGATAGTTTTCATGTATACAGAATTTCAACACCACATAGATCAAGTGGGTGTCCATTTTCTTCCACCATAGTTTCCGGATCCTTCTTCAAGATCCTCCTACCTTATCACCTCATAGCAAACTCACTTCTGTAGATTAGAGCCTGTTGCTTTGGGTATTTTATTTTACCATATGTAACATATACAACTAATTGTACATAGGTGGACTGCATGTAAATATTCCATCATAATCTAGTGCTCTTATTTCACTTAATTATTTAAGCCATATTTTTGTAACAAAAAAACGGAATCCAAGTTTGTCTTTGTTATTTGCTAACAGAGGAAAATAAACTTTTAAGGAAAATAAATTTAATAGGAATCAAGACTATTTTCTTGGGAGGTGGGTGAGTAATAAGAAAAATTTGATTCTTTTTTTACTCTAACTTCTATAATAATTGACAACCTGATAAAATAACATTAGAGAGTAATGTGTTGAATGTATATTAACACATTTACAATTAATGCATGATGAATTTTGAGTTTTGACATGTGAAGCAATTACTGTACTTGTGGAAAGACCTACAAACTGATGGGATTTTATAATACAGTATATGATCAAGCATCTATTCTCTAACTTTATGTTTATAGTAAGCTTGGTTTTGTTTTATTTGGGGATCACAACCAGAGGTGGTCAAGGGTATAACATCTGGTTCAGTGCTGGATAAATCACTTCAGACAGAAACACATGGGGAGTGACATCAGGAATTGAACTAGTGCCTCCTTCATGCAATGTTTATAGCAGAATCTTTAGAGTCCTCTATTATATGATCCATATTGCAATAAGTTTTAGCACATATTTTCTATCAATTAACATATAAGGAGTTGTTCCACACACTATATCCAGAACACCATGTCTACTCATCATTGTATAGACTAACCATAAAACTATCAGAGACTAAAACTATACAAGGTGTCTGTCTCATATGTTGATAAAGGAGGTTTAATTCCTGGCACCTCATATAAGACACTGTGCCCGCCTTTCCCAAAAGTGTTTCCTATTTACAGGATTAAGAGTGAACCCTGAGCACCTCTGGGTGTTCAACCCCCAAATAAAACAAGACAAAACAACAACAACAAAATAAAACTAAATTATTGTCAATCTGTTATTTGTCTTATGATTACTAAAAAGGTTTGAAATAAAAATTACTCTACAAAACACTGATAGTGAATTTATCTGACATGACACAGTGTTCATCATGAGTTGAAAGAATCATTTAGTCTTAAATTGTCTTGGAAAGTTAAGCTATAAAATGGCCTTATAGATTATTTGCTTTGAACTTCTGCTTATTTATCTCTAGTGTTTCTGAAAAGAGATAGAGTCTATGCTATTTAAGACTGTAGTTCAATATATACTTGTGTTTAACTATAGAATTTATATGGTTTTTATAGAAAAGTTTTATTTTTCTCTTTAACTGGGATATTTATTAGTATTTCCAAAGCTTAATGCTTAAAAAGAGGAATTTTACTCTATACTCAGAAATTCAGTTTATGATCACACTTGAAATAGGATTACAGTGCTCTTTAAAGATACAAAAATATCCAAGTTATGATACAGATACATATTAAGACAAATTTAGATTCAGGTTAAAAAATTAATAACACTTAGATTTAATGAATTGATCTTTTTATCCAACTTAATATCTATAAATTTCTTTGAAGTGCCTTTAAAAATACAATGCAGCCTAATATGTTTAAATCCATTCTTCTGGAAAGATCCTTACTCCTCTTCAAACTTACTATTGTCTAGTGAAATTAATCAATTTGGATTACTTACTTAAATAAAATGCATATTTATGATAAAAAAATAAAATAATTTATATGCTTTTGGGGTGGGAGGTGGCTCCATTGACCTCCCAGTAGTCATTTCTTGGGACCAGGGCTCTATGGGAGATTCTCTGCCAACTAGCCCAAAGAAGTTTTGCTGTTCAGGCCCTGTAGTGTCAGAAATACCCAGATCATACCCATTGGTGCTGGGGCTTCTAGGACTGCCCTGTTTGATATTAGGGGAAATCACAGAAGGAATTAATCTAGATAATGTGCAAGTCATACGTGTAACTAAGCATTGTACTATCTTCTGGTCTCCATAACAATAAAACGTTCAATGATGATCAAAGTCACAAATCAGAAGTTAAAACACATACTTTCAATTAATATGATTTTGTTGCTATCAAAATAATAATCACATGATTGTGCCTGCTTGTGTAAGAACTAGGAACTTAATTTTAGTTCTATTATCTTTTGTAGATAACTTTCTATGTAGCAATAGGAATGCTTTCTCTGCCTTTATCCGGAAAATAATTTTTCACTGACTTTTAGACCAAGATTTATTTTAATATTTTAAAAAGTTCTATCTTTGTTTTCTGAAATAAAGAAGGACAGATAAAACTTATTTGTAATCAAACAGATTTTCCTCTGGATACAATTGACATGGTTGCAAAAGCTGCGTTTGTTTTTCTAGCCAAATTAGCAATTTGTTCTCATTCCCATGTTTCTCTATCTACAAGGGAGGCTGCCTGTGCGAGTGAGGCTGTCAGCTTTTCCAGTAAAGCTCACAAATATTTTCCTTATGCTGCAAACTGAACCCTTGACTCAGTGTCTCATCCAGTAGACATTATTCATTTTGAAACAACACATATGTAATTCAAATTTTGTCTAATACAACTTCAAGAGTTAGCCAAGATATTGAGTATATTTTATTTATTTAGAGATTCTATCAATTTAATCAATTCCAGAAGCTGAACAGAGAGGTGCTCCTATTTCTAGTAGAGAAAAATGAGAATCTGAAGCTATCAAGTCACATATAGGACAGATCCGAAACGTTTTTTATTTTAGAAACTAATGTTGGCTCCATTGATTTAATCATCAGAACTTTACCACATTTTTAATAGACTGGGCAAGCAACAATGTAAGCAAACAGCATCTTTACAACTTTAATTTTAATGGTAAGGACTATGTCTTTTGATTTATATAATTATGAAATGCTCAAAAAATTATATAATTATTAATGAGGGTCCAAGTGTTGAACCACACTTAGAACTGCAGAGATGAGGGAGTTGTGGATGTGTTCTAAGACATGGGTCTAAGTAATCAGGGGAGAATTTCTCATCCAGAGAGTAGATTGAAGACATTATTCTCTTCACAGTCTCAAGGACATTTAGAAAGTGATATTGAAATTTAGGTGGTCAGTAATAAAAGTGAAACAACAACAGACACAACAAAATCCTCTGTAACAGAGATTCATGTAAGAAATAACATAAAGGGTGGGCATGAGTTTGTAGACAGTGGACTCCTATCTGAATGCCAATTCTAAAATGTGAACAATCCATGCCTAAAGTGTATATAGCCCCTCTTATACATTATCCTTCCTCCCCCTTCAGAAATCCTTCTGTTCTTTCATCCCCAATCCTGACCCATTATCTCTCCTAATTTAACCCTCTTTACCCTCAGTTTTTAATTCATTAGGTACTGAGACCGACCTCCTGTCCAATAAGCCACCACCAAACTCCCTAATCATAAGGACATCCTCTCAGTACCACATCTTAAGCGCCAGCAAGAAACTACAACCATCATTCCTGCTGACTCATGCTTTGTGGCCCTTCTTTTCACCCTCCCAAATGTGGACTGTTGAATGCTACTGATTCAGCCCCAGAAGGACCCCCAAACCAAGGACACTACCTAATCCCATATGTCTGCAAAACATTTCTCAAACTCAACAAGACCACAGTGTGGGATGAAAATATTCCCTGGATTTCACCCCTCACAAGAATATCTCAAAAGACTTAATGGGGAAGCCTATATTTCCTTTACATGTTTAATACCTCTATAATAATACCTCCTAGTCTGTTTATTCCCAAATGGAAGGTAGCCTCTTAAACAACTTTGTTCTTTAATTCCTTTTTTCAATTTATTTTTATTTATTTCTTCTATTAAATATGTATATCTATCTGTCTATATATCATCTATCTATCTATCTATCTATCTATCTATCTATCTATCTATCTATCTATCTATCTATATATCTATCATCTATCTATCCTCTTTAACTTCACCTGTGTTGGTTTTGCTTGGTACAAAAACCTACAAGAAAATAGTCTTGCCTGGGATAAAAGCTCAGGTCAAAATCAGTGCACAGACATTGTGTAGCCTGATATTTTTACCCCCAAATGCACCAGCAATATAATATGGCACCATTCCTTTTTGCAAAGACATACTGTAAAGGGGAAAATTTATGTATAGAAACAAGCTCTATCTACTATGATTAAGAACCCTACATTTTATAATATAGGGGCACCTCCCACCCTGAACACATGTCATGTGGACCCAACTTAGACTCCATGTGATGGGTCAGCTACCTTCCAATTCCAAGACCTAGATCCCAGACACAGAACCGACACAGTTACCTGCAACAGCACCAGTAACTAAACTCCCCTTGGAAATTCCTAATACTGTTCTAGTACCAACTTGCGTCAGCTTGGATATGACATCTCGACAAAGAGGAAACAGCAAAAATCTGATCTAATGGTAAGATGAAACCAGAAAATACATCGCCCTTTGTTCTGTTCAAAAACCAAGATAGTCAACTACAGAAGACTGACTTTGACAGCCAAGACTGGGCAGTACTTAGCCAGGAACCAACAAAAAAGACCCTAGCCCAGGCTTTGGCCTAGGATTTGTACAAAAACTAAGATTTCAAATCCCAGAGGTCTGACTTTGACAACTGTGATGGAACAGAATTTCTAGAAACATAATGAAAAAACTCTATCCCAGGCTATGTCCTAGGATCTGTGAAAAAACAAAACCACCATTTACAAAAGGCTGATTACAACAGTGATGGAATAGAACTTCTAGAACTGTAAAGAAAGACTCTGTCCTAGGCTTCATTCTATGACCTGTGTAAATGCCAAGATCTCTAGTTAGAGAGGCCTGATTTTATCATCCCCAACAGAGCGGAAAGTTGCCTGGCACCATAAAAAGGCCTTCGGGAGTTAAAAGGAGTTGTACAGAGCCTGTAGTTAGTCCCAAGACATTATGCTTTAAGAACGAAGAAATCTCTTTTCTCTTAAGCCAAGGGAATTCCCTTTCTAATTTCCCCAATACTTACTGTGCTTTTGAAAAAAGAAGAAGAAGAAGAAGAAGAAGAAGAAGAAGAAGAAGAAGAAGAAGAAGAAGAAGAAGAAGAAGAAGAAGAAGAAGAAGAAGAAGAAGAAGAAGAAGAAGAAGAAGAAGAAGAAAGAAGAAAAGAAAAGAAAAAGAAACACAAACTTTTTTATGTACTTGCTGATTTGGGTTCTTTGGTTGTTTTTTTTTTGGTTTGTTTGTCTTGTTTTGTTTTCCATTTTTTTTATTTAAATAATTTTTATTTTGACCAAAGTGAGTTACAAATCTTTCACAGTAATATTTTAAGTACATAGTGACATTGAATCAGGGGCTTTCCCACCACCAGTGTTGTCCTTCCTCCAACCCTGTTCCCAGCATGCATTCCCATATCCCCCTCCTTTGACCCTCAGGCTGCTAGTATAAGTGGTCCCCTCTGTGTCTAGCTTGTTGTAGATTGGGTTTCAAATCTGTTGTCGTTGGCTTTGGATTCGGTGTTTAAGTATGATCATTTTTATTTCTACTCAATGTTCATACACCTGTTTGGTCTTGGTACCCTCTATTATTTATCCCTCAATTTGTGAGGCAGAACAAGATGGTTCAAGTTATGTGGTTCTTTTTTGGAGGGAAGAAAAAAGAAAAAGAAAAAAAAAGGGGGGTTGTTTTTGTGTGTGTGTGTGTGTGTGTGTTGCTTGTTTGTTTTTCATAGTTGCTGGTTTTGGTTTTTTGTTCTTTTCTTATTTTTTTGTTGTTGCTTGGTTGTTATTTTTTTGTTTTGTTTTGTTTGGCTACCTTTTTCCCTTTTTTATTACTAACTTGAAATTTATAACACCTAGAAGAACTCCTCTAAGTTGTTTTTTTTCTCTTTTTTTCCTTCTTTTTCTTTTCCTTTTTATCTCCATCAGAACCACATAACTTGAATCATCTTATTCAGCCTCATAAATTGAAGAGGAAAAATGGATGGTACCAGGATCACACAGTTGTATGAGCATTTAATGGAAATAAAAAATGATCAGACTTGAACACCAAACCAAAAATCAATGACAACGGAATCAATACGCAATCTATAAGCTGTACAAATGGGGATCAGTTACACTAGTACTCTGGTGTGTAAAGGAGGGATATATGAAATGCAGGCTAGGAGCAGGGGTGGAAGGAGGACAATACTGGTGGTGGGAATGTCCCTCATTCATTGTCACTATGTACTTTAAGTATTACTTTGAAAGATTTGTAATTCACTTTGACCGCAATAAAAAGTCAACAAAAAATAAAGGAATAACATAAGGCATGAACAGCAGATGCACTTTTGATTTTTTTCACATCTACTTTAAGATGGTCTTCCAAACACAGAGCATTAACCATGGAGATTTGAGGAATCAAGGCAGGAATTTGGCAATAAGAAAAACAAGTTGATAAAAGTACGACAATTATACTATGCTAAAAATGTTTCTGAACATTCTAGACATAGTGTCTCAATTAGAAGATTCAAAAATGTTCTACTGAATTGAGACGCAGGATGAGTGTTGGTTTATTCCTTACTTCATAAAAGCAGATGAGTCAGATTAATAGAAACATAGATTGTATATTGTTGTCGGTTTTGCTTATGCACTTTCTTTGACTTAGAACTGAATCCAGCATAAACAAGTCAAATAGCGGGAAGAGCAGATGGAAGGAAAGGTAATCAAATAAGAAACATAGCTGAGTAATGAAAAAGAAAACTAGAAACACTGTGATAGACCTCATGTTTTTTATGATAACTCATTAATATAGCTTATCCTGTTAAATACTATTTTAAACTTAGATTAAAATCAATCTTTTTAAAACAGTAATACATTTATATAATTCTAAATAATTCCCATTTAAAAATAAATAAAAGGAATTTTAGAAATCAAGAAGATAAACTAGCATAAAAGCTAGGCACAACATAGCAAATTAAAAATTCCTTATGACTTAAAGGATAGAACTCAGTTTTAAGGGTACATATAGATGGTGAGTCTTGCAGGAGATACTCAGGCTATTTCTCACACCACATAACTATATCCTTGTTTCAGAGCTATAGAACAGTGGTTAGGGCACTTAATCCAGCACTAAGCTAACATAGTTTTGCTCCCAGTCACCCTATATAGTTCTCCAAATCCCACCAGAATTGATCCATGAACAGAGATTCAAGAGTAATTTTTGAGAATTACCAGGAATGGCATACACAGAAAAGCACAATAAAAATACCTTTGTTCTCCAAGTGAATGTAATCTAGAAGGTAACTCATATTTTCATAGAATTGCAATCTAGGTTCTTACCCTATGTATTAAAAAGTATTGGAAATTTTATCATTATTTATGAATCTCATACTACCTGTTTAGGTAGTTCACCCACTTGTCATATAGAAAAGAGTACAAATCTTGTCTGAAATAAAGGATCACCCTTCCAAAAGTTTTATTTAGGGAACTATAATCCAAGAAAAAAAAATGAAAATTCTAAAGGAATAGTCCCTATACCAGAAGAAAAAAACAAATTAACAGAAAATAATCTTAAATTTTGAAATTATTTGTTGCAAGCCAAAAACCATTATTATTATTAGGGAAAATATGAAATGAATTATAATGATAATCATATTTTAGTATAAACCAATGGCAGTTATGAGATAAACCTATCCCTACCTCTTTAAGTTTTCATTTTAAAAAATATCTTTAAAAAGCACATTATAAAAGCTTATACAGGTAGATTATATTAAATATAGTTGCAAAAATTATCTAAATATGGGCCCGGAGAGATAGCACAGCAGCGTTTGCCTTGCAAGCAGCCGATCCAGGACCAAAGGTGGTTGGATCGAATCCCGGTGTCCCATATGGTCCCCCGTGCCTGCCAGGAGCTATTTCTGAGCAGACAGCCAGGAGAGTAAGCCCTGAGCACCACCGGGTGTGGCCCAAAAACTAAAAAAAAAATTATCTAAATATGGAATTATTAAAGTGGACATTTTCATCTATTACAAAAAAGCAAGCACATGAAAAGGTAAATGTAATCAGAAACTATAGATATAGAGATAAAGTCAAAATATAATATTTTGGCTAAGAATTTAGCAAATCTTGGGGGCTGGAAAGATAGCATGGATGTAAGGTGTTTGCCTTTCATACAGAAGGTCATTGGTTTGAATCCCGGCATATCATATGGTCCCCCGAGCCTGCCAGGAGAGATTTCTGAGCATGGAGCCAGAAGTCACCACTAAACGCTGGCGCGTGTGACCCCCTTCCCAAAAGAATTTAGCAGATCTGATGAAGGATACTGTATTAAACAGAAGCCTACCTGGGTACTTCTAGTAACACACACTCCTCACAGACAGTTGCTTGCAGCAAAGGTGGATTTTTATTGTTCACAATTCTCCCACTTGATTGAAGATAAGACTCAATACTATTCTGAGTCTCTCACATGGATGTTACCAATTTGCAGAGGTTCTTATGGTGATTGGCAATAGTACAGAGAAATAATCTTTTTTAAATCTTGATGTTTTAATTCTTGGATAGATGTAAGTTTTCACATCTTTTTAATTATAATTGATCAAATATATTATATGGACAAAGTCTTTATCAATGATATGTAAATATAGTCCTTATACATTGCAAGCCAAGGTCAACTTAAGGGAATAATAAAATTTTTATTTTTATTTTTATTTTATTTTATTTGTATTATTATTAAAAGTTTAATTTATTCTACAAGCATATAAATAAATATCAAAGCTAAAAATTTTATCCATAGCCAAATATAATATACATCCTGTAAAGGACACTTTAGGTAGCCAGACAGCCTATTAATATATTAGCAGCATATAGTGATTATTTTATATGCATATAAGCTGTTTAAATTATACTGTTTAATATATAAACTGTTTAAATTAAAAGAGATGATATACTAAATATAAAAATTCATGCATTTTAGGAGCACTGGGTGGAATTAATAGTCGTCATATTCAGAGAAATAATACAACTTGGAAGATGAAATAGATTCTTTAAAACCCTAGGTAAAAGAAACCTCATAGCCAAAAGTCTTTCCCCTTAAGACAGACCTTCAGAAATGATAATGTAAACATTGATTAATCATTAGAACAGTTTTTATTTAAATATTTTTTTAATCTTCTTATTAATTCACCTTTCTTATGAAAAGGAAAATATTCCTTTTTTAAATCATTACTTGAGATTGATTCAAAAATGTTCTTTTCTAGACTTATTTAATAACTATAAAATACTCTTTGTTTCAAATCCTAAAACAGAAACATCATTTTATAATTTGGAAAATGTGTCTTTACCATTCATAGTCATTTCTAATAAAAAAAAAATAACCACTCCTGGTCCTATGCAACAGTACAGCAGCAGGTAGAGCGCTATCCTTGTATCCCAACTCCACATATGCTAACTGTGCATCTGAGGAGTTAGTTATCCCTGAGCCAGAGTATATGTAAGGCCTGAGCATAGCCACAAGAACAAAAACAAAATAATAACTACTCCTACTAAAAGATATATGTAATTAAATATATTTGCAGATTCAGATACAATTAAATACTTCCCAAATGCCATCATTAGTTGATATACTTTATTAGATTTCATTCATCCTCCTTCTGACAAGCTTTTGATATAGGCAACTTATATATAGTATAAGTATATTTATATACTATATTACTATATTTTTCCTTGCATTAATCAGAAAGTGTATTTACTGTGGAGATACAAATCCTATGTTTTAGGTATGCAATAGCATATACATATATAATAACAAACAAAACTAGAATATTAGACTGGACTGTAAAAATTTTAGTGTTACAGTCTTAGAATTTCATGAACTGGATTTTTGTCTTTTCTTTATACCTTTTTTTTAGATTTTAAACTTATTTGTTCAGAGTTGTTTATAAACAGAGATAAATACAGATAAAATCATGAAGTTTATTTACCCAATTTTCATTTTGCATAAAGGTACTAAATCAGATGTTTTTTCAGGAGTGATATTAATGTAATTGTGTAGCATTTACTCTGATGTTTTATTCTTCAAACAAATATTAGTTGACAATTATAAACTCATTTTTTCTTAACATTTGAGGTACAATTTTAAACAATAAAGAATAGATCTGAATGGCAAAAAAATTATGACATTTAAAAGTTATTACTGTGATTGTACATAAAAGACTACAATTTTCTGCTATGTGGGTGACTCTGGAGAGTATCCTGTTAAATGAACTGATATCTAGTAGAAAATATATCACTGTGATAATATGATGTGGTTATAATGGGGGATATAACCACTGGGATAATCTTGGAGGAAGGCTAGCATTTAGGTAAAAGATGTGGTGTTGGAATGTTTTATGCATGAAAGTTTTCTAATATCATTAGCATAAATTATGGTGCCTAAAATAAATTGTAAAAAAATTAGAAAAAGATTTGCAGAAAGAAAATATGGATTATAGGTTTCTTACTTTAATTTTATTTTATTAAAAAATACAAAACAATAAAAGAAAGGGCTGGAGCAATTGAAACCATTGTGATTTACAAAGTCCTTAATAGTTTGATTTCAGATGTACAATAAATCAGGGCCAGTACCACAACCAGTGTCAACCTCCATCCACCAATGTTCCCAGAGTGTATCCCATACCACCACCTTTTGTCCCTCGCCTACCAGCATAGCAGTCTCATTTAAAGTTTAGATTCTTAGAGTTTGGGTCTCTTGATTCCATTGTTGTTGGCTTTGGCTTGGATATTTAGTACTGTCCTTTTTATCTCCAACAATGCACCTGAGAAACCACTTGGCCGTTGGCCACCATCCATTTTTTTTCCTTTCTCCCTTCTTAATTTTATAGAAAAAATGCCAAAAAAAAAAAAATGGGGCCTGGAGAGATAGCACAGCGGTGTTTGCCTTGCAAGCAGCCAATCCAGGATCAAAGGTGGTTGGTTCAAATCCCGGTGTCCCAAATTGTCCCCCGTGCCTGCCAGGAGCGATTTCTGAGTAGACAGCCAGGAGTGACCCCTGAGCACTGCCGGGTGTGGCCCAAAAACCAACAAAAAAAAAAAAAAAAGAAAGTAAAAAAAAGAAAAAATGCAAAAATATGAGGTAGAACAGAGTAATTTATGGCCTAGGATTTTATGAAAATGGTGAGAGTCCCTATCTAAAATACTTTTTTAAAGGATGGCAAGTTTTGTATAGGCATAGCAAAAGTTGGGGAAACTAGAAAGAATAAACCTTTGAAAAACAGGGTGTCCTTACCATGAAGCATCTTGCCATAAGACAAACTATAGGCTCCAGACATACTAAGTTGTCAAACCCCAGTCTTTCTTCATGGTCCCTGAAAAAAGTTTGCCTCAATCACATTTGTTGTTGCACTCAGGCTTCAGTAATTAGAAATTTTGGGTTTTGTACAGATCCTCTGTCGAAGTCAGAGTGTCATGGAGTGTCTTCTGATTTCATCTCATTGTTAGGTAGCAAGGCAGAGAAACCCACCCTGAAAGCAAGTTCTTGCTGTTTCCATGTTACCAGGGTGTTATGGAGCAAGTTGGTATTAAGGCAGCATTAGGGCCTTCCCCAGTAGAAGTTCACTTTCTGGTGCTGGTGCAAAAAACTGTGCCAATTACAAAAATGAAATCAAAGTTCAGGGATAAATGGATGATGTCCAATTGACTGGAGCCTAGTTCAAGTCAGTATGATACATCTTCAGGGTGAATGCCCCCACCCCCTGCTATAAAAAATTTAAGAATTCCTAACCTTATAAGATAAAAACTTATTTCTATGCGTGAATTACCCCATTTTAATGTGCTTATGCAAAAAGGAGCAGTGCCATATGATACAGTTAGTGCATATGGGAGGCATGCATATAACAAACTAAACAATCCCTGTAATTTAGTTCTAACATGAACTTAGAACCCAAGAGAAACTTATCTACTAGAATTTCATATTAAACAAATCCAAAAGAAAATTGAGCCTAGGTCTTTAGTAAAATAGAGAAAATAAGACATTTTGTGATCTATATGAGAGCTAATAAAACTTGATTGTGGGCTAGAGCACAGCTGGTAGAGCATTTGCCTGTCACACCACCAACCCGGATTCAATCCCTGGCATCCCATTTGGTCCTTTGATTTGCCAGGAGTGATATCTGAGTGCAGAGCCAAAAGTAACCCCTGAGAGTTGCCTTATGTGGCCCCCAAAACAAACAAACAAACAAATCCCAGAATGTTGGCATGAGAATTTAGGTGTGATTTAAGTCTGTGTGCATTTTAAATGTGATGCCAATGATATTATTTTTCAATTTAATCCTTAGTCTTCATTTAAATGTCTTCTATACTTAGTACGTCTTTCCATTTGAAAAGCAAATGCTCCTGTGCTCTAATTGAATGTTCTTAACTTAATGTCCTGTCTACTTTTACTTTTCCTAAAATATCCTATATCATAAGTTTTCCACATTCAAGTCCACCAAAACTTTTCTGTATATGTCCAAGTTTCATCTATAAATATTCCTGTCTACTAAATACATAAATCTGCTAAGTTTCCAATAGTTACCAATAACAATTTTCTGGCTGAGCTTTTTTACAAGCAGCAGTAACCAATCTAAAAAAATTTAGATATCTTATAATTCAAAAATAGAAACACTTGAAAACTGGAAATTTCTGGGACAATAAAGAGATTTGATTTCATTAATCATGAAACTTGTTTGTTCTTTTTAAGTGTTTAACTTTTCAGAAAGGATTTTACTGAAAATGAAAAACAAAAATCAATTTTGTTCAATTAAAAAATTGTTCACTTTATGCAACTTGCAAAGAAATATATTTTTCTTATTTTGTAAAAATAGTTTTATGTCTCTTATCCCCTCCCCCACTGAAGATCTATGAAGGGGGAGACATTGAAAATTAAACAGATACATTTTCTTAGCAAATTAGAATATATAATAATTAGGAAAACATTTTAATGGCTTTATCATTTTGGAATGGTAGTTTAAATTTTTCAAATTCCTCCCTTGATGTTTATGATCTTGTGGTGACAGGGGGAAAATTATTCCCTAGCTTTATGAAGTGATTATTTGCAAGTTGAGGCTCTTTCTTGGAATGTAGATGACCTGCCCTGCCTACGGTCATTTGATTGGAGATAGCTGATCTCAGCTTCTGAATAAGGTGTGGTCCATGCATTCTTCTTGGTTTATGTAGATCTGGTTTTCCTTCGATGTTCAATAGGCTTTCCATTAGAACTTGCTAGAGTAGTATTCCTCTCGAGACCTTTTTTGATCCTTCAGTGTGCTCTTATTCTTTTACCTCTTACTTTCTAAAACGTGCAGACCCTACACGATAACATATCAGAAGACTTTAAGTCTAGCAGCCATGATCCTTATAAAATGTTCAGCCCTAAACGTTCCCCATACTTGACTGCACAATGCTTCCTTTTTGTTATTCTGGCAAGGATTCTTGTTGGAATAAAATCATTCTGTAGATCACTTTCCATTCCAGCAACCTCATTACTTTGGCTTCTTCTCTGACACATTTGTCACATTCCAGGCCATTGTCCAGAGAGAGGAGGTTAGGAGGATCCATATAGTTTGCCCACTTGTTATCTCTCCCTCTTTTTTGCTTTGCCTCAATTCCTGATGTGGGAATTTGTTGGCTGTATTTCCTGACTTTCTCTGACTGTCTGGAATTGATAAACCCTAGTTTCCTGACAGAAATATTTAAAGAGCAATGAAAAATAAAAGAACTTACTTCAGTAAAATAATATATAGATTGGGGGATATTTAAATAGTATAAAAGACATCTTTATGAAACCTATTAATCCAATACCCTTCATCAGCATCATTTGTCCCATTCTTTCCTTTTCTCCTATAGAATACTACTCAATCTTCTACTAGTTCATTAATTCTAGAAATCCTGTGTTTTGTCCTGAACTTAGCTCTTTCTATTAATTTCCACAGGTGAACTACTTCCATAGTTTCAACTAACACATATTGGTCTTAGAGATTTTTATATTGTCTAAGTCTTTTCAAGTATGGGAGGAATTAAATGCAAAAAATTAGAACAAACATGTAAGGAAAAATCTTTAACCAATTTGATAGTTTCCATATAATTTAGGAGGTTTAAATGAGTTTGATTTTCTCATTATATAATTTTGAGCTTGATTCATAATCCTTCATTTTGTAAAATAGTTTGATTTATACATAGCTATGCACAGAGAAATCACACTACACTTCATATTTTATAAAGGTAAAATTATTCATTTGATATTCTGCTATCTTACTTGATGGAGAAAAAATAGCAGAAATATTAATGGTTTTTTTTTTTCATTTTAAGTCCCTTTAAATTTCAGACCTTCCCAAAACCTCATTGTCAAAACAAAGGTGTTTAGAACGACCACCCATAATATTTATATAGAACAACATTGACATAAAAGCAAATTAATGCTGCTAATCCAACCCCTATGGAAAACAGTAAGGGCTTTCAGTTAAATATGAATTGATCTGCCATATAACCCAGCAATACAGCTTTTGTGTATCTCTCTCCAGGAGAGAAAAACTTGGGAATTTTTTAAGATCATTGTTAATATCAGAAATAGCATAAAATATTTAAGCACTAAGTATATGTGCTTAGATTCTTTTAAATAACTTGCTCTAAGGGTCTTTATTTTTTTGATCTTTAACAAGGAAAAGTTACAAATTTGTTTTCATTGAGGGCCACACCCATCGGCACCCAGATTTCTGGCTTTGTTCTCAGAAATCACTCCTAGCATGCTTGGGGAATATATAGGATGCCAGAGATCAACACTGGTAGGACATGTGAAAGCTAAACACCTATCTGCAGTGCTATCACTCCAGCCCCACAGTTTATTTTTAAAATTATAGTAAACATTTTTAATTTTAATTTTATTTTACACCTTTCATTTTTACCAAATTATTATGATTTATAATATATGATATACTGACCCCAAATTTGCTGCTTACAAGAGACTCAAGTGAACAAACTGTATACATACTGACTCAAAGTTTTTTAATTTTAAAGAAGTCATGCTCTTTTTTTGCATAATAGCTAAATAATAATAAATTATTAAACTGGAGTTGATGAGTTTCATTTTAAGTACTGCTTCTTGCTCAGATGCTAAATAAAATTTTAAATTTTAAATTTATGTTTTCTGTGAAGTAAAGAACTGAATCTAAGATAATGGGTATGGTTGAATATCTTAAGCTTCAATTATAGCTTTAGACCTTATGAGTATACACATAGAAATATGGTACTAGGAAAAGAAAACATCCAAGAAGTATAACTCAACAGCACTCTAGATATTTGTCTATCTTCTTTCAAGTTTTCTAAATGAGTACTGTATTAAAGATAGCACTTGATAGCTCTTAAAGATAATAGAATCTATGCCTATTATAAAATGATATTTTCATATTTTTCAGTGTGAAGTTTGATGTGTGATACCAAGTTGTACCAAAATTCACATTAAAAAGTATGTTAGCTGAACTGAAATAATCATAAAAAGAAATATCTCACATTCACTCATGAAATAAACTCATCACATAAATCAGGCCATTCTTAAATATTTACTCTTACAGATAGACATCCGTGTTTAATGACAAGTTAGAATTACTTATCTGTGGGGTCGGGCAGTGGCGCTAGAGGTAAGGTGTGTGCCTTGCCAGCGCCAGCCTGGGACCGACCGCGGTTCGATCCCCCGGCGTCCCATATGGTCCCCCAAGCCAGGAGTGATTTCTGAGCGCATAGCCAGGAGTAACCCCTGAGCATCACCGGGTGTGGCCCAAAAACCAAAAAAAAGAGAAAAGAATTACTTATCTGTACCAATTTAAAAAATGCAATTATGTTTATCTGAAGTATCAACATTATCAATATATTGCAGATATATATGTACATGTATATATATACATGTACATATATATATTGGTTTTGGGGCCACACCCAGTGACGTTCAGGGCCTTCTCCTGGCTCTGTACTCAGAAATCGCTCCTGGCTCAGGGGACCAAATGGGGCATCAGGGGATCAAATCATGGTCCGTCCTGGGTCAGCCACATAGAAAACAAACACCCTGCCACTGTGCCACAGATTCGGCCCCATTATTTTATAATGAATTCATTGCATTAAAACACAAGGCTTATCAGCTGAAAAGAAAACTTCCACAACCAATACCCAAAACTTTAAAGTATTTTTATAAACATAATTTTCATAATGTGTGACTCCACCTGAGATACCAGTAAGTACAATATCAACTTCTAAAAATGTCTATTATATATGTCTTATAAAAATTCTACATACTTAGAATATTTTATTTTAAGATGCCTATTAAATGGACAAAGAAGTCTTTGAAACTTGGAGATCATTAATTCTAAAAAGGTGATTCTTTTTATATTAATTTTTGTGGCAGTATTAAGGAATTAATAAAGTTCTGAGTGAAATATTTAACTTTCTTCATTTTAAAGAGCAGTAGATCTTGTGTTCTTAGTTGAATAGAACAAAAAATTTCCATTTGCATTTGATTTAAGCACTTGTTTGCTTATCTTCTCTCAGGCAGCTTCTACAAACACATAACTGCAGCGTCCTAACATATTGCAGAACCAGTCTTTGCTTACTTTCCTGCTATCTGACCACCCACCATTGAGTCAGAGATGTACTTTACATTTTCCTATAACCAAAACCACATGGAGAAAGTATGACTTCCGTGGGTCTCTTTAAAATCATGAATTTAAGGCCTTGGATTCTCTCTTCACCAAGCAACAGATGAGTTTCTGCTTGTGACCACGACTAAGTTGTTCAACACACTCCAGGGAACGTTGTTGTAGCTGAACTAGGAAAATGCAGCCCTTGAATGCACATCACAGATCTCAGAGCTGAAAAGAGTACTAGAAATCAATGAAAACTAAGCACTTCTTAAAAGTAAGAAAAAGGATTCAGAATGATTAAGCTTTTGCCAATGGATAACATAAAGATCAAAATGACGTGGGGACTTGGTTTTCAGCCAATGTTCACTTCTGTTAACAACCACATCCCTATGTATTGAGATGAATTCAAGTTGCTGATTTCTTGTTCTGAGCCAGTTCCTTATGCCCTGAGCCAAAAAAAGCTGCTGGAATGTTGTCATGTTTTGGCATGAGAACAATTTCACACAGATCTGTTTTGTTAGGTGCTACATTGTTATCCTGGGGTTCAGAGCTGCCCTAGTCATCTGGTCACATATGTGAATTTTAGTGACATTATATACTTTTATTACTTATAATAATTTCTCTGTATGCAATAGTAATTATGGGTTTTTGTCATAAATATGTTATGAAAATCAATAACTAATGCTACTGATAAATTTCTTGAGTTTCTGAATTTTAAAGCTTAGTCACAACCCAGTGTGATTTTACAAACACATAGGCCTAAGTTTGTTTCACTTTTTAGGCCTATTTCTAGAACAACTCCAAGACATGTACATAAACAATCCTGCTTCCAAAAGGAAAGTAACTGTTTTCTTTTTGTTGTTAACTCCCTTGAGTGCAGTTGATGGATGGTTTTGAGATCACATGGGTAATAACTCAAATGTTTTGGAAGTAGAGGATCAAAGTTACACTAGCTTCATTTCCTCACATACAAACCATCTCAGAATTTCAAGTCAAGATATGGCGATACTGTAAGCAGTGATATTGAGGGTCAGTTATTTTTATGACCCTGATATCATACAAGAAGTTTTACTGTTCTTTTTACAATTACTTTACTTAGACATTGGTTATAAAGTTGTTCATAATACAAAGGCTTTTTTTTTTTAATTCAAAGTTAGTCATGATTGAGTTTTTGTCATACAACGTACATTTCACCAGTGAACATTTCCAACCACCAATGCAATGTCTCTGGTTTCCCTTTCACCTTGCCTCCTGCCTGCTTCTGGAGCATTTATTTTTCCTATCTCTCTGTCTCTCTTTTTGTTTTCCCATTTTAGACATTGGTTCACAATATTATTACTGAAGGGGTATCATGCATATAACATGCATTTCCTTTTAGCACCCAATTCTTGTCCAGAGTGATCAGCTTCAACTATCATTGTCATAATGGTTCCTTCTTTGTCCTAAATGCATTCTTCTGTTATTTTTGTCATTTCATAGCATGGACTGGTCCTCCTGGCACTCGTCTCTATTGTCTCTGAATATTATTACCATATTATCTGTTTTTAGAGACAATATAATTTAATGGGCTTCTATCCCTTCCCATTTGGAAAATCTTCTTTAATCCTCTATGCTTTTCTCTTGACAAAACCCATTTTCTCACCTCCAATAAGGTGCAATGCCAAAAAGGATTTTTATTCTTTCCTTCCCTGCCCATAAAATTTTATGGATAGAATTTTGTCTCCAGCTGTAGTTATCCGTTTGTAGACACTCAACTGATTAATATTTATCTACAAACTAAATATCACTTAGCTATTTTAATTCAGACCAATATTTAGGTAAATTACGTATAAGTATTGTGTATACTTAAGATATATGGCCACTTTACCTAATACACATATTGTAAGAAACTTCACACCTATTGCAAAATGAGTATCATTATATCATTAATCAATAAGCACATTCCCATCACATAGCTTTTTTTTCATAATAAAATCATGTAAGATCTATGCCTTTGACAATTCTCAAGCACATAATATAGTTTATTATCTCTAACAATCCTACTGTGTATTTTTTCTTCTAAACTTATATTTATTCTCACTGAAAATTTCTACTCTTTGACCAACATATGTAATTTCTTCTACCCCTTTATTTACTCTATCCCTTTGACCCTGGCAGTCACTATTCTATTATCTAGACCTATAAATACAAAATTTTTAGATTTTACATATAAGTGACAATATGTATGATTTGTCTTTAATGACTTACTTCACTGAGATACTGTTAATGGCAATCCATTTGATTGCAAATTAGAGGGTTTCCTTGTCTCTCACATTTGAAATATATGTCACACCACATCCTGTCTTCTTTGTCTTCAACCTATTGGTGGACACTTAGGTTTTTTTTTTATAATTTGATTATGATAAATAAGTAACAAAAGTACTTTTATCTTACATTCTTATCTTATAATTCTTTAAATATATAACTATAAATAAGAATTGTGGACCATAGTAACTTATACTTGTATTTTTATTTTAGGGGAAGATATTAATAAATAATACTCAGAGGTCCCAGAAGCCACTTCCTGAGATGTTTGCCAACTATGACAGCTTAGTTCTAAGGTCCTTTGATGTAATAGTTTAGTTCAGTAATGCCAGGATAACTAGCAATACTCAGGGGATACTCCACTATGTGCTGGCTGGTCATACCTGATTGACAATGCTCAGAGTATCACAGAGTGATGAGGATCAAACCTCAAGATTCCGCATGTACAGCATGTACTCCAGACACTTGAACCATTTCCCCAGTGTTCCTCATCTCATTTATATTTTAATTTTTTTGTTTGGGGCCACATCCAGTGATGCTCAGGGGTTACTCCTAGCTATGTGCTCAGAAATCGCTCCTAGCTTGGGGGACCATATGGGATGCCAGGGGATCGATCCACAGTCCATCCTAGGCTAGTGTGGCTAGTGCCACTGGTTCGGCTCCTAATTTTAATTTTTGATAAAGCATTTACTATATTCTTACTTTACCAATTTAACAATTAACAAACAATAAATAAGTTTCCCTTTGAAATTTTTTTCAACCCAAGCTATTGTTATTCTTTTTAATGACTTTTAGTAAAATATTGGAACTTTCTGCTTTGATTTTCTATACCCGAATATTAGTGACACTTATTGGTCATTCCTGTATCTTATTAGGAAAGATGTTCAGAGAAATTATATTGAAAATTATGTTTTTATTCTGGTACTCCTAACTGCATAAAACTACTATCAAAAAGTCACATAATCAATTAATTTGGTCAATTATAAATTAAAAAACTCCAACCTTATTAGTATCTTCAACATTTCCAGGAATTTTTCTATATCTGTGTACCACATTACCACTAATTAATTTAATAATTATAAAAAAATTTATCTTTTGAGTATTGGGAAATTAGCAGCACTGTTAGGTTCTATACATGGTAATGTTTTAGGAGTATACAGTGAAAGAGATTTGAGCCATACTAATGGGAAGCAAGTCAACTACCTTAGTCCTTTTACTATCTCTCTAGTCAAAGAATAACTATTCCTTACATCATTATATACATTATATAGAAAAGAAAACTGAGACATAGAAGATTTAAATTAATTTCCCATGGCCATCCAACTAGAAAGTGGCAGATTTGGGATTTTGCTTAGGTAATCATGAACCTAACTTGGACCACTATCTTTGACCTTGATTTGTATTACCTCTGTCTTATCCCAGACCTACTGACCCTATCTCATAATGAAGAGTTCCCCCCTATTTTGCCTGGAGGCCAACATCTTAACTCAACTGTGTTTCTGTTACTATGCTCTTTGAAGCTTCTTTTCATGATTTGCTCATTTCTCCTTTTATGTGGAGATTCATTATTGTCTTATTTCCTCAGCCCCTTCTTTCTGTCTCCCCATCTGCACACACACACACACACACACACACACACACACACACACACACACTTACTACAAGTTAACTATTACTAACTATTTTACTCACCTTCTAATTATTTATTTATTCTGTAGTCCAACCTTCACCAGCCTCAAAAATGTTCTCCATTACAATAAGTCTGTCCCATATTTTCATCCCTGATTTCACTATTTCACTTGAGCTTTCACCAGAATGTTTACTCTTTTCACTGATCCTGGAACATTTTTCTTCATTACCTGTATTAAGGTTGATCTTCCTGTGCCTTAGTGTTTAGTGTTGGAGTGTCCCATAATTTGCATTTTTGGTTTTAACTTTCTACTATTCCTAAAGCATCTCCTGATTACTTGTGGATTTATTTATCCACTTAATCAATTGATTTATGAATATCTTTACCTCAGTTTACTTGACCTATAGAGTCACACGTTACAGGGATGCAAACCTAATGAGGCTGGTGAACTGCAACCCTTGTCATTCTTTTGTTCTCAGTACATAGAGCATCATCCAGGACATATTAGTTTAGCAATAACTATTTGTTTAGTGTAAGAAAAGTAGTTGTGCCAATTTAATCCTTTTATATCCTTTTATATTATGCAAGACATAACCACTCATTTAATAAAATAACCACCAAAAAACTAGTTTCAGTTCCCTCATTCACAAGAGGTGATAAGTAACTTTTACTTTTCTAGGGAAACAAAAAAAACACAGAGTGAGTGACTTAAACAACAAGTTTTGCCCTGGTTTTGGAGATACAATTCCAATATCAAGGCATCTGTTAAATGAGGTAACTATTCTCAGTTATTCAAAGAAATATTGTTTTATCCTGAGGTAATTCCCTTTGACTTGTAGATAGCTACAATCTGGATGTATGCTCACAAGACTTGTACTCTCTGCTCATGTGTTACTAGTGCCACACGTGTTCAACTTTCTCATTTATAAGGAAATTTGTTTTAATGAATTAGAACCTACCAATGGCTTTATTTCTAAAGTCAATCGCCAAATATCCTCTTTCAAAATGTAAACAAAAGACAAAATATACCCTATATTAAATGGTTATGAAGTTTATTTTATTTTTTAACTAATGAAAACTTGTTTAAGTTTTTTACATTTATCTATCTCTTCCTGTCATTATCTCTTATCTATAGTAAATGACTATCCCAAGATAGACAATTCAACAAATTCTGCTTTCAATAATGCATGTGTTTGTACTATCTACTTTCTTTTTTAATATTATCTTTATTTAAGCACCATGATTACGAACATGTTTGTAGTTGGGTTTCAGTCATAAAAAGAAAACCACCCCCCTCACCAGTGCTACATTCCCACCACCAATGTCTCCCAACACCCTCCTCTTCCACCCCCTCCCTGCCTGTATTAGAGATAGGCATTCTACTTCACTCATTAACATTGTCGTGACAGTTGAATAGTTGTTAATGTAGTAATTTCTCTAACTGCACTCACCACTGTTTTTTGAAGTGTTACTTGTATTTAATGGCTAGCAACTAATATGAAAATGTGATAGAATGTCACCTTCTGTATTAAATGATACCACTTGAGTTTCTAACTTATTCTCACTCTCTTTTTCTCTCTTTTTGCTTTGATGAAAACACACTTTCCATGTGTGAGTTGGCATATAGAGAAGTCTTGGTGACAAAGAACTGAGAGACTTTGATGGAGAGAAAATTGAGGCTCATGTTTAAGAGTTCATGAAGAGTTAAATCTTGCCAGAATTATCTAAGTAAACTTGAAATTGAATCCCCCAGTGAAGCCTCGAGACAATTAGAGCTCGATGTCAACTTTGTGAAAGAATGAGAAACATCGAACTCAATTCAACTGTGCCAGATTCCTGTCCCACAGAATCGACATAAGACTGGTTGTTTATTTCTTTAAGCTATTAGATTTGGGGACAGTTTGGTGCCTAGTCATAAATGACTGAGACATCTGGTTACTTTAGTTGTCTACTAGCTTGTCTTCTTGTATTAAATCTGGCTGCCCTTTATATCACCTCATACTATGGTAGTCAGAGTAATCTTTTAATAACAAACAGCCCATTTTTAATTTATAATCTTCAACAGCTTCTCACTTTATTGCAGACTTGATGCTTAACATGGTCAACAAAATCTTGCATAGCCAATCTCCTTTTCCTGTCCTAAGTCTCATCTTTATAGCCCTGCTCTCTGCCAAGATTAATGAAATTCTTTAATCCTCCCGTATTCATTTACTATGCTATATTTAAATGGTTCTTGAAGACTTGAGATTAAAATGTTCTTTCCTCTACTTAACATGAATATCTCTTTTCTCATACATCCAATGCTAAAATCTCCTTCAAATTTTATCACAGTTTTACTTCTAAAAAAAAAAAAAACACCTTTCTCCAGATAAAACTCTTTCTTCATAACATTTCCTAGAAAAATAAATCTTATAAGTGAAAATTCTGATATTCTGTCATCAATGTCTTTCCCTTCAACTATAGTGCAACTGTTTATGAGCAAGTATCAGGTTTAATTTTTTTATTAGCATGGTATTTTATGCCTGGTTCTATACCTAGAATACATAATAGGCATATGGTATAATTTACTAAGCTAACAAATCAGTAAAATATCAAATACCAGTGTTATTTCTTTTGCTTCTCGAATGTGTCTTTCACCCAACTTTTCATCTTGAGAAGCAACTCTAAAGTTATATGATACCACTATCCCCCAGCAACTAGTACCTCTTTCAAGTATTTTGAGATCAAGTTACCTTTTTTAGAAGACCTATTAAGGAAAAACTACTTAGACCATTTCTCATTTATGATGCTATTTAACCTTTCTGAATTCTTAGCAAAATCATAGATATGGCATTTGTTGTGGAATGTGTCTGGCTCAAATAGTTTTTTATTTTTTTCTTGAGACAAGATGAATTACAAGTCCTTCACAAATGTATTTCAGTTACATAGTGACCGTGAATTAGGGCTGTTCTACCACCAGTATCTCCCATCTCCCTCCTCTCCTACCCCCTGCCTATATTAGAGAGAGGCATTCTACTCTCGCTCATTAACATTGGTATTTTTTCAAATATTTATTTTTTAATAAAACCTTATTTGAGACTTCTTTATTTAAAAATTTTCTTTCTTATTATTTTAGTAAATCTAAATTAAACAGCTGAGTGACAGATGTGCATGTGTCATAGTCTTACAGGAGAATAAAGAACACTGACTCTGTGATAACACTTAATTTTTAAACTAGCATAATGTCCTGTATTAGATAGCATCATTAATTGCAACTGGATTTATGAATAATCAGTTATTTTGTTTGCTTGCAAATCATCAAATATCATTATACATTTTCCTATTATTTATGTGTACCTAAATGTGAACCTTGTGAAAGAGTTATCTACTCAGCCAATTGCAAGGATACTCCAATATATTCTATGAGGTTCTGAGTTCTAGAAACTAGGTATTTTATTTCTAGCTTTCTTGGCTATTTCTGGGTCACTAAAGGGATATCTCTCCTGGAGCACAGAGAGCAGCTGGTGCTCCTCCATGAATTTTCTTAGGGCACAGTCAACCATTCCCATAATCCAAGGAAAATAATCTGGTAGCAAAAAGAACCTAGAGAGATACTCAGCACCACAAGTTGTCTTATCACTGCTACTTGCATCAAATACTGGTGAGGATGTAAAATAACAGTAATAAGAACTCTAATTCACTACTGATTAAAAAAAAATGAAGAATGTTGGTTGGAGGTGAATTATCCTGCCCACAGACAGTGGAGCTGGTCTCAGCTGTATGACCTGGTGTGCAGCAGACATTTTACGCCTTCTCTAGCCTGTCCTATGGCCTGGGATTTGATCCTCTTTGCCCATCATTCCATGAGACTCTTATTCGGAGATGAGCTGTCCCACCCACAAACAGTGAAGCTGGTCTCTGCTGTGTGACCTGAAGCACTGCAGAAATATTGGGCCTTCTCTTGGCTGTCCTATTGCATGAACTTTAATCCTCTTTATCCATTGTTTGAGAGCTCTTTCTTCAGAAATGAGTTGTTCCACTAGACAATGAACACCACTATAACACTTAGCAAGATCTACATTACAGGCATGACAATGAGGAAACAACACAGGCCAACACAAAGCATAGAGAATTAAGATGACAGCTCTGACGACCCAAAAAATGCCAACCACATAGTTTCTCAAATAAGGAGTTTAGAGAATAAATATAGAGGATGTTCACAGAACTCAAAGAAAGCATAGATCAAGTTGAATGGAGCACAAATAAGAATTAAGAAAATATAAAGATAGAAATAAGAGAACTCCAAACTGAAATTAAGGTCTGAAAAACACAGTAGACAAAATAAAAACCTCTCCAACAGGACAAAGGCAGCTGAAGTTAGAATCAGTGAACTGGAAGATGAGATGTGTAACAACTTTATAAAGCATAATAGATTGGAAAAGAGTTTTAAAGCAAATGATCAGACAATAGAGAAATTATTCCAAGAATGTGAACAGATGAAATAGAAGTCTTTGATAAACTCAACAGAAATAACATAAGAATCATTGGAGTCCCAGAGACTCAGGAAGAAAATCCTCAGGAAGAATCAGCAGTCAAGAACATCATTGCAGAGAAATTCCCAGAGTTAAAAACTGCATGCAACCAAATCCTACATATCTGAAGAGAACCAGTTAAAAGAATGTCACAATGACTAATTTCATAAATAGGTATAAAATACTGGAAGCAGCAAGATCAGAAAGGGAAATTGTGGGCGACCGTACACCCACATATTCAATGGAACTCTGAATGAATTTTTCACCGCTGCCTGATTCAAGCCATAAGTTTGCTTAGCCCCGAGCCAAAAAGAAACTCTGCAAATAAATTTAGCCCGGCACACAGAATCTGGCTTAAACCAGATTCCTTAACCTTTCCATGGAACCTGTTTTTGTAACTGCTCTCAAACACGTAATTATAGATAGGTTTTTGTAAGGTTTAAACTGTAATCCTTATTGCTTGCACAAAAGAAAGATCTATTAACTATTTGTTTAAGGATTTGCTTCCCCTCCCCCCATCCTGCCAGGTTCCTCTTTATCCTTCCCGCCATCAAAATGTGTTTATGCTCCCATTGGTTAAAATCGTTGTACCTGTACAAATCTGATTGGTTTAAGTTTCAATCCTATGTTGCTGCTCCTCCCACTAAAGCAGGGCATAAAAGCCCTGCTCTCTCCCTCAATAAACCTCTTGACTGGCTTACGTCACCAGGAGCCATTCTACTAATTTCTACAGCTTAATTTTTAGGTGTTCACAAAAGAGCTTAACACTCGCGAATTATTTGTAGCTGCTTTCTGCCTTTTGTCCCGGTTGAGAGAAAGCTGCTGGCCGGAAATCTCTTCCAGTAAAGGACAGGAGCAGAGGAAGTTACAGGAAATTACATTCAAAAAAGCATTCTTAAGATTTACAGCAGACCTGTCACAAGAAACCCTCAAGCCCAAAAGGCAGTAGTGGGATATAGTGACAAAACTCAATGAAATGAATGCTTCGTCTAGAATACTGCACTGAGCCAGACTCACTTTTAGGTTTGAAAGAAGTATGCATAGCTTCATGGATAAACAACAGCTCAGAAACTTTACAGACTCAAAACCAATAAAAGAAAAACTGAAAGGTCTATTTTAAGACAAGACAGACCAACAGACACACCAAACTTGTGCAAAAAAGATGGTGCCAAATCCCATTACAATTATCTCTCTAAATGTCAATAGACCTAATGCACCTTTAAAAGACACAGAGTGGCTAAATGGATCAAAAAGCTGAATTGTACCTTCTGCTGCCTACACCTGAATAGTCAGAAAAAAACATAGATTCAAAATCAAAGACTGGAGGAAAATCATCCAAACAAACAACTCCATTAAAAAGCTGGAGTGGCCATATTAATATCAAATGGCACAAACTTTAGACTCAGGAAATCTGTAAGGGACAAAGATGAACATTTTGTACTAATCAAGGAATATGTACAATAGGAAGAAATCACACTCCTAAACATATACATACCCAATGAGGGACCAGCAAAATATTTAATACAATTGTTGACAAATCTGAAAGAAGATATCAATAGCAACATAATAATTATGGGAGAAGTCAATACTGCCCTATCACCCCTTGATAAGTCAACCAGACTGAAAAACAATAAAAATATACTAACTCTGAAAAAAGAAATGGAAGAAAGTGGATGAATATGTGTGTATATATATAATATAAACATATATAAATATATATATATACATATATATATGTGGCCCTTCATCCCCAGAAAACTAGATACATTCTTCTCCAATGCATATGGGTCATTTTCCAGAATAGAACACACGCTGGTCCATAAAAATGTCTCCATAAAATCAAGAGGATAGAAATTGTACAGACTACCTTCTCAGATCACATGGCACTGAAATTAGAAGTGAACTACAAAAGACACAGAAGAAAAATTTTAACACCTGAAAATTAAACAACCTACTACTGAACAACTAGTGGGTAAGAGATGAAATCAAAGAGGAAATCAAAATATTCCTGGAAACAAATAACAATGAAGACAGAAATGATCAGAACACACAAAAGGAGTACTGAGAGGAAAATTTATAGCTTTGCAAACACACATCAGGAAGGAAGAAAGGGCCTACCTGGGAAGCTTAAAGACACAACTTATAAAATTAGAGAATGATCAACAAAAGGAACCAAAAATAGGAAAACAGAAGGAAATAACAAAGTTTAGAGCAGAAATCAATAAGGTGGAAATCAAAAATTAATCAGAAAGATCAACAAAAGCAAAAGTTGGTTCTTTGAAAAAAAAATAAACAAGATTGATAAACCACTGGAAAAACTTACAAAGAAGGGGATAGAGAGAGAAACTTGATAAACCAGATTAGAAATTAAAAGATCACTACAGATACTGCAGATATTCAAAGTAATCAGAGACTACTCTGAGAGATTCTAAGTCACAAAACCTGTGAACCTGGAAGAAGTGGGTAAATTCTTAAACTCTTATAACCTTCCATGGTTTAATCAGGATGACGTAGTATATCTAAACAGCCCCATCATTGTTCAGGAAAATAAAATGGTAATAAAAGTCTTTCCAAAACCAAAAACCTATCAAAAATGGGAATAGATGGATTCACTAATGAATTATTTCAAACCTTTCAAGAGGAACTATTATCAATCCTTTTCAGGCTCTTTCATAAACAGGAACACTTCCAAGTAGTTTTTATGAAGCTAACATCACCTTGATACCAAAACAAGACAGAGATGCTGCCAAAAAAGAAAATCACTGACCAATTCCCTGTTGCAAAGATCCTCAACAAAATTCTGGCAAATAGGATCCAATGCTTCAACAAGAAGGTCTAGTACCACGACCAAGTAGGTTTCATCCCAGGAATTCAAGGATGGTTTAACATCCATAAATCAATCAACATAATACACCATATCAACAAAGATATAAAAATCATATAATTATATCAATAATGCATAGAAAGCATGCAATAAGGTCCAACACACATTCTTAAAAAAACTCTCATCAAGATGGGATCAAGAGGTATTTTTCTCAATATAGTCAAGGCCATCTACTACAAGCCAATGGCAAATATTATTCTCAATGGAGATAAACTAGAAGCCTTTCCTCTAAAATCTGGTAGAAGACAAAGCTGCCCTCTATCACCACACCTATTCAACATAGTGCTAGAAATTCTTGCCATAGTGATTAACCAAGAAAAAGATATTCAGATAGGAAAGAAAGAAGTCAAGTTCTCACAATTTGCAGATAACATGATACAATATTTAGATAACCTAAAGACTCTACGAAAAAGATTCTAGAAACAATAGATTCATATAGCAAAATGGCAAGCTACATAACTAGCATACAAAAATTAATGGCCTTTATATACATTAATAATGATAGAGAAGTAAAGGACACTAAAGAAACAATTCCATTCACATTAACATCACACAAACTCAAATACCTTGGAGTCAACTTAACTAAAGATGTGAAAGACCTATACAAAGAAAATTAAAGAAGCATCTTCAAGAGATGAGAGGATGCAAGAAAATGGAGACAAATACCCTGATCATAAATCGGCATAATTAACATCATTAAAATTGCAATACTCCCCAAAGCATTGTACAGATTTAATGTAATCCCTCTAAAGACACACATGGCATTCTTCAAAGAAGTGAATCAAACACTCTGTAAATTCATTTGGAAGAATAAGTACCCACAAGTAGCTAAAGAATCCTTAGGAAAAGAAATATGGGAGGCATTACTTTCCCTAATTTTAAATTGTATTACAAAGCAGTAGTAATTAAAACAGCATGGTATTGGAATAAAGACAGATCTTCAGATCAGTGGAACAGACCAGATTATTCAGATAATCCCCAGACATATAATCAATTTATTTTTGATAAAGGGGCAAGAAATCCAAAACAGAGCAAGGAAAGCCTCTTCAACAAGTGGTGTTGCCACAACTGGTCAGCCACTTGAAAAAAAGTGAACTCAGACCCCCAACTAACACCATGCACAAAGGTCAAATCAAATGGATTAATGCTATTGTTATCAGGCCTGAAGCCATAAAATATATAAAAGAACACTTAGGTAAAACACTCCATAACATTGAGACTTAAAGCATCTTCAAGGAGGAAACAGCACTCTCCAAAGAAGTGGAAGCAGAGATAAACAGATGGGGATATATTCAGCTGAGAAGCTTCTGCAGCTCAAAGAAATAGTGTGTAGCATACAAAAGCCACTCACAAAATGGGAGAAAATATTCACCCAATACCCACTCAGAGAAGAGGCTAATATCAAAAATATACAAGGTACTGACAGAAGTTATCAAGAAAAATAAAATTTAGCCCTCCCTCAAAATGGGGGAATAAGTGAACAGACACTTTTTCAAAGAAGAATTACAAATGGCCAAAAGACAAATGAAAAAATGCTCCACATCACAAAGCATCAGGGAGATGCAAATCAAAACAACTATAAGTTACCATCTCCCACCAGAGATACTGGCACACATCACAAAGACTAATCAGTGCTGGTGTGGTGTGGAGAGTAAAAATCTCTTATTCCCTGCTGGTGGGAATTCCGTCTAATCCATTCATTATGGAAGACAATATGAAGATTCCTCAAAAACTGGAAATTGAGCTCCCATATGTTCCAGCTATACCATTTCTAGGGATATACCTTAGGAACACAAACATGCAATTCAAAAATTTGTTCTTCACATCAATATTCATTGCAGCACTATTTACAATAGCCAGACTATGGAAACAATCAAGATGCCCTTCAACAGTTGAATGGCTAAAGAAACTGTGGTACATATACATAATGGAATATTATGCAGCTGGCAGGAGAGATGAAGTCCTGAAATTTTCTTTTACATTGACATCAATTCCATGTACATAATGAAATTTATTATGCTGAGTGGAATAAGTCAGAGGGAGAAAGATAGACACAGAATAGTCTCACTCATCTATGTGTTTTAAGACAAATTAAGAACATTATTGTAATAATGTCCAGAGACAATAGAGATGAGGGCTGGAAGGACCAGCTCACAATATGAAGCTCAGCACAAAGAGTAGTGAGTGCAGTTACAGAAATTACCACACTTATAATTAGCATAACAATGCTAATGTGTGAGAGAAGTAGAATGCCTGTCTCAAATACAGGCAGGCATGGGGGAGGAATGAGGGAGGCATTGGTGATGGAAAAGCTGCACTTGTGAAGGTGGATATTCTGTTTATGACTGAAACCCAACTACAATTATGCTTATAATCATAGTGTTTAAATAAAAATTTTATTAAAACAATGCAGAATGTTACATCCATTCTTGAAAGTATCTTTAGAAATGAGTTTAGCAATGAGTTGAAACTCAGAAGTTTAGCAATTTTACAATACCCTAAATATCACACCCCAGATGTTTATACAAGGCTGCTGGAAATGTATGTCCATATAAAAATATCTACATATGATTTGCAGCAACATGGATGGAACTAGAAAATATTATGTTAAATTACATAAGCCAGAAGAAGGATAAATACAGAATGATATCACCTATATGTGGTATTTAGAATAACTCCATGAAGAAACACTATGGTCTAAATGGTAAATACTCCAAACACAGTAGGTGCCAGAATATAGTGAGGAGAAGCATTATATCAAGTGATAAAAAAGAAACACAAAGCTTTTACTCTCTTTTATACTACAAAGAAACCTGCAACTACAGAAACAGCTGTTTAGATAGAACAGGTGTTTAACCAACCTCTCACTTCAAAGGCCTATAATAATCTTCTAATGTTTTTATCCACAGAATCTGGTGCAGAATATGATTGGATATCAGGGACTCCTGCTGCGATGCTCACTATCAGTATGTTTTATTGCCTTATCTTATGTATAAAATAACTCTAACATCTTTGTCCACAGAGATTCTTGGAGATATTGGTTGGACATCCTAATTTTGCAGTTTGGTTTTCTAACATATTAAACTCCATATACAGCGCTCATTATGACAATGTCTTGATAAAATACTCCAATTTACCCATTTTATTTTGATTATGGCTTCTACTATGACCTAAAGCTTATGACCATAGAGACCACTGAAATAGGCAACTGCACACCATAGATGTTATAGGTTCCACTCATTCAGTATGTTTTTGCAAATTACTATTATTACCTTCTCTTTTTTCTTTGTTTCTTTTCTCCTTTTTTTAATTCAAGGTATATCAGTATTATATCTTAATACTCTAGCAAGAAAATTATGGTTATCCTAAAATGCTCCATGCACAATCTAATCTGAAAGCATTTAACAAAGTTCACCCTGCCATGATGAAGTGCCTAGAAATTGGAAAACCTTTCCCCTCCCATCTTTAGCCCAATTTATTTATTTATTTTTCTTTCTTTCTTTTTCTTCTTTTATAATCTATTTATTTATTAAATTATTTTAAGTGCTCTGACCCACTCCATAAGGGCCAGGCCTCCAACTACAACCTATGAATAGATCTCTAATGTCTATCTATTAGTGGGCATGAGTTTATATGCAGTGGACTACTCTTTGTTTGCTAATCTATATTGCAAACAATCCATGCCTATATTGTATATAGCCCTTTTACATATTATCTCCCCCGATTCAGAACTCTTTCTATCCCTTTTAATCCTGATCTGTTATCTCTTCATATATAAACCTCTTCACCCTCAGTTATTAATTCCTTAGGAACCGACACTGTCCCCTGTCTCAGTAAACTACCACTCGGCTCCCAAAGCAAAAGGACTCCCTCTCGGCCCCCACATCTCTTATCCTTGCAAGAAACTGCAACCATCACTCCTGCTGACTCGTTCTATGCATCCTCTTTCTCCCAACCCTCCTCAATATGAACTGTTGCATGGTACCAGACTCAGCTCCAAAAGGACCCCAGTTTGAGGACACCACTTGATCCTTTACTGCTGCAAACCATTTCTTAGACTCAATAAGACTTTGGTGTGCAACAAAAATATGCCCCGATCTCGTCTCCACCAGACTATCACAAAAGTCTTAATGGGGATATCTATATTTTATTTGCATGTTCAATTCCTTAATACTTATACATCATAGTGTGTTTATTTTCAAATGTAAAGATAGCTGCCTCCATCTTTTTTTTTTTTTTTTGCTTTCTTTGGTTTTGATTAGTACAAAATTCTGGTAGAAAAGTCTTGCTTGGGATAAAAGCTCAGGTCAAAACCAGGGCACAGAGATTGTATAGCGTTTTACTACCAGATACACCAACAATATAATATGACATCTTTCATTTTTGCAGAGGCACACAAAAGTGGGAAAATCTTGTGTATAGAAACAAATTTGTATCTACTAGGGATAAGAAGCCAAAAAATTTGTAATATAGGGGCACCTTCCACCCTGAACATATTTCATGGGGACTTAACTTAGATCTCTTGTGATTGAACATCGACCGTCCAATCCCGAAACTAAAGATCTCAACATTAGAATTGGCATCGTTCCCTGCAGCAGTAAAAGAAAGTAAATTCCCCCTACGGAAGTGTCTAATATCACTCTGGTACCAACTTGCCCATGGTAGGTTCATATGACATCCTGTCGACGAGGAAATAGTAAAAATTTGATCTAAGGGCAGGTTACACTACCTCATCACATAACTGTGAGATGAAATCAGAAAACACCCCGTCCTTTGATCTGTGCAACAATCAAAATCACTAAATACAGAAGACTGACTACAACAACTGTGACTTAGCAGAACATCTGGAACTAAAAAGACTCTATCCTAGACTTCATCCTAGGATCTGTGTAAAAACCAGGATCTCTACAGAGGTCTGACTTTGACAACCACAACTGAGCAGAACAATTTTTGGCATCACACAGACCTTGAGGTTTGACAAAGAACATGTGTGGAGTCTGTAGTTGGTCTCATGAAAGTATGTTTCAACGGTGGAAACAACCTGTATCTCTTGGGCCAAGAAAAATTTTTTTCTAATTTCCCCATACTGTGCCTCTGAAAAAAATAAAATTAAATTAAAACAAATCCCCAAAACAACAATAGCAAATGATCCTTGCCACACCAGCACCCCTTCTTTTTTTCTTTTTTTATTTTTCTTCCTCTAAATTTATATTTATAACTTCTAGTAAGAAGCTCCTGTCCACTTTCTTTATTTGCTATTTGTTGTTGTTTTTGTTTGTTTCTTTGACAGAACTATAGAACATGAATCATCTTGTTATATTTCTATGTCTTCTACAAGTTGAGAAAAAAATTATAGATGGTATCAGGGGAAAAGCAGTCTCATGAGCATTGAGTGTAAATAAAAAATGATCAGACCTAAGTACCCAATCCAAAGTCAATGACAATAGAATCGAGACCAAAACTACAAGTTATAAACAAGTTATAAACAAAAGGGACCTGTTACACTACCAGTCTAGGGTGCTAAGGGTGGAGGTATGGGATGCATGCTAGAAACAGTGCTGTGAAAATTGCCTTAATTCATTGTCACTATGTAACTTAAATATAACTGTGAAAAACTTATAACACCAAAATAAATAAATAAATCAAATTTTAAAATTAAAAAACTAAAATAAGGGGCCGGCGAGGTGGCGCTAGAGGTAAGGTGTCTGCCTTGCAAGCACTAGCCAAGGAAAGATCTCAACCGCAGTTCGATTCCCCTGCGTCCCATATGGTCCCCCCAAGCCAGGGGCAATTTCTGAGCGCTTAGCCAGGAGTAACCCCTGAGCATCAAACGGGTGTGGCCCGAAAAACAAAACAAACAAAAAACTAAAATAAAAGTGTCTGCATATGGATGTTTATAGAAACTTTACTTATAGTCAACAAATGGGCTGAAAGGATGGGTTAAAACAACCAGATGTCTTTCAGTCGGTAGTATAAACAAATTGAGATATAATCATATTATTCAGCGTTATCTGAATATTAATCAGGATATTATTTATTGTTAAATTCTATTCTACAGCAGGACATTAATACACCATAAATGTATTACCAAACTCCCATCCTAATCTTATCGTAAGAAAAAGAAAAGAGAGGGGGACCGAAGCAATAGCACAGTAGTAGGGCATTTGCCTTGTAAGCTGCTGACCCAGAACAGACCTCGGTTCCATCTGAGGCATTCCATTTGGTCGCCAAGCCAAAATAAGAAAAGAGGGCCAGAGAGGTAGGGCATTTTTCTTGTACACGGGCAATCCTGGACAGACTCTGGTTTGATTCCCAGCATCCCATATGGTTTCCTGAGTCTGCCAGGACTGACTTCTGAGTGCAGAGCCAGAAGTAACCCCTGAGTCCACTGGGTGTGAAACAAAAACCAAAAACAAACAAATAAAAAAATAAATAGAAAAAGGAAAGAGCATTAATTATGTTTTTATTTTTTTACAATACTCCTGTCCAGGATGTCACAGAATTGAATGCATACGCATAAATGAAGTCTAGGGATCCTTCACAATACATAAGGAAAAGGTGAGTGAAAGAAATGGTACAGAATTATGTATTTCCTGATATAGAAAAGACACATCAGATATATGAAGCAATATATCTGAAAATTTTAAGTTGATTGCACTTGATATATCACTCCTTTTTCATGCTGACTAATATACTATAGTGAGGAAGCTATTTTGAAATGTGCTATTTTCAACTTTAATCTTCTGTCTCATATGTTTTAATATTAGTTTTGTGTTTTCTTTTTGATTTGAGGTCTCACCTATCTGTGCTCAGGGATTACTCCTGGCTCTGAGCCCAGAAATCTATCCTGTTAGATTCTGGGGACTATATGAGCTGCTGAGTCAGCTGTGTTGCAAGGTAAATGCCCTAGCCACTGTGCTATAGCTTCAACTGCATATATATTTGTTTTGATATATACATAAAATATTTGTTTTTACATATACATAATATTTGTTTTATATATACATAAGTAAGGATTTGCATGCAAGTTTAGATAAGTTATCTTTTAGATTTTTCTGATGGCATAACATTTTATTTTGTCATTAAAACTAGACATTCAAAAACCTTGATATAGATATAATGGGAACATAGGAACTGCAGCAAGCTAAAATATATATCTCTATTTTAAAGGAAGGCAGGCTATATTTTTAACTCCCTAATTATAGTTACGATTGCTAAACTTCCTAACTTTTTAGGATAGATATAAGTCTAACTAGTATGTGAACTCTATCAATGCTAAACTTTTAAAAATTTTGAAAAAAATAATGTTAAATATGACATTTATGTGAGGTAGTTGCCTCATACACTTTAGAATATCTGACAACATTATGTATTGAAAATCATGAATATTAATATTGTAAAGACGACACTAGACTGAATTCTGGTGCACATTGCTTTTTATATGACTAAACTATTCTGTTATTCCATTTGAAAGTTTGTGTCTTAATTTTTAATGGGAATATAGCTTTATTCAATGTCTATAATATAAGCATAGAATCATAAATAGCAGTTGTACAGCCATTACTCTCTGCAGCTAATTTTCCAGTCTGCTGTCTTGATTATTTGTACCTAAGCTTTCTTTAATAATCCTAAAGCAAAGTTGCCGCAAACTGTAAGTAATTATTTTAATCTTTGAATGCATAATTACTCCACACTTTTACAAAATAGTTTTAAGTCAAAAACTAAAACAGACCCTCTACACAGTACATCTGGAAGACAATATCCTGAAGAGGAGCATCTTAAAGTACTTTCATTATTTTTGTAGTGAGTATGGTGACCAAATGTGTTTTATCATCACAAAGGAATGCTGAAGAGGAATTAATAAGCTCTGGCTCTAAAAAATGAAGCTATATGGAATATATGAATGATTGCATAATGCTTGCATTATTGATAGCACTGGTGTCAATTACTTCAAGAAATTAAAAATCGGGCCCAGAGAGATAGCATAGTGGCGTTTGCCTTGCAAGCAGCTGATCCAGGACCAAAGGTGGTTGGTTCGAATCCCGGTGTCCCATATGGTCCCCCGTGCCTGCCAGGAGCTATTTCTGAGCAGACAACCAAGAGTAACCCTTGAGCAATGCCGGGTGTGGCCCAAAAACCAAAAAAAAGAAAGAAATTAAAAATAAAAACTTATGTAGTAAACTAATTGGAGTTAAACATGAGTTGAACTTAAGTAGTTTAATTAGGAAATGTTTGATAAATGGATTCAATCCAGTTGAACCGGGATATACTGAAATGAATATTTCTGTGTATTAAGTTCACTAAGACTACTGTATTATATTTAAGTTACAATCAGTTCTCAAGGAGTTATAAGGTAGAGATCATAGACAGAAACATGGCTTCTACATATGGAAAACAAAGAAACTAGATATGAAATAGCATTATTTCACCTAATAAATTGATCAAATGAGCCAAAGTAGCTGTGTATAGGTGTCAGTTCTCCCAAAGATATAAAACATGTGTGTGACTAATTAGGACATTTTATTAAATCGATACAGTGATTAACATTGTGTAGACACACAAGATACCATATTATATACATATATTAATAGAAAATTCAAAGGCCTTCTGAAGAATTATTTTATGAGACAAAAGTGGTGCACTGGATTCAACACCCCCCAACTATTTCAAGAGACATAAAAGAAACATGTATATGTCTTTTGAATATTTTATATGTATTTCCTTAACAGCTATAGCTCTTACTAAATATTCTCTTTTACAGTGACAACTTTCCCCACTTTTTGTCTATTCTCTTTGTGATCTGTTCAATAAAGAATTCTGGTACAAGAGTCCCTCAGTTTAAAGTTTATGTTTGAACCAAGTCATGGGGATTGTTGGACTTGTTCTAGCGGTCCCCATATGCACCAATAACACCATGTGGCATTGTTCCTCTTTTGCATAGGCCCATTAAATACTATACATACAAACAAATTATTTTTTTTTAATTTTTATTGTGACCAAAGTGCATTACAAATCTTTCACTGCATCATTTATGGTATATAGTGACAATGAATGAGGGGCATTCCAACCACCAGTGCTGTCCTCCCTCCGCCCCTGTTCCCAATATGCATCCCATATCTTCCTCCTCTACCCCCCAGTATGCTAGTGCAACTGGTCTCCACTTTACAGCTTGTTGTAGATTGAGCAACTATTCCACTGTCATTGGGGATAAAAAGGAAAAGAAAAAGGGGAGAAAAAATATTTGGTGACAACTACCAAAAAAGAAAGAAGAGAGAGAGAAAAAAAGAAAAGAAAAATGGAAGAAAAAAGAAAAAAATGGACTCAGCAAATAAAAAGAAAAATAAATCTCTAAATAATAACCACAAGAGTAAAAAAAGAAAGAGAAAAGTGGAAGAAAAAAAGAGAAGGAAAATAAAGTCAAAAACTAACAAATCAAAACAAAACAAGAAAAATTATGGGTGCTGGAGTGGTAGGGTTTGGCGTTCCACCCACTTTTTTTTTTTTTTTTTTTTTTTTGCATAGGCACAGTAAGCATTGGGGAAGAAAGGGAATTCCTGTGGCCTAAGAGATTCAGGGTTTCTCCATCCTTGAAGCATACCATCATGGGATCAACCCCTGGTTCCATATATCTCATTACCCCATCCCAAAGGCTTTTTTTGTGATGACAGGAAAGTTTCCTCTTGGTTGTGTGTGAGAAAATCAAGCCACTGTAGCTAGCGATCTTGGTATTTGTGCAGGTTATAGGTCAGGGTCTAGGATAGAGTCTCCAGGTTCTAGAGGTTCCTATCCATCGTTGTTGTGGTGTTCAGTCTTCTGTAGCACTTGCTCCCTGTTTTCGTTCAGTCCCTAAGCCAAAGCCTAGGATATTATGGACCCAAATGTTCTGCTCAGTCTCTGTTGTCCAAGTTGGATCTCTGCAATAAGACATCTTGTTGTTGTTGTTGTTTTTTATGTGTCCTGGACTACAGCCTAGGGTAGGGTTTTCGTCCCAAGGTAGGCTCTGTTTAGTCACGGTTGTCAAAGTCAGTTTTCTGTTGTTGGTGCTCTTATTTTTCACAGTTCAAAGGACGATATCTTTTCTTATTTCCATTTAGTGTTAGGTGATGAGATAGGACAGCCTGGTCTTAGGTCTAGTTTTTCTTTCCTCGTTGTCATATCAAAACTGGCACAAGTTGGTTCCAGAGAAGTGTTTTAAATCTCCCAATGGAGCTTAGTTCCTGGTGGTGTTGCCCAGAGTTGTATCATTTCTACGTCGGGGTTTCCGGATGGACTAACACTGTCCAATCTCCTGAAAACTGGTTGTATCCACATGACACATGTTCAGGATGGGAGGCACCCTTCTGCTATAAAAAGTGAGTTCTTATTCCTAGAAGATAAGATCTTGTTTCTGTGTCTATGGTTTCCCCTTTTTTACTGTGCCTATACAAAAACGTATGGTGTCATACTGTGTTGCTGGTGCTATTCTGGGTAAGGATGACAGGCTGCACACACAGTCTCTGTCGTCTGGTTTTGTTCTGAGTTTTTATTCCAGTCAAGGCTTTTTGTACCAAGCAGCACCAAAAATGATAAGGATAGAGAAAAAAATGTATATATTAAAATAGAACAAATAAATAAAACTGAGTTAAAAAGAAAAGGTATTTGAATAAAACAAGTGGTGGAGGAGCCTACTTGTATATTTAGGAATACACATCTTAAGATGCATTTTTATACAGGTATTGAGCTTCCATAGGCAATATAAGACTCCCAATTAAGTCTTTTAATATATTCTTGTGGGGAGTAAAAACCAAGGTACTTTTCGATTCACAGGCCTTGCTTTGCTGCATTACGAGACCAGTCTTTGAGCTGGGTGTTTTGCTGAGGCCGATTCCTGTATGATGCAACAGTCCACAATTTGCTGGGGGTGAGAGGGGCCATCAAGCATGAGACAGCAGGTGTGCTGGTTGTAGTTCTTTGCCAATGCATGAGAACGGGGACCGAGAGAGTGTCTTTCACTGAGGAGCTGGAAGGTGGTTTGTTGGGGGAGGAGGTCAATCTTGGTGCCTACCGAGTTAGGAACTGAGGGTAAAGAGGTTTAAATTAGGGGAAGACAACGGATCAGGATTGAAAAATGAGGGGATAGAGGAGACACAGGGGTAGGGGCAAGGCAATACATGACAGGGGCTATATACAATATATATATAAAGACTGACTTTAAAGATCTATTTGAGGGGCCAGCGAGGTGGTGTTAGAGGTAAGGTGTCTGCCTTGCAAGCACTAGCCAAGGAAAGGACCACAGTTCAATCCCCCAGCATCCCATATGGTTCTCCCCAAGCCAGGGGCAATTTCTGAGCGTGTAGCCAGGAGTAACCCCTGAGCATCAAAACGGCTGTGGCCCGAAAAACCAAAAAAAAAAAAAAAAAAAAGATCTATTTGAGTGTTATCACCCAAATCTTTGGTATTCTATTTCCTTTCCTAGGAACCATCTAAAATGAAGAACATTTTTAGATAATGCTTAAAAAGTATATTTGTTGCATGGGCGCAAATGCACCCACACAGTTATAAAAATGAGTATTAGTAAGAAAAGACACCTCTGCAGGGGTATGAATACGGGAGGAGTTTCCCTCCTCCCCCTCCCCCCAGACCCCAGTTGCCAAACCTGGCCCTGAAGACCAGTTTGTTATGGGGGGATATCGGTCTCCTGGACTAAGTGGTCAGCCCAGGAGGTCATTGGCCAGCTGTCTTCCCAGATTCCCAGCCATACCCATAGGAGAGGAGCAGGAATCCTGGCACATGGGATCGTCTGGGTCCAGCTGCAGCCTTTCTTTCCAGTATGAAAGAGCATGGGGGAGGAGTTTGCCTCCTCCCCATCCCCCCAGAGCTCAGATGCCAGACCTGGCCTTGAAAGCCAGCTTGGCGTGGGGGGCTCTCGGTCTCCAGGACTAACTGGTAAGTCCTGAAGGCCTTTTGCTAGCTGTCTGTCCAGATTCCTAGCCATGCCAGTAGAAGAGGAGCAGTAATCCTGGCATGTGGGAGCTTCTGGGTCCAGCTGCAGCCTTCCTCTCCAGTTTAAAAAAGCATGGGATTGGAGATTCCCTCCTCCCCCCTTCCCCCAGAGCCCAGTTGCCAAACCTGGCCCTAAAGACCAGTTTGGCATGGGGGGATCTTGGTCTCCTGGACTAAATGGTCAGCCCAGGAGGCCATTGGCCAACTGTCTGCCCAGATTCCCAGCCATATCCGTAGGAGAGGAGCAGGAATCCTGGCATGTGGGATCCACAAATTCTTATCTAATAGAGATAGGAACACACAAATCTTGTAATGCAATAGGACCTTACACCCTGAACATTGTGAACCTGGCTCAGGCCTCAGAAGAATGGGCATTCTCCATTCACCCCTGAACCAGGGATGCCATCTATGAAACAACCAAGGTTGTATATAACATCACCTGGAAGCAATCCTCTACCAGGGAAGACCCTACTGCTGCTCTGACATTGACCTACTCAAAAGAGACTTCCCTTAATACCGAGAAGATTTAACAACAATGACCTGCTTTCAGGACAGGGCTCTTTGCATTACCTTCTAATTGTGAGTTGAAACTAGAGGACACTCCATATCATCCTGACTTCAATGTAGAATATGAACAGATTCCAGGATCTTTAACTACAGAAACCTTACAGAAACCTCACAACAGAGACTGTGTGAAAAATAGAAGTGTATTGGCACTATAGACAATGACTGAGGTTGGACAACCTAATATGTCTGGAACCTGGAGTTGGTCTTATGCCAGAAAACTTCAGGTGTAAGGTCTCCTTGTATTTAGGCCAAGGCTTTCCCTTTCCTTTTCCCCCATATTTTACTGGGCCTATGTAAACAACAACTGCCACTCTAACCATTTTTGCTGTGTTCCTTTGAATCTAATCCTTTAAAAAAAAAAACCACTTAAACTTTTGAGGTTTACTTAAACTAATATGCATGTGCATGGAACTATAGAAATAAATACTATGCCTTCAATGTTAAAGAAGTTAAATAAATTTTGTGGGTTTAGATTGCTTTGTGTACTGCTAAGAAGTTTTATAATGTACTACAATCTGGGGACTTGAGGAACAAAGTAATCGTGCGTGGGTTTTGTTTTATTTTTCTTAATGTTCTTTGATTGAAATTTCAAAATTAAGGTGTCAGCAAGGGAATCTCTTCTGAGAATTCTGTTTATGGGTGATTGTCTTCCCACTGTAACTTTACCTTGGCCTCTTTCTTTGCATCTTTGTTCTCATAATAAAAAAATAAATGAATAATAAATAAATAAATTAAAGAAATACAAAAAATAAAATAACATGTGCTCTTTTGCATAGAAAAATATACAATTGGAAGATGATCAGTTTTATGACCCATGGTCAAAACCCATCCATTAAATTAGTCATTTCTAGGAACAAGATGTTCTGGAAAACAGCTGCCTGCATTTAAGGATAATTTCTTTAACAGAATAAGTTCTATTCATTGTACCTCTGAACAGAAAATCTCAACATGTAGTTATACTTATCTTGAGACCAGGTGCACTAAATAAAAAATTTAAATCTCAAAAAGATCATGCAAATGTTATATATGATTATTTATCTTGTGTGTTTTTGAGTGATGGGTTACACTCAGAGGTGATTAGTGCTTCTGGTTCTATGCTCAAGAGGCTTTCTACTGGCGATGCTTGGGGGACCTTTTGGGATACCAGGGATCAAACCCAGGTCAGACAAGTAAGTGCAAGATACGTGCTGCTTGCTGTACTAACTCTTGGCCCACTATGATTGTTTTTTTTTTAAATGATATTAAAAATACAAGGGATAAGTAAGAAGAATTCATAATAACAATATCTTGAACATAAAGATAAGCTCTCAAATAATGGCCTGGCTCAGTCCATAATCCCCATATGATTCCCAGCTTTTCCAGGAGTGATTCCTGAGTGCAGAGCCAGGGATAAGCCCTGTATACCACCAAGTGGGTCCCCAAAATTGAAACATCAAGACATATTTTATTGCAGAATACATTGCACATGAAACTATATAAGATTTTGTACTTTATAAAACACAACACAGAAATTAAGCCTAATTATGAAATACTGGCAAAATGATCTTCTTATGATTTTTAGATATAATACTTTATTACTTAACGTTAATGATATTTTGTCTTTGCTCCACATTGCCTATTTTTTTGGCAAAAATTTAATTGTTGCTTGGAAATGGAATTATTTGTTACTATTACTTATGTTTTATTGTTATTTGTGCTCATGGTTTTATTGCCACTTTATGAAACAACTTGTGTTAACCAAATGGTAATAAAAACAAAGTAAATATTAGAATATTGTTTTACAGAGTCATCAAATTTATTATTTTACAAATAGTCTAATGTTGAACTTATGTAAAATATTTTGTGTTAAATGTGCACAACATCCCCTAATTTCTTAAGGTATCTTGAATTGTTTTATACAATCCTTTTATTTAAAACATGTTTTATATAAAATATAAATGTTTGTTCATTTTGAACTATCACCAAAATTTATATCTCAATGATTTTCTCTCCAAGTTTTTTCTCTGTCTTACTTTCAGCACAACCATATCTGGTCTTAATAAAAAAAAATTCACTCTTTTTTTTTTTCAGCAAAATTATAGCTGTTGAATGAGAGCATTCTGGCAAATAAAAATTATCTTCAGGATAGTTATTGACTTGGCATAGTGCTTCTCAACTATACACGGTGCAATTTGAAAAATATTATACAACATTAAGTTTCTTGGCATGTAACTTCTTGATGTATAATACAATGCTGAAAAATTTTGCATAGTATATGGAATTATTTCTTTATTGTTTGAATGGTACAAAGGATAACAAGTATTATATATTCCAGGGGTATTATATTCAAAGTAATAATATATTTAAATATAGCAAAACTTGATTTTTGTTGGATTTCTTTGGGAAATCACACCCTGCAGTGCTAAAGGATTACTCTTAGGTAGGCTTTGAGGACCATATGTGGTGTGGGGTTGAACACAGGTCTTCTAAATGCAAGGCAAATGCCCTACATACTATACTATTGTTCCAGCCCTACACAACTTTACTTTTTCCCTGCGTTATGTTCACTGTTTATATTCCTTGATCAACATTTGCTTTCAATTCTATATGCAGAAATGGCTAGTGATAAAACGGAAGAAAGGAGTTAATGAAGAAATAGATTGCTCATAAAATAAACCAATAATGATTTTCTTTAGTAAATTGTTATAAGACAATCCTTGACCATTAATATTACAAAAATAAAAATATGTAATAATTTAGCAATTAATGACTAAATTGTGACAGTTTGGGAAGATATCTCAAACAGTAAAGATGAATGTTTTCATGTAGAAGTCTCTGGTTAAATCTTTGGCATTGTCCCATGTAGCCTGTTCCCCAAAAATTTTACTTAAAGTAATGCATTACACTTTGTTTATTGAAGCACTCAAGAGAGCAGCCAGGATATGCAAAACCACCCAAATGTCCAATGAGAGATAAATGGATAAAGAAGTGGTATATGTATACCACAGAATAAAATGCAGCTGCGGGAAATCATGAAATCATTCATTTTACTGTAACTTGAATAGAACAGAGGACATAATGATTAGCAAAATTAACAAGGCTGAGAAAGAAAATAACAAATATCACTCATTTTCGGTGTCTATGGAACAAAGCAAAGGTATAGATAATTGATAACAAACTACTGGTACCAGAATACAAAAATGGAAAACTTCATATGGGGAAGTAGGAGGTAGGGAGGTCAAGGATACTTTGGTAGTGGAGAGGTGAAATAACTGTGTACACCAAGACCAGAAATGTTAGCAACATTGAATAAAAATTACTTATAATGAATCTTATAAAATGTAACTATTTGAGCTTTGTCTTTAAAGAAAAATTAACAATAAAATAGTAAATAATAAGTTTTACTTCTTTCCAACAGCTGCATAGAACTAACTAGTATCTGTGACTTGAGGTTTCCTTGAATATACATATCTTTAAATTTGTGCACCTATTTGCACTTCTGTAAAATGAATCATTTGTACCTGATAAAGTTTTCTTTTGTTTCAGTTAAATATATGTAACTTAAATGGTACCTAGAATGAGAGTGAGGAGATGGTTTTAAGGGCTGGAGTGCAGGACTTGCATGTAAAGGTTTTAGGTTTGATTCCAAATACCAGGTGGTCTTTCAAACAGGAGTAATCCTAAGAACTATAGAACATTACTAAAAAATGTTTCTGGATCATATCAGGTAATACTTAAGTATTGTTAATATATATGTTAGCTTTTAAGATCTAATAAGTACAAATACCTTAAATATTATTTGATTATGTTCATTTTGATTTGCTAATGATCTAAGAATGATATGCATTTTATGAGTGAAATAGAGAAGACAATATACTTAAGATGTTATACTTCTAACATATAAGGAATTTCTTGCTTAAGAAAATTATATACCTGTGTAACCAGAAAACTGGTCTATAAATGATGTGGGTCCTTTTATGTAAAATTAGCACTGAAAACTCCCAATGTTTATGTTTATGAAGATATAGTTGTTTCTCTGGATACTCCAATGTCTTATGTCCAGATCTCCTACTGTTTCCTTGCTGTTGTTTCTCATGTATGCCATGTTAAGTCATACCGGCATCTCACTGGTTCTGCATAAATCATAACACAGCTGTTCTGCAGACTATAGCTGATACTTTGTGTCCTTCCTCTCCTTGATGGTGCTTACTGCCATTTATTCCTTTGTTTTCTTGATTCTCAGGCCATCCACCAGAGCACTACCTTCCTTCTAGGTATGAGTGTAGGCTGCCATTTCTTCTGGTTGAAAGGAGTTTCAAGAAATTTCCTGCTCTGTATTTTCTTTTAAACTTTCTTATTCCCAGTCCCTTAGTTCCAGTTCCATTATCAATTGTCTAGATAATTTTCAAGCTGGCATGATTCAAAATGAGTAATTATCTTTCCTAGATGACCAGATATCTTTATTTTCCCCTTCCCCATCCACCTATATCAAAACACTTTTATGATCCAGGTTTATTTTTGTTTATTTAAAGAGCATGTATCATATAATTGACATAGTTGATCAAAATACATTTATTTCCAGGTAATCAGGACAGAAAAGCATGCTTTTTTATATTTAATTTAATTTTTCCCTTCACCATTTTATTTTTTTAATATCTTTATTTAAGCACCTTGATTACAGACATGATCTTAATTGGGTTTCAGTTATATAGAGAACACCTGCCTTCATCAGTGCAACATTCCCATCACCATTGCCCCCGAATTCCCTCCTCCCCACAGACTCCCCCGCTCATGCCTGTATTTGAGACAGGCTTTCTACTTGCCTCATTCATTCAAATTGTTATGATACTTGTCAGTGGTTATTTCTCTAACTGCACTCACCACTCTTTGTGGTGAGCTTCATATCGTGAGCTGGATCATCCAGCCCTCATCTCTATGGTCTCTGAGAATTATTACAACAATGTCTTTTTTTTTTCTTAAAATCCATAGATAAGTGAGACTATTCTGTGTCTCTCATCCTCTGACTTATTTCACTCAGCATAATAGATTCCAGATTCCATGTACATCCATGTGTAGGAAAATTTCATGACATCATCTCTCCTGATGGCTGCATAATATTCCATTGTGTATATGTACCATAGTTAATTTAGCTATTCATCTGTTGAAGGGCATCTGGGTTCTTTCCAGAGTCTGGCTATTGTTAATAGGGCTGCAATGAATATACATGTGAGGAAGGGATTTTTGAATTGTATTTTTGTGTTCCTAGGATATATCCATAGGAGTGGTAATAGCTGGATCATATGAAAGTTCAATTTCCATTTTTTTAAGGAATCTCCATATTGTTTTCCATAAAGGCTGGACTAGACGACATTCACACCAGTAGTGAATGAGAGTTCCTTTCTCTCCACATCCCCTTGAGCACCAATTGTTCTTGTTCTTTGTGATATGTGCCAGTCTCTGTGGTGTGAGAAGTCTTCATTGTTATTTTAATTTGCTTCTCTCTGATGATTAGTGATGTGGAGCATTTTTTAATGTGCATTTTGGCCATTTGTATTTCTTCTTTGAGAAATTGTTCATTTCTTCTTCCCATTTTTTGATGAGATTAGATGTGTCTTTCTTGTTAAGTTCTGTCAGTACCTTGTATATCTTTGATATTAGCCCCTTATCTGATGGATACTGGGTGAATAATTTCTTCCATTCTGTGGTGGGTTTTGTATTCTAGGCACTATTTCCTTTGAGGTGCAGAAGCTACTAAGCTTAATATAGTCTCATCTGTTTATCTCTGCTTCCACTTGTTTGGAGAGTGTTGTTTCCCCCTTAAATATGCCTTTAGTTTCAATGCCATGGTGTGTCATACCTACATGCTGTTCTATATACCCTATAGTTTCATGTCTGATATCAAGGCCTTTAATCCATTTGGATTTGACCTTTGTGCATTGCTGTAGGCGGCTTCTGTCCTACAACCATCAGTGAGATTTCGGTGAAGCCACTTTAGGGAGAGTGGGTTGCACGGACAGCAAAATACGAAATATAAAATAAATGAAACCACACGGAGTATGTGGGGTCAACACGTTTCTGGCAGGAGTGCGACAAGTTTAATTTTTTGAGCAGGGGAATTTATAGGGGTAAAATTAGCCACAGATGAAGAATAATTATAATCACAAAGCCTAGTATAACAATAACAATGCCTAAACTATGGGTGTGACTGTAAAAATTCTAAGTTACAAGAGAGAAGGTCACAATCAAGCTTGCTTGCAAGCTTACTTTAAATGCAAAATCGGGAATAGGAGGAAGTAGGAACTATCTAGAAACTTGATCTTTCTAGGCTGGACTCTAGTTTTAGAGGTTAAGTGAAGGGAGGAACCAAATCCCCAAGAATGAGCTTCCCTAATTTCTAAAGGAGGGTCAAGATCTGCATTCTGGTTATGCCCTTGATTACCAGAAACTGCAGTCGCAAAGAGAAAAATTGTCTTTGATTTTAGGGCTGACTATATCCAGAAAAGGGGGTTCTCAAATAAACTTTGGTGCTGGAATTTCTGAGCCGAAGTATTTGATAGAGGCTATTATTTTGCCTGATATATACAAAGGAGAGAGAGTTAAATACTGGCTGAAAATGTAATGCCAGGCATCTCTTTGGAAATTCCTCAACCATCCACGCAGGAGAAAAAGGTGTCCACAGCGGGCCTTCTGAGGAACCCCATGGGGGTTAAATTAGTTCTACCCACAAGGAAAATCTGAGGATATATCTGGTGGGCTGAGCCCCCCTAAAAGCCTAGGTATTCCCTGGCAGTGCATGGTGATAGATGGAGGTCTGAGTTCACTTTTTTGCAAGTGACTGACCAGTTGTCCCAATACCACTTGTTGAAGAGGCTTTCCTTGCTCCATTTTGGATTTCTTGACCCTTTATCAAAGATTAATTGATTGTATGTCTGGGGGACATTCTCTGAATACTCGTCTATTCCACTGATCTGAGGGTCTGTCTTTATTCCAATACCATGCCGTTTTAATGACAATTCAATACAATTTAAAGTTGGGGAAAGTGATGCCTCCCATATTCCTTTTCCCAAGGATTGCTCTAGCTACTCACAGGTGTTTACTGTTCCAAATGAATTTTAGGAGTGTTTGTTCCATTTCTTTGAAGAATTTTATGGGTATTCTTAGAGGGATTGCATTAAATCTTTTCAATGCTTTGGCAAGTATTACCATTTTAATGATGTTAATCTTCCCAGTCCATGAGCAGGGTATGTGAGGAGAGAAATTCTTGAAGGGGTAAAAGAAGAAAAAGAAAAAATGAAGAAAGAGAAAAAGTACTACAATAACAGGCAAATTTGTGAAAATTATTGTATCTCCAATGAAGTCATTAAGTCATTGCCAGAAGGTTTAATACTATCTAAATCTGTGTGCTCCTATGGAGATGGGAGTAAAAATAAACAAACAAACAAAAAAACAGAATTCTCACATAGTTGCTAATGTGGTCCCTTGGTTCAGGAATCCAAGCACTATTGCTGACACTGTGACTTTTGTGGGTTGTGTTTTTGGTTGACAGGTCTTCCAGAAGTATAAAAAGGTTGAGGAAAGGTGTTCACACTCCAAAAAATTCTGGTAACATAAGTCCAACTATCAGCAAATTGAAATTTTGGTCATAGTGGTGTCCCTGCAGAGAGCCATAGAGAAGTAGTGAAGCAGAGCCATTAGTATAGCAGCAGTTGTGGGTGATGAATGCAGCACATGAGGCTTCAGCAGGACAGAGGACTTGTCCTGGCCTTTCATCCCAATATTGCCAGCTTTCAGCTTCATGACTAATGTACCCATTATTTTTCATGTCTTACTTAGTTTACATCTCTTTTAAAAACATGGAATCTGAGCTGACTGGATGCAGACATGGTGATTGTGTTTGTATGATTCAGTTTTATTCCACCCCTCAGATTGGCCATTTTGTATCACAGCTTCTAAGATAAAAGAACCATTTTCCATTTCATTGACTACCCCCAAGCAGAGGTAACACACTTTTATGCGATCTCTTTAGAGAGAACAGTGTAAATTGACTTGTGATCCTAAAGCAATTCACAATGATCACAGTGTCTTATTATTATTAAGTCAAGGCTTAAACCTGAATTGTAAGAATCTGTTCGAGAGGTATAACTACCTGAATGGGGAAAATCTTGCTAGAACGTTAATGTTGTTTTGATTAAAGCCTACTTAAATAAATCAAACATTGAGAAATGCTCGATATGTACTCAAAAACATTTAATAGCTTTCTTCTTTACTCTCAATTTTTGGAAAGAATCCTATGTCAGATAAGGGGAATCTGTGACTGTTATGGTCTTCATTTAATCACAGCCCTGGAAAAGCTAAAATATTCATAGATTTAGAAAATAATCAAGTAACAGAATATACAAAGTTACCAAAACAAATGAAAATTTTGAAAAAATTATCCTGTCTTTCTTAAGAAGGAAGATCAAAGTAATCTCTTATACCTAACTGGAGAGAGAAGAAAAGCTTCTTAGATGGGAATTAAGAGATACCAGACTAACATGCCATTTCTTCATATTTTTTTAAAAATTTGTCATCAGTTAAATTTATTCTAACATTTTAGTGGCATAACTTCATATTCTATATGTGTTTATGATTATTTACCCACCCACCAGAAAAGTTCCACCGTTATCACACCACCCAAAAGACCCTCCTCTCATTCCTCCCACATTTCATCTCTACTGACTGTGTGTGGGCTGATAAAGTGGTTAAATTCCAGCGGAGCCTGAGACATGGAAGGAAGAGGCAGTAACGCCAACTCTGTGCCTCTGATCTTTGCTGAATACTAAAAACAGGACTCCAGAAAGAAAATTTGAGCAATTCCCAGGATAAACAGAAAACAATCTTTCAGCTAAGTAACACTTGAGGATGGGTGGAGGCGATAACTACCTTCTCCCTTGGCACTCTAGGCTTAACTCAAATATCTTGAGGTTGATCAGTGGAATCAAATGAAACCCTTTGGCAACAGTCTCTGCTTTCAGAGTAAGACAGGCTTTCCAAAGACTAGGCACAGGGCTGAAGTGTGAAAAGAATTCTTAAGACTTTGGGCAGGACTGGAAAGCAAAGAGAATTCCTCAGCAAAGGAAAAGGGGGGTGGGGGAAGGGTGGCTGCAGAGGCTAACAACAGAAACAATCATTCACAGTTGAGAAAACAAACTGCTCCATTAGGAGGATAAAGCAATTTGAGAGAATATCCTGGTACTGCCATTAAAAGGTTCCTCTCCAGCCTGAGTCCAACAGAAAACTCATGCAGAAGGAGGGTGGTTCGAATCCTGGCATCCCACATGGTCCCCTAAGCCTGCCAGAAGATATTTCTGAGATAGAGCCAGGAGTAACCCCTAAGTGCTGCCGGGAAGTAAATCTCAGATTAACTCAGTTTACTCAAGGCATATTGCTCACTGTCTGTCTTGAGGCCTTACTGATAAGCAGTAAGCTCCTATATGAAGATAACTTACTTCTACTGTTTCATATCCCAAGCACCATAATGTATTTGACAGGTTATGTGAAATTTAGCATATGTGTCTATCAGACTACTTTTTTTAAAGTATGCCACTCGTCTTTGTAGTGTATTCACAGATATGTGCACAAATAATTTGGGATTATTTTCAGCATCTTAAAATGCAACGTGTTCTCAGACCTAGCCTGTGGCTCAGTGATGGAATATTTGTGTGAGGATCTGGATTCAGTCCTAGTCCTATAGGAATTCCCCTGCCTTCTACACCCACAGTTTGAGCTCTCAGTCCTAGACAACCATTCATTTACTTTCTAATATTTCCCTGTCATAAATTTTTAATATGAACAAAGTCATATAACATATTTTAATTGACCCTTCACTGAGGTTGTTTTCAGGGTTTATTGCAGCATTCATAAGTACTTTATTAGTTTACAGACTTATTTTAATTGTGTTATATTAAATTAAATCCTATTTAGCTTATTTATTTATTAGTTGATGGATATTTAAGTTTGACTTTTTTTTTTTTTTTTTTTTTTTTGGTTTTTGGGTCACACTCGGCAGTGCTCAGGAGTTACTTCTGGCTCTATGCTCAGAAATCGCTCCTGGCAGGCTCGGAGGACCATATGAGATGCCGGGATTTGAACCACCGTCCTTCTGCATAAAGGCAAACGCCTTACCTCCATGCTATGTCTCTGGCCCCGAGTTTGATTATTTTGAATAATGTTTCTAATGAGAATTTATGTACAAGATTTTCGGTGGGGCACATTTTCTAATTTCTCTTTGTTACATAAGTAGAATTTGCATCGCTATATTGTAAGGTGAATTTATGATTAATAATTTGAGGAACTTAAAGATTATGTTGAAAAGTTATTACACTATTTGCAATTCTATTAGCAGTATGTAAGTATATATTTTCTCAGTACTCTTTATTTTTGAATATTTTTTCCAGTCATCCATTTATATATAAGAAGAAAACTCTACTGTTGACTTGCTTTTTCATGAAATAATAAATAATCTCTTCACATATTTATTAGACACTTATATATTTTCTTTGGGAAAATATTTATTGTATTTGTTCATTTAAAATTGAGTTGATTACCTAATTTATATTTAATTGTAAAATTATATATTTTAAATGTAAAATTCTTGTCAGATATGTGATTTGCAAATTTTTCCCCATTCTGTGAATTGCCATTTTATTTTCTAATTAGTACATTTCAAAAATTCCAAAGTATAAAATATTTTGATTCTGATGAAGCCTAATTTATCTATATTTTTCATTTTCTTTTTTTCTTTTTTCTTTCTTTTTTTTTTCTTTTTTTGTTTTTTTTGGGCCACACCCATTTGATGCTCAGGGGATACTCCTGGCTAAGCGCTCAGAAATTGCCCCAGGCTTGGGGGGCCATATGGGACGCCAGGGGATCAAACCCTGGTCACGATCTTTCCTTGGCTAGCACTTGCAAGGCAGACACCTTACCTCTTGTGCCACCTCGCTGGCCCCTTCTTTTTTCTTTTTAATTGTATCACTATGAAATTAATGAGTTAAAAAGTGGAAAGGTGAATTTTGGTCAAACAGTATTTCAACACCTATCTCTAAACCAGTACATTTCTAGTCAACCCAACTACAAAAATGTTTGTAATCATGTTGCTCAAATAAAGATATTATTTTAAAAAACCTAGGGACTGGAGAGATAACATAGCAGGCAGTTCACTTGCCTTGCACACAGCTGACCCAGATTTGGTTAGGACGCCCTATCTGGTCCCCCAACCCCTACTCCAGGAGTGATTCTTGAGTAAATGGAAAGCCATTAGTCTGAGTGCTGTAGGTGTGGACTCAAACCCAAAAAATAAGCAAACAAAAAAATAAAATACTAATTGGAAAAAATGCCTGTTTCTCTTCTGTTACTCTCTTCTTGCTCCAAGCCTGCTTCTATGGCAGACACTTTCCCCACACACACTTTTTCCCCTTTTATTATTACTGAAAGAATATCATACATATTATTTTATCTCCTTTCAGTACCCATTTTATGTCCATTACCAACTATCATTGTCACAGGAATCCTTCTCTGTCCTAACTGCTCTCCTCCATTCCCTTTGTGGCTGATGTCATTGTCATGTGTCAAGGCAGTCCCTAAGTCACTGTGATGGCTTGTTTTTTTCTGTGCCTTATCTTAAAGCACTCATGTCTATTCGTGCTTCACTAAAATGTCTTATACCAAACTTATGGAGTTTTGAAGATGAGGCACCATGACATTTCATGGCTACTCATGTAATACTTCTGGTTTATATGGATGCTGAATTTTTTTTTTGAGAAATATCCATATTGTTTTCCAAAAATGCTAGACAAGTCTATATTCCTGCCAGGAGTGAATGAGAGTCTTTTTCTCTTCATATTCAAGTCAGCACTGGAAGGTCTTATATTTTTTGATGTGTCCCAATCTCTGTAGTGTGAAATATCTTGTTATTATTTTGATTTGTATTTCTTTAATGATTAAATAGGCAGGCATTTTTCATGTGTTTTTAAAATTCATCTTTATCTACATTTTGTAGTAAGGCTGATTGTTTTCTTTCTTGTTAAGCACTACCAGTCCCTTATATATCTTGGATAATATAGGTGGATATTAGGTAAATATTCCCTCCCATCCTGTGGGTGCTCTTTGTATCCTTCTGTTGTTTTCTTTAAGGTACAGAATATTTTTAGTTTAATGTAGTCCCATTTGTTTATCTTTGTTTCCACTTGCTTGATCAGTGGTGTTTCATCCTTGATGAAGCCCTTGATTTCAATGTCATGAGTTCTTTCTAAATTTCCCTCTATGCACTTATGTTTTCACACATAGTATTTTTATCTTGCATTATTTATTCTTTGGGTGTCATATGTAAGAAACGAATGCCAAATTCAATAGCATAAGAAAGTATCCTATTTTCCCTTCTAATAATATAATAGATCTAATTCAATAATTGGACCTTTAATACATTTTGAGCTAATTTTTATATGATGTCAAGGGAAAGCCTTATTGAATATGTGGTTCAATTGTCTTAACACAGTAAACAATTTCTTCCACTGTTAATATTTACATTATTTTAAAATTACTTGACTATAATATAAACTTATTATGGATTCTCAACTAAGTTCCTTTGATCTACATGTCTATTCTTCAACTAGTATCATAGTCTTAACTAATAAGTTTTATTGTTCCAGGACTCAATTACAATGTGAATATATGAAAACTTGCCCTTAACCAGAACTAGGAAAGTGTTTTAGAATTACATCTAATTCTGATACTATCACATATCTACAGTCTAAGATTTGAGATTTTCATCACCCCAGATAAGGCACCAGGGGCAATATAAAGATAGGTTTGGGCTTTTTGAGAGACTTACTTTAAGTCAGAAGTTTCTAACACTCAGTTATTGGATTTTCAAGAGCCTCTTAGAACTCAGATGAAGAAAAACATCAGTGTCCAGAAAGACTACCAAGTCTCACATATGCTCTGTACTCACCCTCTCCTTGCATACTCCTCACATATTCATATGTTTACAACCTAGAGATTCTCTAAAATATCTCCTTTTGAATATTTATGGAGCCTTTTTTATATAGGCATCAGGACTAATTCATTGAACTTTGTTTATGTTAATGAAAAAATAATTCATCAAAAATTGGTTCAGGGGCCGAAGAGATAGCATGGAGGTAGGATGTTTGCCTTGCATGCAGAAGGATGGTGGTTCGAATCTCAGCATCCCATATGGTCCCTCAAGCCTGCCAGGAATGATTTCTGAGCTTAGAGCCAGGAGTAACCCCTGAGCCCTAAAGATGTGACCCAAAAACCAAATATATATATATATAAGTTTGTTCAATCTTTAACCACCTCCCAGAGAGTGTAGAAACCAGACTTATAGTAATAACATTTTATACAAGGGTTGGATCTCTTGGAACTTTGTCTTCCATTTTAACTGCTTACCTAAATATCACCTTATTACTAAACTGCTTTAAAATTTTTTTGTTATTTTAATTATCACATATCTGAAAATTCAAATCAAATACTAAGAAAAGAAAAGAGAAGTGTTAAAATGCAATGGCCTTATTTTCCTATAGCAATAAAGTGACAAAGTGAGAAAATATTCAGGGTAAGTTAAAATGTGGATAGACATTTATCTTATATATATTGTTAAATTTTACTGTGATAAATATTATTTGTAGACATGTAAAATAATTCTCTCAATGAACAAAGAGCTAGACTTATCAGAACAAATGAAATGACGAACAGCCAGATTTGGAAGATGAATTATATAATATGAAGAATTCACGGGGATAGAAGTACAAAATTGTTGCTGGGATAGAAGAAATATAGTAAGACTAAAGATATGAGTAATAAAAGGTCTTGATATTATACCTATGCATATGGACAATAGGAAATAAGATTAAATTCCTGCATAAATTCTATATAAAGTCTAAATCGATTCAGAAAATTTGTTTCTAATATTGCACTTGTACTACTTGTACACTCCTGCTCTGGGTTAATATGGTAGTAGAGTATGAGTATAAGGTAAAGAGTGAGTATGATAATAATTATTACTATAGATAATAATTCTTTACTGATATATAGGGAACAATTGTCAGAAATAGTATTACTTGATTTTTATCTATTATGGGTGGATGGGAAGGGTCCTTGTCACATAGATGGAGGAAAGAAGCCATTGTAGTGATGGGAGTGATGTTGGAATGATGTATTAAAGTATTAAGATATTAAAGCATAATTAAAATATTATAAAGGTATCTCAAAATGGAAGAATTTTTAAAGAAAAGTACATTCACTTGCATTTAGTAAATACATTAATAGTAGAATAGAGTTTCATAAGATATACACTACTTTCTTCTTTTTATTTTATTTTTTTTGTAGTGATGGAGAGTTTGAGCACAATGCCTCAGATATAAATGCCTCAGAGATATATCATTTTAAATAAGTATGCCTTCAAAAACAAGGTTTTACTGATTTTTAATGTCTCCTCTTTTGGACATTGATACATTTTATCTGAACAATTAATTGAAAAACAAAAGTTAAGCAACCAGATGATATATTAAATATTCTTTCGTTCTTCAAAATATCAGGTTATCTTAAACTGCTGGAATGTAGGTGGTATGCTTGGCCCTGTGAATGCAACATTCAACAAACAGATCTAATCTTGACCTCACCTGCTAGAGATTGTTTTTAATACCACTTACCTAGGATATGAGTGGGACAGCAGCAAGAAAGTCATACAAGTAGGTTCCTGAGGCCCATCCCAGAATAACTAAATTCAAATATTGGGTATTGGACCCAGGAGTCTACATTATTGTTGAGCTCTTTCTTAAAAGTTATGGTGATCTCACTATCAGGGTGGAGAGCTAGCCATTATTTATTTGCATACAGTGGTTTCTTGAAATAAACGTCCCACTCTCTTGAGTGGTTTTTCTGTTTGAAAACACAACAAATTAAAATATCAGGCCATAAATCAGAGGTCTCACTATGAGAAGATATATTTTAATAATATTTATTTATTTTTAAAGCAACATGATATATAGAATTAAAAAGTTGTTGATAGTTGAATTTAGATCAGACATTGTTCAAACATGCAAACTTTCTCCAGTTTTCTTTTCCTGACACCAATTTCCCCAGTTATCCTCCCATATTCCTTCCCCTCTCCCAACCAACCTCTTTGACACTCATCTCTTTCTCTATTTCTCTGTCTTTGTCTCTCTCTCTGTACATCATTTTTTTTTCTTTTTAGGCATCCTGATTTGCAGTACTATTACAGGAGGATTATCATGCATATCACTTTACTTTCTTCCTTCCGATTCCCAATTCTTTTCCAAAAAGATCATTCTCCAATATTGGTTTTCTCTCTGTCTTCACTATACTTCCACCTTAATATTTTTTATATTTGGGTATTTCTTTTTTATCTTTATTGTCTTTATTTAAACATCTTGATTACATATATGATTGTGATTAGGTCAGTCATGTAAAGAACAACCCCCTTCACCAGTGCAACATTCCCACCACCAATGTCCCAAATCTCCCTCCATCCCACCCCACCCTCACCTGTACTCTAGACATGTATTTCAGTTCCATCATTTATTCACATGATTATGGTTCTCAGTGTAGTTATTTCTATAACTGCACTCACCACTCTTTGTGTGAGTTTCTTGAAGTGAGCTGGAAGTTCCAGCCCTCCTCTCATTGTCTCTAAGGATTGTTACAAAAATGTCTTTTATTTTTCTTAAAACCCATAGATGAGTGAGACTATTTTGCATCTCTCTTCCTCTGACTTATTTCATTCAGCATGATAGACTTCATGTACATCCATGTATAGAAAAATTTTATGACTTCATCTCTCCTGATGGCTGCATAATATTCCATTGTGTATATGTACCACAGTTTCTTTAGCCATTCGTCTGTTGAAGGGCATCTTGGTTGTTTTCAGAGCCTGGCTATTGTGAATAGTGCTGCAATAAATATAGGTGTGAGGAAGGGTTTTTTGTTTTGTATTCTTGTGTTCCTAGGGTATATCCTTAGGAGATATTTGGGTATTTCTATGAAAAAATTTTTGCACCACAATAATGGCACAATTTGTCTGCCCTGCCATTGCTACTTTACCTGACTGTCCTGCACCAGAAGTGACTGTGCTTGCCTGTGCAACCCAGGACACACCAAGAGGGACCCATATGCAGATTCGGGCCTCTTCTTTGGTGCCACAAGGGCTCTTATTCTTGCCAATTCCACAGTGCCTGCCCTGAGCACCACTCCTGCAAGGTATATTGTTTCGAATCACTAGTATCACCAGGATCACTATTATCACTGGGATCACTAGTATCCTGTATAACACTGAAGTACCTAAAGTTAGGGCACTAACATAGTAAAATTAACAAATTATAGCATAATAGTGTGCTAAAATTAAAAAGCAGTTCAAATTTTAGATAATTGGAAATATAAATCTCAAATCACAAATCTAAAAAAACAACAACGAAGAAATAAAAATTCGCAAGTTCTAGTAGACAAGGATACTAGTGCTGTCAAATCATCAGTCAAGAACGTAGTGATAGCACAGTTGGTAAGACATTTGCCTTGCACATGACTGACCAGGATTTAATCCCTAGCCTTCCATGTGGTTGCCTCAGCCTGCCCCAGAGTGTTTTCTGAGTGAAGAGCCAGGAGTAATCCCTGAGCAACTCCAGGTGTGACCCAAAACCAAAAACAAACAAACAAACCATTGAAGTCCAACAAAGCCTCAACTCTCAATAATGAAGAATTTGAAATAATGCTCCATTCAATGGTCTGGGAAATCAAGCAATAATTGAAATAACAATTCAACCAACAGAACAAGGAACTGATCCAGGCTATCAAAGAATATTACACACGGGCTAAGAGTATTAAAATACAACAACCAGCCATAATAGAATTCAACATGTGGAGGACTACATTAGTGACATTGAAGACAAAATACTGGCCATCACCAAGAATGAAGTGAGAAAAGAAAAGTGATAATAGAAGAGTATGAAAAATTTGTGATAGATAATAACAGGAGAAATAATCTTCAAATTATAGGAATCCCAGAAGAGGAGAAAAAGAAAAAGGGAAGAATGGCTGCCAGAAAAAAATTATCTGGATATGTTCATTTAGGTATTACATTATTGTTTGAAAAAAAAAAAGCGACTTGTGATAAAATTCTTAAAAATTGTGGACACTGGATTTTATACAACCCTGCCCCCAGGTAGCTTATTCCCCTCATTCATCCAGTGGAGCATCTCATGACATGATATAGCATTTTTTTTGAGCGTTAGCTTTTGACTTCATAATTTGTGCTTAAAATAAATGCAACACTAGCTAGATGTTCCCGTGATCGTTGTTTTCATGGAGTCACCATGTATTTAGTACAAGGAAAATTATTAGATGTTAACTCTAGTCTTCTCTTGCTAGAAAATGAGTAAGCTTACTAATAGGGGCACATCCAAAGTGCAGTTTTGGAAAGACAATTTATAAGGTTATGGAAGTTGTAAAAAAAAATTACATTAGACTTTCAATTATTTTAAAATACATAAAAGTTATTTTAAAGACTGTGTTTCATCATGGTTCTTCTTGCAACATTAAAATGCGTCTATTCTACATGACAAAGATATTTACAGAACTTGGAGAAGTTAAGAGTATTAGAAAATCCTCAACTGACCATATGTATGTTATTAAGTGTTTTCATTTGGCACTTCTTTGCGATTAGCATTCCAAAGTTTGTCCTGACTGGTTGTGGATACCATATGTTTGGCAGCATCCCTTCAAGTTCTGCCACGTGTTCATTTTGATAGTACATGGACTATGGTAAAAGGAAACAAAAGATTACCACATTTAAAATCCTCATTTTAAAATCCAGGAAGTACAAAGGCTGAGTGGATCACATTTTTATCCTGTGGTTAACAGTTGTTATATGTCTATTATACCTCAAAGTATAACTTTCAAAACATATATTCCCAAAATTACAATAACTTTTGAAATAAACAAACAGATCTTGGCCTATTTAATTTGTTTAATCAAAAACATAAAGATAAATTTTTTAATTGAACTTAGAAGGAAAAGGTCGTATGATAATCACTGAGCTTACAAACCTCTAGAATTATTTCTTTATAAAAAGAGATTTGGAAGCCTCCCAAATAGTATTTTCGGGGATTTAAAACTGGCCTTTTAAGTGGTAAAAGAAAATTTCTGTCTCTAAGGTCCTTATCTTTGTCATCTTTGGCATTTTACTTTTTAGTCATTTCCTTTTTGTTAATATAAAATAGACAACAGTCTATGATTACCACAGTGTGAATGAGAAAATTAGATCTAGTAACATTTTTTTGATGTGTAAACACAAGGAAAACTGGGTATTGACTCTCTCTTTAGCTGAAATGATCAAAAGGCTAATTAAACAAATGTTCCACCTTTTATCCTTCAGCCATTTAATGTCAACTTCTAAGAGTAATAGGAAGGAGTAATTATATATCACTCTTCTCCATGTTCTTCTGAGGATCAAATAAACGATAGGCCAACTCTTCATATCATATATATTTTGGGACTAGATTCTAAAGATACATGACATGTGCTGTTCTACAAAACAGATTTCTTCAACACAAATATGTGTGAAAAATTGATACACCATGAAAACTGTGCTGGGAAAGCCAGATTTTAAGTTGGTGACTCTATATTGAAAAATTTGATCTGATATTCATCACATTTGCCTGCTTTAGGTTAACTAATAATTGTCTGCCAGAAATATTTTCATTTATTCTTCATTCATGCCAATGATATTTAAATTCAAAGTGTCATGTTCTATGTTGGGAAATTCCACAGTGTTCAAGAGACATGCTTTCCTGTACTCTTGACATTTATAGTTCAGAGGTAAAACATTTTAGTCAAGAAACAGTGATATAAATTGGTAGCCACCAAGAATAGTATTTTTTGTCATCAACTTCATGAACATTATCAGTGCTAGGATTTAGAGGAGGTTTATCTAAGGAAGGAACCAAATGAAAAAACAAAAGTGTTTGGCTCAATACTGACTATGGGCATAAGAAAAAATATTTTCTCACATCAATATTTTTTTTAAAAAAAGGTCAAGTCTCCCTTCTCTCCTCTCCTCTCTCCCCTCTCCTCTCATCCCTCCTTTCCCCTCTCCCATCCTCTCCCCTCTCTCCTCTCCTCTCTCCCCTCTCTCCCATCCTCTCCCCTCTCCCCTCTCTCCTCTCCTCTCTCCCCTCTCCTCTTCTCTCTCCCTTCTCCTCTCCCCTCTCTCATCCTCTCCCCCTCCCCTTTTCTCTCTCCTCTCCTCTCTCATTTCCCCTCTCCCCTCCCCTCTCCACTCCCCTCTCTCCTCTCTTCCCTCTCTCATCCTCTCCCCTCTCCCCTCTCCTCTCCTTTCTCCCCTCTCCCATCCTCTCTCCTCTCCCTTCTCCCATCCACTCCTCTCCCCCCTCCTCTCCCCTCTCCCCACCTCTCCCGTCTCCTCTCCCCTCTCCCCACCTCTCCCCTCTCCTCTCCTCTCCCCTCTCTCCTCTTCCCTCTCATCTCTCCCCTTTCCTCTCTCCTCTCCCCTCTCCTCTCTCCTCTTCCCTCTCTCCTCTTCCCTCTCTCCTCTTCCCTCTTTCCTCTCTCATATCCCCTCTCTACTCTCCCCTCACCTCTCCCCATTCCCCCATCCTCTCTCCTTTCCCCTTCCCCCCTCTCTCCTCTCCCCTCGCCCCTCTCCTCCCCTCTCTCCTCTCCCCTCCCCCTTCTCCATCCTCTTCCCTTCTTCCATCCCCTCCCCTCTCCCCTCTTCTCTCTCCTCTCCTCTCCCCTCTTTACTCTCTTTCTCTCCTCTCCCCTCTCTCCTCTCCCCTCCCCTCTCCCTCCTCTTCTTTCTCCCCTCTCCCATCCTCTCCCCTCTCCTCTCCCCTCTCCTCTTTCCCCTTTTACCTCACCCCTCTCCCCTCTCTCCTCTGCCCCTCTCCTCTTCTCTTCTCCTCTCTCCTCCCCAAAAAAGGTCAAAATCATTTTAAACTATGCATTTTGAAAATACTCCTTGTAAATATGCTAATGTATATAATATAGAACAAAAGTATATGTTAAAACATTATGAAATAACCAAAAAATGCTGAATTTAAACATTTAAATTTAAATTTAAACATTAAAAAATACATGTTTACATATAAACCATTTTAAGGTTTTTGAAAGTAAAATATGGATGAGAGCATAGACTTGTCAAAACCCAAACAAGACTACGTGCTGATGGATTTGAGTGACCTGACAGATTTGTGTGTTTTCCCACCAGCTAATGATTTGAATAATAGAATGTGACATTAATACAATAATATTGCTGCGAAGGCCAATGTGGAGAATTGAAAGCAGTTCTTTCCAATAAGCCTTTTTCCTATTGGCTGTGTATATTATCAAAACCTCATGAGGATGAAAGGGAAATCATGCTCAACATGTTACAAGTGATGATCTAGGCATTTGTTTCACACTCCTCCATTCTCCTTGATGCCAATATTTGACAAGCATCTTTAGCATTCTTCTATTAATTCTCTAATTCAGTCAAGAAAAACACCTAATGTGATGTTGGAAAGACAATTTATTTATATGAAATATGGCTAATGATCAATGCAAGATATGAATAATTGAACAAAAATAAAATAAGTGTTTTATTTTATAATATCAGTTCTCTTGTTTAGTTTTGAAACTCTTCAAAGAGAGAAATTGGCCAGACTACATGTCCAAGCCACATATGATTCAGGAGGTTTCTGTTATCATTTTAAAACCTATTTCCAAACTCTGGTGAAAGATTGAATGAGTATTCCAATTCTTGGAAATTATAATTAGCTTTTATATATATATATATATAAAATGTTGCTGAAAACCCATGACAGAGATCTAAAGGATCTCTAGAGATCTCTGTATATTAAAGTTCTGTGGAATTTGTATAAAAGGTTGTATACAACCTTGTATAAAAAGTTGACCTAAGACAGGCATGAGTCAAATTAACTTAAGCACATAAGTCAGTTCACTTGAAACACTCCAGGAGTCTTCCCAGTGTTTTATTTATCCCAGTGTCTCCAAGTCTTATAAATGGAACACATGGTTTGAAGCACCCCAAAACAGTCAGTAGGGAGAAGAACAAGTTATATTAGCTTTGGGAATCTCAGAGCTTTGGAATCTAGAAGCAAGCTAAGAAGGGTGTGCATCTAGAGTTTGGAAATGAGAGATCCTTGGAAGAGTAGTTTCAATTAGAAGAGGTCAAAAGGTAAATGTTCCTGGGGGGAAAAAGAGTTGCTTAGAAATAACTGAATTCGATACACTATTATTCTGTGAATGGTCTTGGGTGCCACTAGTATTACATTATGAAAAAAGAACCCCTTTACATTGATCTATTTAAGTACAATAAAATTTTCTGTGATTTAGTTACTTTAAGAAATGACTTCAGCTGTTTTTTTTTGTTTGTTTGTTTGTTTAATTTTGCTTTTACAGTTTTCTAATATTCTAAAATGAGAGATTTGGTTACCTTCACAAGCTAATTGCATCCAAAATAAAATAGATATTTTTTTTTAGTTTCTGATATTTTAACTGTTATTTATACATTATAAAATTGGATAGATTCTAGAATCTTCAAGGTAGCAAAACACAAATTTGATAAATAAACAAATACAATATATATACAAATAAATAAATACAAATAAATAAACAACTGATTCAAGCACAATAATACCAGATTATAAATCTGATCTCAGAACATTTATAAGACTAATAATGGTAGGAGTTGGAGCAATGGTGCAGCAGTAAGGCACTTGCCTTGCACATGGCTGATCCAGGTTGGACCTGATTCTATCCCCCAAGTCCCATATGGTCCCCCAAACCAGGAGCGATTACTGAGTGCATAGCCAGGTGTAACCCCTGAGCATCACCAGGTGGCCCCAAAATTTAAAAAAAAGATTAATAATGGCAATAATACCTAAGTATTTTTTTATTAAATTTCACATTTACCTAGCTATTTCAACTAAAAAGGTAGTGGAAGAATTATTAACCATATTTTACAAATAAGGAAACTGAGACTCAGAAAGACTAATAGGCCCATGGAAATATTGAAGAAAATGCCAGGACTAGAACCCAAGATTGCAATTCCAAATTTATTAATTTTTCCATTATTCAATACTGCCTTGTTTCATCTTACAGGCTTGTTTTTAATTTTAAAGAAAAAGGAAAGATAAATAGTTGAAAAGTGACTTTAATATTGAAAGAATAAAAATTAAATGCAAATAAATTAACCTAAAGTAGCATACACTATTTTATGAAATAGAGCTTTATTACCCAATTTACATATCCCATACTTGGAACTTATAAGTCATCTATTTTTGTAGTGTGAATTTTGTGATATTTCAGTCATTTACATTTTCCTAATAATAGTAAATTATATTAAATGTCTTCAAACTTCATTATGAGTCATATGTGAAAGCCAGTTCTGTATACTCTAACAATAATGTTCCTGTTCCTTATTTTAGCTACCAAAAATGAGACATAAGACCAGTAAGTTTCATATTTTATTTTTATTATTTTACTTTATAAATAATGGTGTAAAATCAAAGCAATCAAGAGCATTAATGTTTATTTCTATTTAATAGTTTAAGGATATGTTTGACAATTTGATACAGAAGAACGATAGGAAAAAATCTTGATTTACTTTATCTCTAAAATAATTTAAAAGCTTTTTAGTAATTCCATTCTTGAATTAAACTATAGTAATTTCCAATTGGCTACATATTAATATAAAAAAGCAACTAATATTATGGTTACCTTTAAGAAAAATAAATTAGTGGACAAGTCTCTTTTATGCTCCAATCACTGAAGGTCAGAAACATTTATCAAATTGCTATTTGATTTAAATTCTCAACTTTTTTGTTTTGAAGCAAAATGCTTTATGTTCAACATAAAGAATAGTCTATTCCTATTAAGATATTAAAGTAGAGTAAGTGTAACTGTAAGTAGAAACTTTAGCCCAAACTATAACAACCATGACCCTGAACTTAAAATCAGCCATGGATTCAAAGGGCAGGAATTTTAGCTTTCTTCTCTAACTTTGGATGCAATATCAACAATCCTGAAATGAAAGTTAGGTTCTTTTAGAAAAGGATGTTTTTCTAATACTGTAGAGGACATAGAAAGGTCATTTATTATTGAAACAAGAAACTTTTCTTTATCAGACAGGAAATTACATAACTGCTTGAAACATAAGTCAAAGTTTCAAAAATGAACAACTCCATTTTTCTGACTAAAATAGTATGGGGTATCGGCTGGAGCCATAGCGCAGTAGTAGGACTTTTGCATTGCATGCGGCTGACCCAGGACTGACCTCGGTTCGATCTCGGATGTCCCATATGGTTCCCCAAGCCAGGAGCGATTTCTGAGCACATAGCAAGGAGTAACCCCTGAGCGTCACAGGGTGTGGCCCACCCCCCAAAAAAAATCCTCAAATAAAAAAAAAAAACAAAAAAAGTATGGGTGTAATGGTGTAATGAAAAGGATATAAAATAATTTAATAGTTTAAGCCTTAGATACAGAGAATAAGTGTACTCACCTGGTTTGAAACATAAATGCTAAAACTAGAGGGAACATATTGTGTCATATGATGTTTTATTTTATTTTATTTTCAAATTATAAAATGTTTTTGTCGATGTGAAGCATTTGTGAAAAATACATAATTTGGGGCTGGAGCAATAGCACAGGTATGGCTTTGTCTTGCATGCAGCCAACCCTAAAACAGACCCAGGTTTGATTCTCGGCATTCCATATGGTCTACTGAGCCAGCCAAGGATGATTTCTGAGCGCAGAGCCATAAGTAACCCTTGAACGTGGCCAAGCGTAGTTCCAAATCAAAAACAAAAACATAATTAAGGTATACAAGTGAACTTTTATACTCACTTACACAAAATGTATCTATATAACCTGACAAAGACAAGAAATTAGATTATCAAGAATATCAACATTTCAGGAGAGCTCTTTATATTATCTACCCATCCATTATTCTCTTTTCTTCTTTCTTGGGCAATATCTGGAAATTTTCAGGGTTTACTACTGTCCATGCATTCAAGAATTACTCCAGATCAGCTCGTGGGACCATATGCAATGTTGGAGAACAAACTCAAATTGGTCACATATTATTGCTCTGGTCTTTTAATCTCTATAATTTTTCTAAAGCAGGTAGAGTTGGTATTCTGCCATTAAATATTATAGTTATATTTTCCTGGGCTGGTTACTTGGGTGTCTTTTTTTTGGGGGGGTCACACCTGGCCATGCTCTGGGGTTACTCCTGGCTCTATGCTCAGATGTCGCTCCTGGCGGGCATGGGGGACCAAATGGGACACCAGTATTCTAACCAACCACCTTAGGTCCTGGATCGGCTACTTGCAAGGCAAACGCTGCTGTGCTATTTCTCCGGCCCCTGGTGTCTTTTTTAAGTGGAGGCAGAAAACCACTCAACACCCCTAACTACCAGCCACCACGTCATGTAGATTTATTGGCCAAGATTCAGAGATTCACTACTGGCCCCAAGACATAAAACACTGACTGTCATGGATACTGTAGTCCTCTGACTGAAAACTTAGGGGGTGCCCACCCAAGCAAAACCCCAGAGTCATGCCCAAAGCCTAAAGCTTTCATTATGCCAAGTAGCCTAAACAGATATACCAGTTTGGTAGTCTTCTCAGAGTAAGGGGAGGCAGCCTCCTCCCATAACTCAACAGCCATCCCCACATCCCACAATTACAGCCGTGCAAGCAAGCTCGTCTGCCCTGTTGCAGAAGTAATAGAGTCCCTAGAGATATGGTCAGATTTGTGATGCCTCCACATTCTACAGTGCTGATAGCACAGTAGGAACACACCAAATTAGACAGGAAAATGAGAAAAGAATATAGAAGCCTATTTAGCTTAATAAATAAAAAAAATAATAACAGAAGGCTGAAATAGCAACAAATTGATTAGTAAACCCTCAATGACTTAATGACCCTATTGTGAGATATAACAATTTATACAAACTTTCTTTTACTAAAATACATTTCAAATATTCCATTAGCAACCATATAAAAATAATTATTTTGTTCTTGTGAAGGGGTCAGATTTGGAGGGTGGGAAACTCAGGACAACTAAGGAGGGAAGGTCACACAGATAGTAGGTTTGGTATTAGAAAAATGAAGGACAGTTTTATAAAAAAAATCTTTGTAACGATGGTGTTTAAATAAAATATTAAAGTATAATAATGATATCTTTCTAATTTGAATCTTAAAATTAACAGAATAATGAAGTTTGTATTAGTTGATATTTATCATTTTTGGTTTAGAATTTTTTGATAATTATATTCTTTTATGAAGTATTTCTAGGCAAAATATGTCTATTATATATTGTGACACAATTCAATTATATAATTTAATATTATATAATATATTATATATTAATATATATTAATGACATAATTTTATAATATAATTTCATAATTCAGTTATATTTTAACTATTTTATATTTATTAAATTACTTATTAACACAAATAAAAACACATTTATGTATTTGAAGAATTAATATTGTTACATGTCATTTCCTAATGACCTACTTTGACGAATAAAAATCTTGATTTTATTGTATTTTATTATTGTTGTTTGGGGTTTTTTGTCTGTTTGTTTGTTTGGGGGTCACACCCAACAGCAGTCAAGGGTTATTTCTGGCTCTATGCTCAGAAATCGCTTCTGGCAGGCTCTGGGGACTGTATGGGATGCCGAGATTTGAACCACCATCCTTCTGCATGCAAGGCAAACACCCTACCTCCATGCTATCTCTCCAGCCCCTTATTATTTTAGTTGTATATAGTCTAAACAATAAAATTTATTTTAGTGAATTTAGTCATCTGTGGCTTATACAATTTATTTTACATTTTTATAGACTTTGGCTATCATGTTTTGGCTCCGAATACAATAAATTTATAAAAGATCAAATTTCCTTTCAGCAAAATGCTTGCGTACTCTAGTAATATTACTTAAAAAAAGCTTACTTTTTCCATTAAGTAATTGTGCTTTTTTTTTTCCAAAAATTAAGTAATCATAAAAGACATACATCATACAGTTTTGAGCAGGTTATTTGGGAGAGTATTGATCTATCTTTTTTTGTTGTTATGTTATTATATAACATATATATAATTATAGTTTTGAGAGGTTTACATCTTTGTTTGTTTTTTGGGGGGGTTACACCCAACACTGTTCAGTAGTTATTCTTAACTCTACAATCAAAAATCACTACTGGTGGAAATTCAGAGATTTAATATGAGTCAGCAGTTTGTTTGTAAGGCAAATGTCCTACTAACTATACTATCATTTCATCCCTAATTCTGATAGTTTTGAATTGATTCTTAAAACCTAGAGTTTGATGTTCTTTAATGTTGACCTTTCATTAAAATTATATTGAGTTTTTTGTGTGCTTAAATATTTATTAAAAAGTTGGAGAATTAATTCACTTATTCTTAAAAATGGTATCCTGATGGTGCTATGATCAACATTATATTAAATAAAGCAGTGTGAATATAATTGAGTTGACTATAACTAATGTCTAAATGGAATTAAATCTTTCATGAATGTCTTTTATTTTATCTTAGCAATGTTTGTACTATCAGTGTTTGTTTTTAGGCACAATTTGTAAAATTAATTTTTAAAATCTATAGTTTATGACGCTCTGTAAACACAATTATGATTCACTTTACAAACTGTTTAACATTTTCATGTAAATACTTATGCCTTCCGGTAATAGAGACATTGATGGGGATGCCTCGGAGGTAGAGACCTTGCATATGTAAAGTCCTAAGTTTGATTCTACAACTGCCAAAACAATTTTGTTTTGTTTTGTTTGGCTTTTGTAGCACATCTGGCAATGCTCAAGGCTTACTCCACCTTTCAGTGTTCTATCTCACTGTCTTCAAAACTTATTTTTAAGAACATAATTATTCTTTTGGAGAGGGTGGGACCCTACTGGTTATATTCAGGACTTACGGTACTTAGTCTTGGCTCCATACTCAGGGATCATTCCTGGCAGTACTTGAGTAACTAACTATATTTGGTGCCAGTGATTGAATTGGTATTGGCAGCATGCAAGAAAAGTGCCTTAATTTATATACTATTTTTTCAGGCCCAGACAGCATTTTTATTTTATAGAAGCATTTCACTTTTATTTGCTTTCCTTATTGAACTGATCAGGGCGTGCAATATGCAAAAATTAAAGAGTGCATTTCTATTGTTTTGCATTGCTAGTTTTAAAATAAAATAATTCAGCCTTCCTCCCTTCCTTCATTCATACATCCATCCTTCCTTCCATCTTTCCTACTATCCTTTCTCCTATCCTTTCATTATTCCTTCCTTCTTTCCTACCATTCTTCCTTCCTTCCTACTTCCCTTCTTTCTATCCTTTATTCCTACTTTCTTTTCTTCCTTTCATCCTTCCTCCCTCCCTTCCCCTGGATCCTTCCTTCCTTTCCATCCTTCCCTTCTTTCTTCTCTCCAATCCTTTCTTACTTCCTTTGTTCCTCCATTTCTTCATTTTGTCCTTTGTTCGTTCCATTCTTTCCTCCCTTCCCTTTTTCCTTTCTTTCTTCCTTCAATCCTTCTCCCTTATTACCTTTCTTCCTTTTCTCCCTTCCTTTCTACCTTCCCTTCCTCCCTTTTCTTCTTTCTTTCTTCCTTTCCTCCCTTCCATTTTCCTTCCTTCCTTTTGTCCTTCTTTTCATTCCTACTTCATACTTACTCAACCTTCCTTTCCTCCCTTCCTTCTTCCTTCTTTTCTTCCTTTCCTCCCTTTTCTTCTTCCTTCTTTTTTCTTCCTTTCCTCCCTTCCTCTTCCTTTTCTGCCTTCCTTTCCTTCTTCCTTCTTTTTTCCTTACTTTCCCCCTTCTTTTCTTCCTTCCATTTTTCCTTTCTTCCTTCCTTCCTTCCATTTTTCCTTCTTTCCTACTTTTCTCCCTCCCTCCCTCCCTTCCTTTCTTCCCTCCCTCCCTCCCTCCCTCCCTTCCTTCCTTCCCTCCCTCCCTCCCTCCCTCCTTCCTTCCTTCCTTCCTTCCTTCCTTCCTTCCTTCCTTCCTTCCTTCCTTCCTTCCTTCCTTCCTTCCTTCCTTCCTTCCTTCCTTCCTTCCTTCCTTCCTTCCTTCCTTTCCTACAATGCTCAAAAGGCCTAGAGGCCTATCCAAGTGATTTACTGTCATTTGGGCCAGTAATTCAATACCATCCAGAAATAATTTCTGTTCTTGCCCTATGGAATCAGAGATTGCATCAGCCCATGATGCTGGGGTTACATGTGGTGCTGCAGATTAAACAGTGTCTTCCAAGTATAATTCATGTTGCCATAAATCCTGTACTATATATATATATACATATATATCCCAAAAATTCATTAAATTCAGTGAAATGAATTGAAGAATGAAGGTAATCACAGACTATAAATGGTGCTATGTTTGTGGATAATATTTCACTTTATTTAGAATAGTTCACAATAACTCTAAGAAATTATAAAATCTGTCTTTATGAGAACATATCACTGAAGTGGAGTAGTGGGATTAGAAATATACCCCAATTATGCTCTCAGATATACAGGTGTTGAAGTTACTCAAGACAAGATAGGAGCTTGAAAATAAGAGGAAATTTAGCTTAGTACAAAAATGTCAACATGAAAATTTCAGCAGGGTAGGTTATGCAGGTAGTCATAGAATTGAAGACAAGTGCCTAAAATTTCCATTAGTTTATTTTAATGGTTAAAATGGCAGAAGATGGAAGAACACAAAATATAAATTTTGATGAAATGCTTATATATAATAAAGTGTAAAGGAACTAAAATGTGTGGTATTTATATATTTTGAATTTTAAAATCCAGACAGCTTTAAAAATAGTATGTATATTTATCTAGATATAAATTGTATGAGCACACAGTGAAATTTCTTTGAAAGATGTTCTACATAACAGAATTTCCTAAGGGCATTATTTATGAAAGATAAATTATTAAATATTTGTTATGAAGAGCATATATAATATTCTCCATTTTTATAATAGAACATGACCATATGTTTACATGTACCAAATGCATAATGGAAATAACTTTAGTTTATATTAAAATCTCTAATAAAATAAAAGAATTTTTGGAAATGTTCACAATATAAACCATAACAAGAAAGAAACTGGCTGAAACTAACATTTTATCTGTAAGAGTCAATTGGAAGAATTAGTTTGATGGTTGAAGCAACAAAGAAAATAAGAATATAGCAATGAACTTGTGACTGAATGCCATCTATATAAGGAAGGCAATTAAAGCACACTTTTATACTTAAAGGTATGCTACTGCCTTTGCCAGCTGTCTGAGTTGAGTCATTACCTATGAGATAATCCATTTCTTGACAAAGAATAGATTGTTTTCACTTTTTTGCTTTATATGAAGGCCATGGTATATTTTCCTTTTCAAAGTTGCAGTCATGGAATCAATTTCTACTGTATGTATGCCATAGAACATATTTTCAATATGTCTAGTGTTAGTAGACCAAATCATACTCTGCCTTGTTGCTTTCCTGAGAAATCAATAAAGTCAGGTAGTAGTGAAAATACCATCTGCATAAATCTTTTAAGAAATACCCCAAATAGGGTGCTTGCCTTATATGTGGTAATCTATGTAAGATTCCAACTCTCCATAGAGTTCTTTAGCATCACCAGGCATGATCCTTAAGTGCAGAGTAAGGAATAATCCCTGAACACCATAACGTGGGGTGTCCTCTCTTTCATGAAAAAGGCTGCTGATTTGGTCATAAACGTTTTTGATTCATCAGAGAACTAAGATTTCAGGGAAACCACCATCGCAGAATCCATAGAAAAAGTCAAATTTTGAAAGTTAGCATCAGATTTTAATTATCAAGGACAGTGGTGTAGTAATTTTGACATTTTGGTAGTAGTACAAATATAATTTTGTTCATCAAAAGCATAAACATTAGGAGACCAAAGTACAAAGGATAAGAGCGTGCCTTATTTGTGGGCTATCTGTGTCTGATCTCTTGCACCACATATGGTACTTGACCTTGTTAGTAGTTTTTGGGTTACCCCTGAGTATCACAGGGTGTGACCCCCTCAAAAGAAAGATAAGCATGAATCCTAAGATACCATAATATTCTCAATAATAAAAACAAACCTAGGAATATTTTTTGGGTTTTATTATCTAGTGATGGTTGTTGTTTTTTTGTGTTATTTATGAGGTTTATTCACAGAGACAAAAGCAAAGATAGAAACCAAGCATAATAATGAAAATTATAACAATATGTTTCTGTAAAAATAGAAGATAAGATTATGTGGAACAGGAGCTAAGGGAAAATGGCATTGCTGTTTAAATTGCTATTAGGATTGATCTGAGTGTAACAATTGAAAATAAACTGTTCAGGGACTTTACCTTCAGGAAGTCTATCAGGTTCCTCACTGATTATTTGAAGAAAAAATCCCTCTGTTCATTCTGGAAATGTAATTATTAAATAATACCCTAAAAGTATTTCTTTATAATAAAAGTCTTGGTACTTTCCAAACTTCTTTATAGCTGAGGAAAGGGATTTCTTCCCATTTTTATCTCTTTCTAACAGTCCTTCCTCTTCAAATTTAGAGGGGGGACAACAAACTTGATCGTTTTGTTGTGACTTCAAAGTAGGAAAGAATCTCACAGTCACTAATGTGAATGGAATTGCCTTCTTAACGTCCATCTCTTCTCTATCATTATTGGTGTATAAAAAGGCCATTGATTTCTGTGTGTTAATTTTGTAGAGGAGGGCTGGAACTTCCAGCTCACTTTAAGAAGCTCACCACAAAGAGTGGTGAGTGCAGTTATAGAAATAACTACACTGAGAACTACCATAACCATGTGAATGAATGAGGGAACTGGAAAGCCTGTCTAGAGTACAGGTGGGGGTGGGGTGGGATGGAGGGAGATTTGGGACATTGGTGGTGGAAATGTTGCACTGGTTAAGTGTGGTGTTCTTTACATGACTGAAACCTAATCACAATCATATTTGTAGTCAAGATGTTTAAATAAAGAGATTAATAAAAAAGAATCTCACAGTCAAAGAGGAGAGATTAGAGAATAGTGAGAGTGTATAAATATGAATACTAAGTGTGCCTGGCTTATATTACTTTTGGTTTGTTGCAAATATTCTTATAACTATCTAATTTCAAAATAAAAACACTAAAGTGTAGTAGATCTAATTACTTGTTCAAGTGTACATAGCAATAAGTATCAACGTAATTTTACATGATGGCTTATTTTTAGGCTGTCATATTAGTTTTTGCTGGGTTTATTTATTTCTCAGAAATCAATAGGTGCAGAAAACGTGGATCCTTTTTCTAACCCCCTTCACAACTTTCAAAAGCAGGTCTTCATGCCAAAGCAGCAGATGCCCTTATGGAAAAAATAGCTTTTAGAGTAATTAAATACGCCAGTGATTTTTAATAAATAAAATATATATTTTCTAAAATACTCAGCAAATTATAGAAAGAAGTACTGTCTTCAGAATTAAAAGTTATAATAAATATCTATATTATTTATTTATCTATTTAGTATTTGGACCACACAGGGCAATGTGTGATTATTCCTGGCTCTGCATTCAAGAATTACTTATAGTAGTGCTCATGGACCACATAGGATGTCAAAGATTGAACCCGGGTCATTCACATGCAAAACAAATTCCTTATTCTCTATACCATCATTCTGGCCCCTATAATAATTTTTATGATGTGTATTCTCAGGCATGAAATAAAAATCATTGCATTGTACTTCATGTATAGTTGAACTGTTGTTTAATAATATATTTAAATTTTTCCACATTAAAGAAGTTGAAGGAATACAAACCAAGAAATAGACAGATATCATATCTTCCCTTATTTAGAAGAAAGTTAAGACATTTACTGTGATAATATTAAAGCAATGAATAAAAGACAGTAGAATTGGCAAAGTTTTTCAAGAAAATTCACCACCCTTTACCTCCCTAATATATAATAAAAGAAAACTAAGCCACTATCTTTTATTAATTCTATAGTGAACCAATTAGTTCTTTAAAAATAGGAAAAATTATTTGAATCAAAAATACTGAATATTTTCATTGTGTATTGTGTTAATTTTCTTTTTTATGACTATGTAATTTTATTGAGTATGTGCATAGATCATTCAAAATGAGGCCTAAAAATTGCTTGTATTTTTGGTTTTAAACTTTAAGTATCATTTATTGTTTTTCTAATATTAATAATATATTTTAAAATTTGAACATTATCAAGTAACATATTCACCAAGAGGAAGATAAAGTAATTTTGCAACTAAGTTCATCCTCAGAGAAGTTGTGTCTGTATCTCAGTATGTGGATTGGTTCAAGCAACATACACACTTTCATACCTCTGCTCTTTGTTTATGTTTTTCTTTTATTGAAATGTTTCTTTTTCCCCATGTTAACCTGTACAGATTTATTTATCCTTCAAAATCTAGACTTAATGTTTATTTCAGAAATATTTATTAAATTGTCTCTAAACCAGAATTCAGGCTAATATTAGTAATTTTATCACATATATTACATATAATAACATATCTGTTTAGTGTCAAATGAGCTGAATTTCACTTATGCATTGTTGCTTTTATCTCTTGAAATCTTACTGAAGAAAATGGTCTTTCTGTACTTTTTGTCCCAGTTCAAGTGTATTACCTGCCGTTCTTGCCTTCCCACATTTTTCATTTGATACACAGAACCATAGAACTGAGTATTTGACTCTTCCTCCTTCACTTATAATAGATAAGATATTTGTGGAAATCAAAACTAAATGGTCATATCTGTGGCTTGAAAATACTACTATGTAGCTAATGAGCATAAGTAGATGTTAATTTAAAAAATAACTAAATAAAAAAACTAGATTTAGTCTACACATGCAAAATTAAAATTTGTTTACACGACCCTAGAGTTGGCTTATACTTCAGTCAAATATGTTACAATCAATACAAAAATAGGGGAAAGTATGGATTATTATAAATCAAAATTATTAACAAAATATAATAGTATAGATTTTATTAAATTCCTATCAAGACATTTCCCTCTTATCATTCACAAGGTTTAAGTAAAATTTATATACGTCTTTTGATATAGTGTAACTCAGGTTCACATTCATTGGAAATCTTTCATTTAATTTAAAGGAACTAAATATTGGAACAATTAAATCATTTGGAAAAACTAGAGACATTAAATTAAAAATAATACATAGTGGATACCTTTGTATAAGAATGAAGTTTATTTTAAATAAAATATAAAATATGTTTTGATACTTTTAATACCCAGACACTTTATTTATTTAAATAATTTTTATTGTGACCAAAAGTGAATAACAAATCTTTCACAGTAATATTTAAGGTACATAGCGACAATTAATCAGGTCCATTCCCACCACCAGGGTTGTACTCCCTCCAACCCTTTTCCCAGTATGTGTCCTATATCTCGCTCCTTTGCCCCCCAGAGTGCTAGTGTAACTGTTCCCCTCTGTGTATAGATTGTTCTAGATAGGGTATCAAGTCTGTTGTTGTTGACTTTGGGTTTGGAGTTTTAGTTTGATCATTTTTATTTCCACTCAATGTACATATGGCTGTTTGGTCCTGGTACCATTCTTTTTTTTTTTCCTCCTCAATTCATGAAGCAGAACAAGATGCTTCAAGTTTTGTGGTTCTGCTGGAAGAAGACAGAAAAAAAAAAGAAGAAAAAATAACAAAAAACAACAAAAAAGTAAAAAAAGAAAAAAGACAGTTATTATACCAAAAAATAAATAAATAAAAATAATATATAAAATATATAAATGTAAATATAAAATATATACAAAATATAAAAATATAAAATAAAAATATAAATAAAATAACTATAAATAAAAATAAAAAGCACCCAGCAGCAGCAACAACAAAATCACCAAATAATAATCACAAGTGTGAAAAAGAAAGAGCAAAAAGCAAAAAAAGGAGAAGAAAAAAGAAAAAAATAAATGAAAAGAAAAAACAAGGTTTTTTAGGTAGGTGTCATATTTGATCCTGGGATTCGAACAGGAGTCTGGCAGGTTGCAAGAAAAGAGCAGTAGTCTCTTCTCTATCTCTCAAACCCCAACAATTACACTTTTGTAAAATACGGTTCTGTAAAGTTTGGCCAGATTATTTACAATTTGTAGTAGAGTATCTTGTTAAATAAATGGAAATATGAATGAATATACTTAGAATGTATTAAATTATTGAAGGTAGCTATTTAATAATAAGACTAGCTAACGTGGTATGAAACCATTTACTGTTTCTTATAAGATACCATATTTTCTGGCGTATAAAACAATCCCCTAATTTTAGACTTCCTCTCTGACTTTGGCCAATCTGAGCAGGCTTTTTACAGTGTAGATTTGGGTACAGAACATTGTCTAATTTGCATGCATAAAAGCCTGCTTGGATTGGCCGAGTTAGAGAGGCGGTCTGAGCAGCCTTGCAGTGATTGGTGCAGGATCGAGTTGGAAAATTCCCTTCGTGGCTATATCCAGATGATTTTCCTTTAGTGACATATTGAAACTTTTTTTGGGATATACTCAACATATTAAAACGACCCCGATTTTTGGTTTACTTTTTTCATTTCAAAAGTCGTCTTATACGCTGGAAAATAAGGTAAAAACAATTGGAATAGGGCGTGACTCAATTTTGGGAATGATGTTGTAAGAAGACCCTGAAATCAATAGTGGAGGGAGATAGGCACCTTTCAGAAGACTGCTGTTGGGATATTGTATGAATAAAATCCTTCTAGTCACAGTATTGTAAAATTATAAATCACAGAGGCTACATGCTTTTTAAAAAAATGTGTTCTATAACTATTGAATTTACAGGAAAATTGAATAAATTTGACTTATTTAATTAAAAGCATAAAATAATTACATTCTTTAAGAAATTTTAAATGTTCAAAGAACTATAACTTCAATCTTTCTGTATCTTGAACACCAACTAAACCTAAAATTGTATTGGTAGCAAAATAGACATTCTATATTCTAGTGACTACTCCTTTGTATTAGAACCAGATCATTTTCTTCAGGATTTAAATCTTTAATTCTTTTCAGTCTACAGACTTAGCTTCAGAGATCCTTATGTTCTAATAAGACATAAGTGTCATAGGCCTTTATGATCTAAAGAGTTTATTAATTACATGAATATCATAACTTAATGTCATAAAAGTAGATTCTTTATATCTTATACACAAATGTAGTACTATTTTATACTATATATACATATATACATTAGTTCACTTTTCTACTTTATTACTTATCAAGTTGATCTCCCCTATAACATAATGTTAACAATTCTTCATTCATAATTTATTCTATATTTTCTTGTTGAAATGAAGTCTAGAATATACTGAGATATTTTGCTTTCAAGTTGTATCAATATTTATGCTTCTATGTAAAATATTTAGTGTGGGCTCTTTTTTTTTTTTTTTTTTTTTTTCTTCTGGACAATTCTTTTTTTTTTTTTTTTAATTTTTTTTTTTATTTAAACACCTTGATTACATACATGATTGTGTTTGGGTTTCAGTCATAAAAGGAACACCACCCATCACCAGTGCAACATTCCCATCACCCAAGTCCCAAATCACCCTCCTCCCCACCCAACCCCCGCCTGTACCCTAAACAGGCTCTACATTTCCCTCATACATTCTCAATATTAGGACAGTTCAAAATGTAGTTATTTCTCTAACTAAACTCATCACTCTTTGTGGTGAGCTTCCTGAGGTGAGCTGGAACTTCCAGCTCTTTTCTCTTTTGTGTCTGAAAATTATTATTACAAGGGTGTCTTTCATTTTTCTTAAAACCCATAGATGAGTGAGACCATTCTGCGTTTTTCTCTCTCTCTCTGACTTATTTCACTCAGCATAATAGATTCCATGTACATCCATGTATAGGAAAATTTCATGACTTCATCTCTCCTGACAGCTGCATAATATTCCATTGTGTATATGTACCACAGTTTCTTTAGCCATTCATCTGTTGAAGGGCATCTTGGTTGTTTCCAGAGTCTTGCTATGGTAAATAGAGCTGCAATGAATATAGGTGTAAGGAAGGGGTTTTTGTATTGTATTTTTGTGTTCCTAGGGTATATTCCTAGGAGTGGTATAGCTGGATCGTATGGGAGCTCGATTTCCAGTTTTTGGAGGAATCTCCATATCGCTTTCCATAAAGGTTGAACTAGACAGCATTCCCACCAGCAGTGGATAAGAGTGCCTTTCTCTCCACATCCCCGCCAACACTGTTTATTCTCATTCTTTGTGATGTGTGCCATTCTCTGGGGTGTGAGGTGGTATCTCATCGTTGTTTTGATTTGCATCTCCCTGGTGATTAGTGATGTGGAACATTTTTTCATGTGTCTTTTGGCCATGCGTATTTCTTCTTTGTCAAAGTGTCTGTTCATTTCTTCTCCCCATTTTTTGATGGGGTTAGATGTTTTTTTCTTGTAAAGTTCTGTCAGTGCCTTGTATATTTTGGAGATTAGCCCCTTATCTGATGGGTATTGGGTGAATAGTTTCTCCCACTCAGTGGGTGGCTCTTGTATCCTGGGCACTATTTCCTTTGAGGTGCAGAAGCTTCTCAGCTTAATATATTCCCATCTGTTAATCTCTGCTTTCACTTGCTTGGAGAGTGCAGTTTCCTCCTTGAAGATGCCTGTAATGTCCTGGAGTGTTTTGCCTATGTGCTGTTCTATATATCTTATGGTTTTGGGGCTGATATCGAGGTCTTTAATCCATTTGGATTTTACCTTTGTACATGATGTTAGCTGGGGGTCTAAGTTTAATTTTTTGCAAGTGGCTATCCAATTGTGCCAACACCACTTGTTGAAGAGGCTTTCCCTGCTCCATTTAGGATTTCCTGCTCCTTTATCAAAAATTAGATGGTTGTATCTCTGGGGAACATTTTCTGAGTATTCAAGCCTATTCCACTGATCTGAGGACCTATCCTTATTCCAATACCATGCTGTTTTGATAACTGTTGCTTTGTAGTACAGTTTAAAGTTGGGAAAAGTAATTCCTCCCATATTCTTTTTCCCAATGATTGCTTTAGCTATTCGAGGGTGTTTATTGTTCCAAATGAATTTCAAAAGTGTCTGATCCACTTCTTTGAAGAATGTCATGGGTATCTTTAGAGGGATGGCATTAAATCTGTATAATGCCTTGGGGAGTATTGACATTTTGATGATGTTAATCCTGCCAATCCATGAGCAGGGTATGTGTTTCCATTTCCGTGTGTCCTCTCTTATTTCTTGGAGCAGAGTTTTATAGTTTTCTTTGTATAGGTCCTTCACATATTTAGTCAAGTTGATTCCAAGATATTTGAGTTTGTGTGGTACTATTGTGAATGGGGTTGTTTTCTTAATGTCCATTTCTTCTTTATTACTGTTGGTGTATAGAAAGGCCATTGATTTTTGTGTGTTAATTTTGTAGCCTGCCACCTTGCTATATGAGTCTATTGTTTCTAGAAGCTTTTTGATAGAGTCTTTAGGGTTTTCTAAGTAGACTATCATGTCATCTGCAAACAGTGAGAGCTTGACTTCTTCCTTTCCTATCTGGATTCCCTTGATATCCTTTTCTTGCCTAATCGCTATAGCAAGTACTTCCAGTGCTATGTTGAATAGGAGTGGTGAGAGAGGACAGCCTTGTCTTGTGCCAGAATTTAGAGGGAAGGCTTTCAGTTTTTCTTCATTGAGGATAATATTTGCCACTGGCTTGTGGTAGATGGCCTTCACTATATTGAGAAAGGTTCCCTCCATTCCCATCTTGCTGAGAGTTTTGATCAAGAATGGGTGTTGGACCTTATCAAATGCTTTCTCTGCATCTATTGATATGATCATGTGGTTTTTATTTTTCTTGTTATTGATGTTGTGTATTATGTTGATAGATTTACGGATGTTTAACCAGCCTTGCATTCCTGGGATGAAACCTACTTGATCGTAGTGGATGATCTTCTTAATGAGGCATTGAATCCTATTTGCCAGGATTTTGTTGAGGATCTTTGCATCTGCATTCATCAGTGATATTGGTCTGTAATTTTCTTTTTTGGTAGCGTCTCTGTCTGGTTTAGGTATCAAGGTGATGTTGGCTTCATAAAAGCTATTTGGAAGTGTTTCTGTTTGTTCAATTTCATGAAAGAGTCTTGCCAAGATTGGCAGTAGTTCCTCTTGGAAAGTTTGATAGAATTCATTAGTGAATCCATCTGGACCTGGGCTTTTGTTTTTCGGCAGACATTTGATTACTGTTTTAATTTCATCAATGGTGATGGGGGTGTTTAGATATGCTACATCCTCTTCCTTCAACCGTGGAAGATTATAAGAGTCCAAGAATTTATCCATTTCTTCCAGGTTCTCATTTTTAGTGGCATAGAGTTTTTCAAAGTAGTTTCTGATTACCCTTTGAATCTCTGTCATATCAGTAGTGATCTCTCCTTTTTCATTCCTGATACGAGTTATCAAGTTTCTCTCTCTCTCTTTCTTTGTTAGGTTTGCCAGTGGTCTATCAATCTTGTTTATTTTTTCAAAGAACCAACTTCTGCTTTCGTTGATCTTTCGGATTGTTTTTTGAGTTTCCACTTCGTTGATTTCTGCTCTCAGCTTTGTTATTTCCTTCTGTCTTCCTGTTCTTGGGTCCTTTTGTTGAGCATTTTCTAGTTCTATTAGCTGTGTCATTAAGCTACTCAGGTAAGCTCCTTCTTCCTTCCTGATGTGTGCTTGCAAAGCTATAAATTTTCCTCTCAGTACTGCTTTTGCTGTGTCCCATAAGTTCTGAGAGTTTGTGTCTTTATTGTCATTTGTTTCCAGGAACCTTTTGATTTCCTCCTTGATTTCATCTCGGACCCACTGGTTATTGAGCATGAGGCTGTTTAACTTCCAGGTGTTAAAGTGTTTCTTCTGAGTCCCTTTGGAGTTCACAAATAATTTCAGAGCCTTGTGGTCAGCGAAGGTAGTCTGCAAACTTTCTATCCTCTTGATCTTATGGAGGTATGTTTTATGTGCCAGCATGTAGTCTATTCTGGAGAATGTACCATGTACATTGGAGAAGAATGTGTATCCAGGTTTCTGGGGATGGAGTGTCCTATATATATCCACTAGGCCTCTTTCTTCCATTTCTCTCCTCAGGTCTAGTATATTCTTGTTGGGTTTCAGTCTGGTTGACCTGTCCAGTGTTGACAAAGCCGTGTTTAGGTCCCCCACAATTATTGTGTTGTTGTTGATATTATTTTTCAGATTTGTCAGCAGTTGTATTAAATATTTTGCTGGCCCCTCATTCGGTGCATATATGTTTAGGAGAGTGAATTCTTCCTGCTCTACGTACCCCTTGATTAATATAAAATGTCCGTCTTTGTCCCTTACAACCTTCCTGAGTATAAAGTTTGCATTATCTGATATTAGTATGGCCACTCCAGCTTTTTTATGGGTGTTGTTTGCTTGGATAACTTTTCTCCAGCCTTTTATTTTGAGTCTATGTTTGTTCTGACTATTCAGGTGCGTTTCTTGTAGGCAGCAGAAGGTTGGATTGAGTTTTTTGATCCATTTAGCCACTCTGTGTCTCTTAACTGGTGCATTTAGTCCATTGACGTTGAGAGAAAGAATTGTCCTGGGATTTAACGCCATCTTTATTTCAAAATTTGGTGTGTCTTTTGGGTAGTCTTGTCTTAGATTAGGTCTTTCAGTTTTTCTCTTAAGACTGGTTTTGTGTCTGTGAAGTTTCTGAGCTGTTTTTTGTCTGTGAAACCGTGTATTCTTCCATCAAACCGGAAAGTGAGTTTTGCTGGGTATAGTATTCTGGGTGAAGCATTCATTTCATTCAGTCTTGTCACAATATCCCACCACTGCTTTCTGGCATTGAGCGTTTCTGGTGACAGGTCTGCTGTAAATCTCAGGGAAGCTTGCTTGAACATGATTTCCCCTTTTGATCTTGCTGTTTTCAGAATTCTGTCTCTATCTGTGGGATTTGTCATTGTGACTAGGATGTGTCTTGGGGTGGTTTTTCTGGGGTCTCTTTTGGTTGGTACTCTTCGGGCATGCAGGATTTGATCACATATATTCTTTAGCTCTGGAAGTTTCTCTTTAATAATGTTCTTGACCATTGATTCTTCCTGGAAATTTTCTTCCTGGGTCTCTGGGACTCCAATGATTCTTAAGTTGTTTCTGTTGATCTTATCATAGACTTCTATTTTCGTCTGTTCCCATTCTTTGACTAATTTTTCCATTGTCTGCTCATTTGCTTTAAGTTTTTTGTCCAATCTCTCCTGCTGTATGGAATTGTTATGTATCTCATCTTCCACAGCACCAAGTCTATTCTCAGCTTCTGATACCCTGTCCCAGAGCTTATCCATTTTGTCATTCACTTCGTTTACTGAGTTTTTCAGGCCTGTTAGTTGACATGTTATTTCAGTTTGGAGTTTTGTCATTTCTGCCTTCATATTTTCTTGGTTCTTATTAGTGTTCTGTTCAACTCGATCCATGGTTTCTTGGAGTCTGTTGAGCACCTTCCATATTGCTAGTCTAAAGTCCTTATCTGAGAGGTTGATTAGTTGTTCAGTCATTATCTGGTCCTCAGAATTGTCATCTTCATTCTCTATGTCTGATGCTGGCCTGCGCTGTTTCCCCATTGTCACATTTGTATTGTGGGTTTTTCTACGTGTTGTAGTGGTATTCATTGTCTATATGATGTAGGCAGCACACTCCTCTGGCTCCTCCCTTTCTGGATGGGCTGACTTGCCTCTAAGGGAGGGGAGTCCTCCGTGGATGAAGCCTCACACTGGGTCAAATCTTAGGCCCGAGCATGTAACAGAGAAGACAGTCCAGAGAGAAATGTTTGCTTCTGTGATATAGCGCCGTTCTTAGTGTGATTTTTCCTTCTTGTTGCAATGGAGTTCTTTCCTTAGAAAGAGTGCACGGCCGCGTAGCGAAGCGGAGCGGCCGTGCTCCTCTGAGCCTCTTTTTGCCCCACTCGCAAGAGTTTCACGCAAGAGGACAGTAGACAGACATAGACAGGTCACACTCACAGTCTTTCACAGCTGAGCCCCACTGGGCCGGTGTACTTTCGCGGATTTTCCCCGCCTGGTGTCACACACAGGGAGCCAGCTTTTGCAAAGGATAGCCGGTTTTTATGCTCTGAAGTCCCTCCCTGAAAATGGCGTCTGGGCGAGCGAGGTTTCTGGAGGCTCTTTTTGCCCCACTCGCAAGAGTTTCACGCAAGAGGACAGTAGACAGACATAGACAGGTCACACTCACAGTCTTTCACAGCTGAGCCCCACTGGGCCGGTGTACTTTCGCGGATTTTCCCCGCCTGGTGTCACACAAAGAGAGCCAGCTTTTGCAAAGGATAGCCGGTTTTTATGCTCTGAAGTCCCCTAGTGTGGGCTCTTTTGACTTGAAACTCTAATATAGAGAATAGAATTGGGTATTTAGAAGATATTAACTCTAAAGTAAATAGTTTAATTCAAATAAAATAAAATTAGTTAAAAAGGCAAAATATATTTCTTAAAATTATTTTATTTACATTTTATATAAGTCTATTGTCTAAATACCTAGTCATAGTAACAAAATATAGCAAATATAGCAATGTACATTGCATCCATTTATATTATACCTATGCCTACAATATCCACATATATAGAAACAAATTGTGGTACTTTAAATGTTTTCTAATCTTGACACATATACTTAGGGTCTATGTTGTTTCTTTCTTCATTTATGATTTGCTTGTAGTCTGAATTTTATTATAGAAGAAAAAGACCTTTTCCGAATATTTGTAGCCTCTCCAGGTGATTAATGGCTACTCCCCTTACTTATGATATCATTCTGTCTTAAATTTAGAGCCATGGCACATGTTTTAGACTTCTGCTCTTCTAATTACCAAAAGCCAAGATAGACTATAACTACAATTAAAGGGAGAATTTCTATTAGGTCAGAAGGCAGGAAAGACAAGCTTAATTTTTAATTTACCAGTTGGAGCTTTAAAGTCTCAAGTATATTTTGTGACTTTTGCATGTCTTGGGCTCAGGTTGGCCTGACTGAGTGCCATCTGCACACATTTCCTTTCTTGAGTCAATGTTGGAAGCCGCCCCAGCAGCTTACAGAATTACACTGACTCTTTCCAGACTATGGTTAAGGGCTACACCTTGTCTCACTGACACATTCCTAACCTGAGTCTCTGACCAGAGAAGCTAACATTGTCTGGGTTGTTCAGTCAAGCTAAAATATATGTCTGAGAGTAATAAATAGGTGATCTGGACACCTTGTCTAGAAGTAGACATTGACATACAGATGAATGCTGGGAAGCTCAATGTCAGGAGGTCTGTTTTAGCTGGTTTCTGAAACATTAGCTAAATGTGAATTGTTTCTCTGGGAAAATGGTTTTGTGAAGAACTGCTAAAAAACTCAAGCCAATTTGGAAAATAGTCATTGGGAATCTGTCAGGGAATTTCAACATTTAGGAAAATCCTCCACACAAAATTACAACAACCCACAGAGTTTTGGAAAAAACAGATGCTAGCCACTTACTTGCCATGGTTAGAGAATCCCAATGTTAATTTGATGTCTTTAAAGAAATTAGTTAGAACGTGAATAAATAAGACAATGCTTAGTCAAGATAACCACAATTAGTCATCAAAATATTTTCCTTCCTATGACAAGTCAATGTGGTTTGAAATTGTTTTCAAACAATTAAATTTCTCTACACTAAGGGATTTTCTTTTCATTAAACAAAAAAAATAGATTTTGGTATTTATTTTATTCAAAGATAAATAATGTATACAAGATTTACTCTATCACTAGTGAAAATTTGGAACTCTCATAAGAATGTTCTCAAAAATACAGTTATACTGCTCATTCATTAAACAGCAACTTGAAGTTCTGTCAATATAGGCTAAAAGACTTAAATAAATAATAATGCTTCAATAATCTATTTGTATATTACTTGTATACTATTTGTAATCTATTTGTATATTTCAGGTCATTTGATTTTCAGTAAGAAACATAAGCCCAAGAAGACCTTCAAAATAATAATAAAAAAAACCCTCCTGAACACTGTCTTCTAATTCAATGATAGCTTTTATTAGTGATGACATTGAGACGTGAAAAAATTCACATTAACTACGGTGTAGCATTGTTTCTCTTTTGTAGAAGATTCTCCACAACATCACTGTAAGAAATACCAAAAATCTGTGACAAAAGCATGTATATGATGAAAGGATTGCACTGCACATTCATTGAACATTTGTAGCTTTGGTTGTTTAGAAAGCTGGAATATAGTAATATTTTAATAACCATATTTTAAATGAACATCATGAAAGCAAACCTTTCATCTTACTTGCTATTGCTTTTTTTTTTAACTGAATTTAAACATCAGGTGTGTAAACTAATAAATACAGTTGTGCTTTATCTAAGTGAACAAGAACATCTTGCTAAAGTGGCAAAGTGCAAGCAATGCTCTGTGCATTCCCTAGGTCTGTGGCAATCACAGGTAAATATTATAGACTTCCTGCAGCTCTCCCCAGCTAGGGAGACACCGTCCAAAGACGCAGCCCGTGTGAGCAGTTTGGCTCTGCCCCTGGCGACTTCCTTCAGTATTCCTCAGGTAGGGAGACCCCGCCCAAACACGCTGCATGCGCGAGCAGCTTGGCCCCGCCCCCGGCGACTTCCTGCAGCTTTCCCCAGCTAGGGAGACACCATCCAAACACGCAGCCCACGCGAACCGCGAGAACGCTATCGCGTTCGTGCGAATATAGCTTAACACAACTTATAGGTATAGCCAGCTCAGGCCTAACACCAAAATTTCTTAAATAATCAAGAACCCATAAAATTGGGGGAAAAAAAGGTGGGCATTCAGAGACCTCTGTGCCCCACAGTCTGCGTGCTTCTCCCTAAAGTGAGTGCAGCGCCCAGAGGCCACTCCACCTAGGGCATAGGGATCCCCGCATCCACGACCCCCCCCCCACACCAGTGCCCAGAAAGAGTGCATTCCCCTGGGACCATTCCACGTGGGTGTACTCCAAAGCATACCAATAGACGCAAAGAAATATGGGTAAATCAAAGAGAACCCTAACATCTGAAAATACAGAGACAGACCCTATCAAGTTTCCAAGTCCGCCAAAACGCACAGATCCATGGGAAGGTGACCTAAAAGCAGCAATGAGGAAGGAAATGCAAGAATTAATAAAACAAATGAAAGAAACCTTAGCTACCGAGTATAAGAAATCTATGGATGAACGAATCAGCCAAATTAAAGAAGAAATGTTAAAGAACATGAGAGAGTCCATACAAAAAGAAATGAAGGAATTAAAAGACAAAGTAACAAACCTTACAAGCAGAAACACAGAGTTGGAGAGACACATTGAAGAACTCGAAGGAAAACTGCAAACAAAAAATGATCAAGAAACCAACAAAGAAATAAAAGGCAAAGCACTGGAAGGAAAAGTCCAGTATCTAATGAACAAGGACAAAAGAAACAATTTAAGAATTGTGGGTATACCAGAAGGGAAGGAAATAGGGAAAGGGGAAGAACAAGTAGTCAGAGAGATAATAGCAGAGAACTTCCCCTCCCTCTGGAAAGAAACCTCAATGCCAATACAGGAAGTGAAAAGAGTCCCTAATAAAATAGACCCTAATAAAACAACTCCAAGACATATAGTAATCCAAATGGCAAAAAATAAACAGAAAGAGGAACTCCTTAAAGCAATGAGAGAAAAAAAAACTCAAGTACAAAGGTAGGGACATAAGAATCAAACCAGATCTCCCATTCGAAATAATTCAAGCAAGACGACAGTGGAATGACATATTTAAATGACTGAATGAAAGAAACTTCCAACCTAGGGTCCAATACCCTGCAAAATTATCATTCATATGGGAGGATAGACTAAAAACATTCTCAAACAAGAACGAGCTTGAACTATTTGTGCAAACTAAACCAATCCTAAATGACATGCTCAGAGATGAATTACACAATCCAAACCCCCGATTGTAACAAAAACCACCCTACACAACACAACTGCACAACAGTCATCTCTCTCAATAATCTCCCTAAATGTTAATGGACTAAACTCTCCAATTAAAAGACACATAGTAGAGAACTGGATTAGGAAAAATAAACCAGACTTCTGCTGTCTGCAAGAAACACACCTACAACTACAGGATAAGCACAGGCTTAGAATAAAAGGATGGAAAGTAATTATTCAGGCCAATGGAAAACAAAAAAGAGCAGGGACAGCCATTCTTATATCAGACCAAATTGCATTCAACATCAAGAAAGTGATCAGAGACAAAGAGGGTCACTACTTACTGATCAGGGGAACATTAGACCAAGAAACACTAACACTGGTCAATATCTATGCACCTAATGTAGAGTCAGCAAAATATGTGAGGCAACTACTGGCAAACCTGGAGAAACACATGAAGGGAAATGTGATAATAGTAGGGGACCTCAATACTCCACTATCACCACTGGACAGATCCACCAAACAGAAAAATAGCAAAGAAATAAGAGCTCTAAATGAAAAATTAGAAGATTTGGGGCTAATAGACTTATATAGAGCCCTACATCCCCAGAAAGCAGAATACACATTCTTCTCAAGCCCACATGGAACCTTCTCCAGAATAGACCATGTCTTAGGATACAAAGCCAACCTATATAAGACCACAAAGGTAAGGATCATTAGAAGTACCCTTTCAGATCACTATGCAACAGAACTCAAAATTGACGTCAAGAAGAAGCAATGGAGAAAAACTAATACCTGGAGATTAAACAACATGCTGCTCAACAAGAGCTGGATCAAAGAACAACTCAAGGAAGAAATAAAAAGATTCCTTGAGACAAATGACAACGAAGAGACAACATGTCAAAATCTGTGGGACACAGCAAAAGCAGTAATTAGGGGGAAACTCATAGCAATACAGGCCTATGTCAAGAAACAGGAAAATAACAAAACCAAGAGCTTAAAAGATCACCTCAAAGAATTGGAACAACAGCAACAGAGAAATCCAACCACAACCAGACGGCAAGAAATAATAAAAACCAGAGCAGAAATAAACAACATAGAAACTAATAAATCAATACAAAAAATCAATGAGACCAGAAGTTGGTTTTTTGAAAAAATAAACAACATAGACAAACCGCTGGCAAAACTCACCAAAAAAAAAGAGGGAAAACACCCAAATCAATAGGATCACTAATGAAAGGGGAGAGATTACAACAGAACCCCAAGAAATACAACATATCACGAGATCATATTATGAACAACTATACTTCACGAGATCATATTATGAACAACTATACTCCACTAGGCTAGAGAACCCAAAAGAAATCGACAGATTCTTGGAAAAAAACCCTCTTCCAAGACTGGAAACGGAAGATCTAGAAAGCCTAAACAGACCAATCACCTCAGAGGAAATTGAAGATGTAATTAAAAAACTCCCTAAGAACAAAAGCCCAGGTCCAGATGGATTTACAGGTGAATTCTATCAAGCTTTCCAAGAAGACTTACTACCACTTTTCCATAGGCTCTTCCAAACCATAGAAAAAACAGGAATCCTCCCTAACTCCTTCTATGAGGCAAATATCACACTCATTCCCAAAGATGGCAAAGACATCACCAAGAAAGAAAACTACAGACCAATCTCACTAATGAACATAGACGCAAAGATACTCAACAAAATCTTAGCAAACCGAATCTAGCACTTTATCAAAAAGATAATACATCATGACCAGGTGGGATTTATACCAGGAATGCAAGGTTGGTTCAACATACGCAAATCAATCAACATTATACATCACATCAACAACAAGAAAGATAAAAACCACATGATCGTATCAATCGATGCAGAGAAGGCATTTGACAAAATCCAACACCCTTTCATGTTAAAGACACTCAGTAAAATAGGCTTAGAAGGAACCTTCCTCAAGATAGTTACAGCTATCTATGAAAAGCCAACAGCCAACACTATACTTAATGGTGAGAAACTAGAAGCATTCCCACTAAGGTCAGGAACTAGGCAAGGCTGTCCACTCTCTCTACTCTTATTCAATATAACCTTAGAAGTCCTAGCAATAGCAATCCGACAAGAGAAGGGAATCAAAGGAATCCAAATTGGGAAAGAGGAACACAAACTATCTCTATTTGCAGACGATACGATGATTTACATTGAAAACCCTAAACAGTCCACAGGAAAACTCCTAGAAACAATTAACCAATACAGCAAAGTGGCTGGATACAAAGTCAACACACAAAAGACAGTAGCGTTTCTATATACAAATCACGAAGTCGAGGAGAGAGAGATTAAAAATACAATTCCATTTAAAATAGTATCAAAAAATATCAGGTACCTAGGAATCAACCTTACAAGGGAAGTGAAAGACCTATACCAGGGAAACTTCAAAACACTTCAGAAAGAAATTGAAGATGATCTAAAGAAATGGAAGAACATCCCATGCTCATGGATAGGTAGAATTAACATAGTCAAAATGACTATCCTACCCAAACTTCTATATAGATTTAATGCAATCCCTATCCAAATCCAGACACCATTCTTTAAAGAAATAGAACAATCAATCACAAAATTCATCTGGAACCACAAAAGACCCAGGATAGCCAAACAAATACTGAAAAACAAGAAGCTGGGTGGCATCTCCTTACCTAACTTGAAACTATACTATAAAGCCATAGTAATCAAAACAGCATGGTACTGGAACAGAGACAGGACCTCAGACCAGTGGGTCAGAACAGAATTCCCTGACATAAACCCCCAGATATACAGCCAACTAATATTTGATAAAAGAGGCAAGAACCTGAAATGGAACAAAGAAAGTCTATTCAACAAATGGTGTTGGTACAACTGGAAAACCACATGTACCAAAGTGAAGATCAACCCATACCTCACCCCTTATACAAAAGTCAACTCAAAATGGATCAAAGATCTTGAAATAAGACCCGAATCTATAAAGTTTATTGAGAATAAAATAGGCAGAACACTCAAAGACCTATATATCAAAAAGGTCTTTGAGAATGGAGCACCATTGGCAAGAACTTTAGCAACAAACATAAACAAATGGGACTACATCAAACTAAAAAGTTTCTGCATGGCGAAAGAAACCCAACTTAACGCAAGAAGACAGTTAACAGAATGGGAAAAAATCTTTTCACTCGACATATCAGATAAAGGGCTGATACCTAGAACATACAAAGCACTTAGAAAGCTGAGCCCCCCAAAATCAAATAAAGCCATAAAAAAATGGGGAGATGAAATGAATAGACACTTCTCTGAGGAAGACAAAAGGATGGCCAACAAACACATGAAAACATGGTCACCTTCATTCATCATCAGAGAGATCCAAATCAAGACAACAATGAGATACCACCTGACACCAGTGAGGATGGCTCACATTAAAAATAATGGGAACAATCTCTGTTGGCGGGGATGCGGTATGAAAGGAACTCTCATACACTGCTGGTGGGAATGCCCCCTTGTCCAACACCTATGGAGAACAGTCTGGAGAGTACTCAAAGAACTCAGAATTGAGCTGCCATTTGACCCAGCAATTGCTCTCCTAGGTATATACCCCCAAGTGGGAAGGACATTCATTCCAAAATATATGTGCACCCCACTATTTATCGCAGCACTCAGTGTAATAGCCAAGTCTTGGAATCAACCTCGATGTCCAACAACAGATGAATGGATCATTAAGATGTGGTATATATACACAATGGAATATTACATGGCAGTCAGAAATGATACAATCACAGACTTTGCAGCAACATGGATGGACCTAGATCATATTATATTAAACAAAGTAAGTCAGAAGACAAAAGAGAAACACAGAATGGTAGCACTATTCTGAAGCACCCAGAACACACATCTTATACACAACTGATACTCAACAATCAAATAACACGGTTTAACAGGGTAGAAACTCTAAACACTGCAATAGTCAACATATACTCAGGAGCAGTGCCCAAAGTACTTGAAAAAGGAACAACGCAAACTCTTGACTACACATTATTCCACAAAGAAAGCAGCAACACCAAAAACTGCACGGTAGAGAGAACAGGTATGTAATCAACCTTCCACGACAAAGGCCCACAACAATCACTTAGAGATAGTATTCAGGAACACAGGTAAAGAACACCACGGGAAATCACTGTCTGCAATGGAATCATCCCATAACACTACGTTTTAATGTCTTTATCTTATAATATTTAAAATAACCTCTCAGCTTTTATATCCACAGGCATCCTTGAATACAAATGGCGGATAAACTAAGATGGCAGCGCGGGATACCACACGAGATACCATACCTAGCTTGCACTATGAGATGGCCCCGAGAAAACTCTTTAACATACACTTTATCTCTAGGTTACACCTTCTTTTAGGAACTGAAGCACGTGACCAGTCAGACCACCGAAGCAGTAACTGAGACGTACAGATTTAAACTACACGCTCTATTCTGTGAACACATTCAAGCAAACTAGCATTCCCCTGCTATTCTCTCCTCTCTTCTCACTACTTTTTTTTTATTTTTTATCTTCTTTTTTTTCTCTTCTTTTTTTCTTTTTCTCTCTCTTTTCTACTCTTCTCTTTACTTTTTTCCTTTTCTCTTCTCCCTTTCTTTCTAAAGTATTTTCTCTTTTCTCCCTTCCTACCCCTTTCATATACCTTCCCCTTTTCCCCCTTTGGAAATCCAACTATCCCTTCACCCCTCAATCCTATACAGACCTCCCGCCATATTAAAACTCTCCACCCTCAGTCCTTAATCTATTAGGCATCAAGATTGACCTCCTACCCCAACGAACCACTACCCAGCACCCAGTCGAGAGGACACCCAGTCAAACCCACACCTCGTCTCCTGCAAGAAAAGGCAGCCAACTCCCCTGCGGATCCATGCTGTGCGGCCCTCCCCACCAACTCCCCCTAACGTGGACTGTTACATGAAACCGGACTTAGGTCTAAAAGTATCCTCAATGCAAGAACCCTTCCAGGACCTCCCTGCCGCAAATCTTTTGCCACTCTGAAGAAGATCTGGGGATGGGATGGAAAGACGCCTGGGGACCCACACACCACAAGAAAAATCCAAAAGACAATGGGAAAACCTGTATTTCCAACATAAGCATAAGAACTGTATCACACCACCTCTTTACCTGCTTTTCCCCAAATGTAAGATAGTCATATGCATCACTTTGGCCCTTTAAATACTTTGCTACCTCATTTAAAAAAAAAATCTGGCCTACATATACATATGTAAGCACATACATTTTTGTTACCTATTTTTTTCTATTTATTATTTTTTTCATCTTTTTTTGGGTATGTAACCTGTTTCTGTTTTCCCCTTTTGACCACCCCCAAATGCACCAACAATATAAGGTAGCACCATTTCCCCCTGCAAAGGCACACTAAAATAAAGGGGAATTCTTACATATATATATACATATATATATATATTAAAAAAAGAGAGCTCTTATCTATTAGAGATAGGAACTCATAGTTGTTTACAATAGAGGGATATCTCCTACCTTGAAAATATGTCATGTGGAATTAACTTAGACCTCAGGTGTTTAGATACCATCAATCCAGCCTTGAACCCTGGATCCCAGACACAGGAATGGCACAGTTCTTCACAACTGCTACAGGAAACAAATCCCATCCGGGACAGCCGCAATAGTGCGAGGTCACCAACAAATGCCAGCTCTAATATGACATCCTGACAACGAAGAAAATGGGAACAACTTGACCTAAGTGAAGGTTATCCTACCTTTCTAGCTAACGACAAGACAAAATCAGAAGACTTGTCACCCTTTGGAAGGCCCAAAAGCCAAGATCGTGAGTTACAGAAGACTGCTGCTAGAACCATGACCAGACTGTATACAGCCTGGGACCAATAAAAAAGCCCTAACCTAGGGTGTAAACTACGATCTGCACAATGAACATGATCCCCAGCTCCAAAGGTCTGGCAGAGACCATTGTAACGGAATGGGGCATCTGGAAGCACAAAGAAAGACACTGTCCTAGGTGCCATCCTAGCTTCAGTGCAAAGACCAAGATCACCAACCACAGAAGATGAATTAAAATGACACTGATGGAACAGAACTTCTAGAACCACAAAGACTGACTTCATCATAACTCCCACCGCAGGATCTGTGCAGATACTGAGATCCCTAGACACAGAGGCCTGATAGTATCACCCAGGACAGAGCAGAGGTCTTACAAACACCACAAAAGCACCTCCGGGAGAGTAAATGATCCTGAACAGAGTCTATAGTTGATCCCATGACAATACACTCCAAGGGCGGAGAAACCCCATATCTCTTAGGCCAAGTGAATTCCTTTTCGAATGACCCCAATATTTACTGTGCCGGGGCAGGAGGGAAAAAAACAAAAAGCACAAAATATTATTTTTATATATATTATTTTATTTTTATTTATTATTATTATTTTTATTTACCTATCTATTTTTGGTCAATTTCTCTGTTTGGGTGTGATAATTGAAGTTGTCCCCAGTTATACTTATTCTTTCTCTTCCTTTCTGTTCTTCCTTTGTATGCTATGCCATGTTTCTTATATCAAGACCATGGCATTTTTTTGTTTGTTTACTTGTTTTGTTTTGTTGTGTGTTTCTTTTTGTGGGTTTTTTTTTTGTGCTTGTGTTTATTGTTGGAGTCCTCATGGGATATTTGACACTTCTTTTTGTACTGGTGGAATATTTCACCTTTTTTCTCTCCTTCGTTTCTCAAACCGATGTTGAGAGCCTCTGGAAGAATTCTGCTTATTTTCGGCGTATTAGACTTTTACCCCAGTTTATTACTTTTCTCTCCTTCAAACAAAACCACATAACTTGAACTAGCTAGTCCTGCCCCCCCAATTAGAGGGGGAAACAAGGGAGACACCAGGAGCAAACAGGTGCAAGACTCCTATGCAGTAGGCTAGATACAGAGGAGACCACATATCCTAGCTACCCTGGGGGTGAAGGAAGAGGATATGGGTGGTAGGACAAAAACGGAGGTGTAGGGAGGACAATTTGGTGATGGGAATTCCCCCTGATTTTATGTAAATATGTACCTAAAATATCATTGTCAACAATATGTAAGCCACTATGATCAAAATAAAAAAAATATTATAAAGAGATACACTTAGAAAGATAATCACAGTTAGTACTGCCACTGTCTTTTTGTACCTTATGACTTTCATTCTCATAATGACATCCTTTTTAAAAAAATGTTGGGTCTTTTGTTTTCTGGTCTGGAACCAAATCCAAATAGCAATGAATCAATACACTCTATAATAATTGTGTAGATTATAAATTAATAATTGTTTAGATTATTTCATCAGAAATTGATCATTTCATAAGGAATTTACTGATAACGATCAGTAGTTAATAATTGTTTATATTATTTCATCAGAAATTAGATAATACTCATTTCAATATTCTAAAATATGTAATATTTTAATATTCTTTCTGAATTTTTAGATAATCTATTTAAAGCTTTCTTTTATTTATTATTTGGCAATTTTGCAACAGAGTTCAACTAATAATGATAACACAGATTTAATATTTTTCTCTTTTCATAACTATTAGAAAAAATGATTTTGTTGCAAAAAACATCCAAAAATTCACAATGGAGTAATATAAATAATATAAATATATATTTATATGGTAACTTTGTTATAGACACATATGTCATTGGGTACATGGGGATTTTGGTTATCTCTCTTGGCTATTGTGCATAGTACTGAAATGGTCATAATAGTTTAGTTGCTAGGTCATGTGTTTTAGAAATACTTCTACTATTTTCATATGGGTTGGACCTATTTATATTTCATATGTAAGGGTTCTTATTTTCATCATTTCTACTTCAGAGTTTGCTGTTTCTGATATTTTTTACATACCGTATTTTCCTGTGTATAAAACGACTTTTGAAACAAAAAAAAAGTCAACCAAAAATCAGGGGTCGTATTATACACCGAGTATATCCTGAAAAATGTTTCAATATGCCGCTAAATGAAAATTGTCTAAATATTGCCACAAAACAAATTTTCCAACTCGATTCTGCACCAATCACTGCAAGGCTGCTCGGACCGCCTCTCTAACTCAGCCAATCCAAGTAGGCTTTTTATGCATGCAAATTAGACAATGTTCTGGACCCGAATCTACACTGTAAAAAGGCTGCTCAGATTGGCCAGAGTCAGAGAGGACGTCTATTACAGTATAACCTTTGAACCTTTGCTTGTTGTGATTGGTTTACTGTGGTACATACAGTTGCAGCACAGGAACGTTCTGTCTGATACAGGGAATATAGGCCTAAACCTATGTTTTAAGTGCATAATTAGGGGGTCGTCTTATATGCCCGCTGGCAAATACGGTATGTCATTTTCAGGGGTTTGAAGTGATAACTTATTGTGGTTTTCTTTGAATTGCCTTGATATGCTATTATTTTCATTTAAAGTTGGCCTGCAGTCTGTCTTCACTGGTGAAGCTTCTTTGAGTTCTCAGTTTTTAATAAATTTGTTGTGTTTTGTGGATTCTTAATATATCTTAAATATCCATTTATTTTTACAAAGACATAGGGAAATATTGCTTTTAAAGTTTATTGAAGTGAAGTTTTATATTATATAAATGTCATGTAATAACTAGCATATGTTTTATATACTATATACTAAATAAGCATGGCCCCTTATGATCTCTGTTCCTTCATTTGGCCAGAAGCTAGTTAGAGATTCTGCTTTCAATCAATGTTGTGGGGTTATATGAGTGTGAGTTATGGGATAGGAGCTACCATACAGCAGGTACAGATATTCAAACAGTGGATAAGGTATTTGTCTTGCATGTGGCTGACCTGCATTTGATTCTCAGCATCCTAAAGAGTCTCTCAGCCCTGCCAGAAATGATTCCTGAGTGCAGAGTCAGTAGTAAGCCCTGAGTAGCACTGTGTGTGCCCAGTGGATATGGCTAAAAAGACCCTAAGAAACCTAAGTTGCTTTGGTATCATTATTTAGAAATAGTATTTATAGGGGCCAGAGAGATAGCATAGCAGTAGGTTATTTGTCTTGCATGCTGCCAATCTGGGAGAAACTCGGTTTGATTCCCAGCATCCCATATGGTCCCACGAGCCAGACAGTCAGAGCTATTTCTGAGCTTAGTGCCAGGAGAAACCCCTGAACACACCCAGGTGTGGCCCAAAAACCAAAACCAAAACGAAAAAAAAAAAGAAATAGTATTTATAGAACACAAACTGGGAATCAGTAATTCTCTGCAATTTTTTTTAACATTAGCCTTTAGGACGAATTTTCAAAAATAATTATTGTTAAGACAATGTGTAGTATATTGTATCACAATTATATTTTAAAACTTATATAAATATTATTCTTAATGGCATATTTATCATGGAAAAGGAAGTGCATTTATTTAGCTGGTTGACAACACAGATGGCCATGATTTTCATGTTTTAGAGTATAGTTGCTCCAGCTGTTATTTATATTACACAGCTGTACTTAGAATTTTCCATTTTCTATAGTAGACCATGAAGCCAGATACTTCCAACAGTTTCATTGTTCAAGGCTCCCCAATGACTATACAAACATCATACAAATGTGATGAGCTAGCACATTGCAAACACATGGGTGAAACAAATAATGAAGGAACTGCTATATCCTGGCTTATTATTAATAATTTCTTGTCAGTGACAAATGTGTATTGGCACATAACTGAACAAAACTGAAATGGAAGAGAGATGCATCACTTAAATAAAATGTGTGGGAACAGAGAAAACATTTCTGAGTATAATTGAATGTGATGCATGCCCTATATTTAAATATTTAAAGAAAAAGAACAACCTTTTTTTTCTTTCTTTTCTTTTTTTCTCTCTTATTTTTATTTATTTTTTTTTTTTTGGCCATACCCAGCAGCACTTCAGGGTTACTCCTGTCTCTGTGCTCAGAAATTTCTTCTGGCAAACTTGGGAGATCATATAGGATGCCAAGGATCAAACCCAGGTTGGCCACATACAAAGCAAATGTCCAAACCCCAGTGTTATAGCTCTGCCCCCTGCATATTATCTTCTTCATTCTAATTTCAGTCAAACATAGGCATATCTTCAAGCTTTTATCACTATTACCTTTGAAAGTGCAAATTTTAAGCATAGAAAGATAGCACAGAGATGTGGATGTTTGTCTTGGAAGCAGCTGAACCTGATGATCCCTGATGCAACCACTTTGGCCCTCTGAGCACAACCAGGAATGATCCTTCAGCAACAATCAGGAGTAAGCCTTAAAGCATAGTTAGTTGTTGTAGCCAAAAAATAGAAAAATTGATAAGCAAATAAGTAAATCACAAACTTTCTAAGACTAATCACATATTGAGCTGGATAATGTGTTCATTTCATCAGTAATTTGAGGTGATTAAGTGTGCAGTTTTCAAAAAATATAAAATATATATGTATGTCTGACTATTTAGGCAGTTTAATAGGGGAATAATAATAATGATGAAAATGGTATCAGAAACAATAAGGGGTGTTCAAAGAAAAGTGAGTCTAATATTTATTAATTATATATTTTAAGCATAGTTCTGTGTAACTTTTAAGTATATGAACTCATTTTTCAGATAAAAATCCACTGTGAGTTAAATGCCTTTATTTTAGCCCTTTCTGTAGATAAGGTTATTGAGTTTCAGGCACTACACATTTTTCTTAATACAATGTGGGCACTCAAATCTAAACTGTCTGAACAGATTCACCACCTGTATCTTTAATTATGTGCAGCTATCTTGAAGGGCATCTATGACAAATTATTGGACCTAGAAAATGTTTTTCATAGACATATAAGAACAGAATTGATTTTCTAAGAGTCTGCATGATGAACTTAGCATCAGGCAGAACCTGGACAAAGTCAAAGTTGTGGATATTTTATTAATCTAAGAACTGAGATCATGTCTAAGAATCCTAGAGGGAAATACAGGAGCTCATTTTAAGAATTTGGAGCCAGAGCGGTGGCACAAGGGGTAAGGCATCTATCTGCCCACACTAGCCATGAACAGACCGGGGTTTGATTCTTCAGTGTCTATATGTCCCCCAAGCCAGGAGCGATTTCTGAGAGCATAGCCAGGAGTAACCTCTGAGCTTCACAGGGTGTGCCCCCTCCAAAAAAATTAACAATCACTTTAATTACAACTGATCTAGTATAAAATATCTTAATCCATTTAATAAATCAAGTATACTGATGATATTTCTAATTTAGACTACATATATAATCTGTAGTATGCCCTGGAGTTATGATAGTTAATAAAACAAATATCAACCTTGTCCTCAAAAAAATGTCTGAGCAAGTAGAGTTTTTCAAGAAGAGGAGCATGCATTATTTACTCAACAGTTATTGAAGACCTCATATGTTATCCTTATTTGGATATGTTATCCTTATTTTTAGACAATTATAAAATTTTAGCATACACTTATGTCTATTTTCAGTAAAGGTAGTATTTTCTATTAGTCTTTTGTTTTGATATTACAAATTTTTTTCAAAATAGCAGGGTACTGTTAGTCATATTTAACTTATAAATTTCTTTGTGAATACTCCTAAACTTTAATTTTCTTTTATTGAAATATTACTTTATTTATTTATTTAATTTACTCTTTGGGCCACACCCGGTGATGCTTAGGGATTACTCCTGGCTATAAGCTCAGAATCGCTCCTGGCTTGGGTACCATATGGGAAGCCGTGAGATCAAACTGCAGTCAGTGCATGCAAGGCAAATGCTCTACCTCTTGTGCCACCGCTCCAGCTGAAATATTGCTTTATTAAAAAAAAAGAAAAACAGTAGCTTTTGAATAAAACATACTAATAAATGCTTCTGCAATAATTTTATCTCTGCCTTACCTTTTTTTTTCGTTTTATTTACTTGCTGATAGTTTTGTGCAGCAAAGTTTTCAAATTTAACGCTGAACATACAATTTCAAGAAATCGTGCCTTGAATTTATATTTAGCACTATATATTATCCAGAAAGGTTTTCTATGGACAATAGAAATGTAAATGCTCAAAACCTGTTGAATTTTGTATCCATATTGCTAAAGTAATTTAAGTATTTTTTTAAGATACAAGCCAGTCAGATTTTACAGATTTTAAAATTAATAATAACAATAGGAAATGTTACTTTGAATATAAAGTTTTGCCTTTTGGTGGTGTTTAATAAAAATAAAATTGCCAAAAGAAAGTCACACTTACAGAAGTGTGAAAATAAAGTAAAAAATCAAATCATCAAATGTAAATAGACAAGAGACACTTCAAAATATAAGCATATGAGCAAACTAAGCCAAGAAAAAGACAGTAAATGAGTTTCCTGGAGAGTACCGTATTCCTCTGTCTGATGCATTTAGCAGTTCTAGTGCATTTTGCATTCAACTGTGATTCCTTAATGGCATATGAACAAATGTGCTAAAAAGATTTCATCGAATGTTATATGCATTCTACATTACAATGACATCACCCTCCAGTTGGCATTTGCACATGCTCTCATTCATCTTACAAAGTATAGATTGTAAAACTGTATGCTGGGTTTAAGTCATATGTGCTAACCATATGGGCAACTAAATGTTTGAGTTTATCTCTTCTTTTAGCAGAAATGCTGCAGATTTTATATCTTATGAGGGAAATAATGAGATATACATGTAAGTACTCATCTGTGAGAAAAAATTTCCAATCTAATATGTTTTCATAATCAAAACTGAGTGGATGTGTAATATTGTCAGTTGAGTAGTCATTGTAAGACAATTTTACCTTAAAAATAATATGATGTCTTTCTAATCAGCTTAGTAATGGAAATCCTCCACCATTAGGTTGTAATATAATGTACTTTTTGTGTGTTACATAAATATTTTGGAGGCCAGAGAAAATACCTAGAGCTGGAGTGTATGCCTTGTATAAGCAAGTAATTAAATTGTATCCCTGAAATGTACTAAGTAAAGCCTGAAGGTGGTGTATGTGGTGGTGGTGTTGGGGGGGGCTGAGCACTGCTGAATTCAAGTAGCACCACATTTCTAGGGGCACTAGCATTGCACTATTTAGTCTGGTTGTCTGACAATGAATACCAGTGTACCAAAGAGCACTGAAAACTGTGGGAGACCATCCAACAACAACAACAAAAAAAGTATAACAGCAGCATAAGAATCACACCAGATCTGTAAGCAAGAAAAGAACGTAATGACATATTCAAACTATTGAACAAAAGAAAATTTCAACGTAGTGAGTGTACACCACCTAGTAAATCTCTCATTTTCATGGGAGGAAGAAGTAAAGACATTCTCAGACATAAAAGAACTTGTAAATTCATGACAACTAAACCAATTCTAAATGAATTACAAAAATGTCACATATATAAACCAAATAGCCAATTTAGCAGTAATTACACTACACAATGTAATGGCACAACCGCCCTTTATATCAATAGTTTCCTTGAATTCAATGGTTTTAACTCTCCCATCAAAAGGGTAGAGGTTTGTATCAGAAAAAAAAAAAACCTATTAATTTTCTGCTTACAAAAAGCATATCCAAAGTCTCAGAGTAGACACAGGCTCAGAGTAAAAGGATGGAAAACAACTATACAAGCCTATGGAAAACAAAAATACAAAAAAGCTGGGATACCCATACTTATATCAGACCAAATTGAATTTAGTCTCAATAAAGAAATGGATAGTCATTACTTATTGATCCGATGGAAACTGCTTATCAGTCAGAGGGAATATTGAAGAGGAAGTACTAAGTCTAATCAGCATATATGCACCAAATGTTGTTTCAACAAAATATGTAAATCTTTTGCTCACTTATCTAAAAAAGCACATGGATGAAAATGTGATAATACACCACTCTTGCCACTGGATAGATCCACTAGGCAGAAAATAAGTAAGGAAGTAGAACCCTAAATGAGAAACTAAAAGAATTGATGTTGTTTTTAGGCCACACCCGGTGATGCTCAGAGGTTACTCCTGGCTGTGTTCAGAAGTTGCTCCTGGCTTGGGGGACCATATGGGACGCTGGGGGATCGATCTGCAGTCCATCCTAGGCTAGCGCAGGCAAGGAAGTCACCTTACTTCTAGCGCCACTGCACTGGCCCTGAAGAATTGAACTAATTGATTTATAGAAGGTCTTTCATCCTCAGAAAGCTGAATATACATTTTTCTCTAGTGTCGAAGGAACATTCTCTAGGATAGATCACATTTTAGGATGTAAGTCTAATAAAAAATCACAAATATAAGAATTATACCAAGCAACCTATCAGACCACAATGCCATGGAGACAGAGATTGATTACCAAACAAAAAACAAACAAACAAAAAAAAACACTAAAGAAATTCTAATGCCAGGACACTGAAAAACACATTGCTTAATAACAGCTAGATTAAAGAAGAGATAAATAAATTCCTTCAGACTAATGATAATTTAAAAAAAACATGTTACCAAATATATTGACACACAAAAGTAATAATCAGGGTGACAAGACCTACATAAGGAGAGAAGGAAAACTTAAAATCAACCATCTAAAAGAATACTTTAAATATCTGGTAAACCAACAACAAATAAAATATATCACGAGAAGATAAAATAAATAATAAAAACCAGAATAAAAATAATCAATGATATAGAAAACCAAGAAAACAATACGAAGATTCAATTAAATCAGGAGCTATTAATTTTAAAAAATAAACAATATAGACAAACCATTGGCAATAATCACAAGAAATAAAGAGAGAATATTCATAAATCAGATAAAAAATGAAAGGGGAGAAATTACAAGTGAACCCCCAGAAATCCAAGACATCATTAGAGTTTACTATAAGCAATTGTACTCTTAAGCTAGATAACGTCAGAGAAATGGACAGATTTCTTGAAACGTATAACCTCCCAAAACTGAATGAGGAAGAAGTAGATATCCTAAATAATCTAATCACAAGAGGAAATACATAACAGTAATTAATAATGTCCCCAATAATAAAAGTTCAAGATCAGATAAGTTTGTGGGTAAGTTTTATCAATATTCAGAAAAGAATTACTACTATTGATCCTTAAACTCTTGCAAAATATTGAAGAGATGAAAGTTCTCCTTAATACCTTCTATGAAGCTAACATTACAAGGACTCCGATAGCTGACAGATACTACCAAGAAAGAAATCTATCAATGTTGCACTGGTGAAGCGGGTATCCTTTTTATGACTAAAACCCAACTACAAATATGTTTATAATCATGGTGCTCAAATAAAGATATTATTTAAAAAAAACTATAGACCAATTTAATGAATGAACTTTGAGGCAAAATAACCTCAACAAAATCTTAGCAAATTAAATCCAATAGCACAGAAAAATATATATACATTGTGATTAAGTGGGTTTCATTCTAGGGATGCAAGAAGGGTTTAATATATTCTAATCAATCAAAATCATATACCACATATGTACAATGAAAGATTAAAATCATATGGCCATATAACTTAGTGCAGAAAAAAGCATTTGACAATTTCTAACACCCATTCATTATTAAAGACCTCAGGAAAATAGACGTGAAAGGAACTTCCTTTAGATAGTAACAGCTATCTATAATATGACTATAGTCAATATTATTCTTAATGGTGAAAAAATAAAGCATTTCCATTGAGGTTAGGCATAAGTCAAGGATGATCATTGCCTCCACACTTATTCAACATAGTATTAGAAGACCTAGCAACAGCAATCAGAAAGAGCAGGAAATCAAAGAGAATAAATTAAAAAGAAGAACATCAAACTATCTCCATTTGCAGTTGATATGATTAAAGACTAATGAGTCCACAAAAGAGCTTCTAGAAATAATGAACCAATACAGAAAAGTGGCTGGCTCCAAAGCCTATACACAAAATTCATTTACATTTCTTGTTTTTTTTTTAAATAATGAGGAGAAAGAGATGGATGAATCTGTTTGATTTAAAACAATGTCAAAAACTATCAAGTACCTAGGAATCAACTTCACACAAGAAGTGAGAGACCTATACCATGAAAACTTCAAAACACTTTAGAAAGAAATGGAGGACAACCTAAGAAATAGAAAAATATTCCATGTTTATGGATGGGAAGAATCTATGTTATCAAAATGACCATCTTACATTAACTACTATATAGATTCAATGCAATTCATATTCAAATTCAGATATTTAAAGGACTTAGAACAGACAATTATAAAGTTTGTGTGGAACTATAAAGAACCCAGATAACCAAAACCATACTAAAAAACAAGACACAGGGAGACATCTTATTAACTAACTTGAAGCTGTACTACAAAGATATATCATGGTATTGGAAGCAAGACAGACTTTCAGACCAGTGGGTCAAAATAGATTATCTAATGACAAACCACACAGTCAGCTAATTTTTTTACAAATAAGCAGTGAATGTGACATGAAATAAAGTTAGCCTTTTCAGCAAATGGTGTTGGGATAATTGGATTACCACATGTAAGAAATTAAAGCTGGCTCACACCATACACAAAAGTCAATTCAAAGTAGATCAAAGACCTTGAAATATGATCTGAATCTATAAAGTACACTGAAGGAAACATAGACAGAGACCTCCAAGACTTAGACATCAAAGGAATCTTCAATAGTATAATATCAATGACAATGGCTATAGAATCAAAACTAAAGAAATGGAACTTCATCATACTAACCAATCTCTATATAGCAAAAGAAACATGATTTAAAACTAAAAGACAGCTGAGTGGTATAAAATATACTCAACACATCAGATAATGACTTGATATTTAGGATATACACACACCCCAAGATAAAATTGAACATTAAGAATGGGGAAGGGGGCAGAGAAATATCACAGAGGTAGGGCGTTTGCCTTGCATGCTGAAGGACGGTGGTTCAAATCCTGGCATCTCATATGGTCCCTTGAGCCTGCTAGGAGCAATTTCTGAGCTTAGAGCCAGGTGTAACCCCTGAGCACTGCTGGGTATGACCCCTCCAAAAAAGATAAAAAATGGGGAGAGGAAATTAGCAGACAGCTCTCTGAGGCAGACCAACAGATGGACAAAACATGAACATGAAAAAATGCTCATCATAATTTGTCATTAGGAAAATCCAAATTAAGACAACACTGAGATATCATAAACCATTGAGAATGGAACATTTCAAAAAGAGTAGGAATCATCTGTGCTGTCAGATATGTGGTTTAAAAAATAAAAAGAACTCTCATCCAATGATGGTGGGAATGTTGTCTGGTTCAAATCCTATGAAAGCTTTATCTTAGTCTCCATCTTATGTCCTGTGCATATACCAAGACCTCTAGTTACAGAGGCCTGATCTCATCATCCATGACTGAGCAGGTAGTTTCCAGACAGTACAAAAGGACATAGGGGAGAGTAAACAAACAGGTACGAAACCTGGAGTTATGCAAATGACAGTATATTTCAAGGGCAGAAAAACCCTGTATCTCTTAGGCCAAGAGAATTCCCTTTCTACAAAAAAAAAAAAAAAGCACAACATTTTTATTATTACTGTTATTGTTGCTTTATTATATCTTTGTTTTGTTTTGTTTTGTTTTGCTTTGTTTTGATTTATGTTTTTGAACTCTGTTTTGTTTTTATTTTGGGGCCGTGGTTATTGTTTGGTTATTGTATTTATTGCTGTGGTGCTTTACAGGGTTTTAGATTGTTTTATTTTTTTTCTTTTTAGTATTGTTGTTATGTTTTTCTTCCTTTTTCCCTTTCTTCTCTTAAACAGATATTTATAGCCTCAAGGAGGACTCCTCCCATTTTTTTGCTTGTTTAATTTTTACCCCCCCCCCTTTTCTTTCTTCCGTTTTTTCTTCTTTCCTTCAAATAGAACCACAAAGCTTGAACCATCTTGTTCTGCCTCGCAATCTGAGGGGGAAATAATGGCAGTTACCAAGACCAATCAGTGTATGAACATTGAGCAGAAATAAAAAATTATCAGACCTAGGTACCAAATCCAAAGCCAATGACAACAGGATCAATATCCAATCTACAACAATCTAGACACAGAGGGGACCACTTACACAAGCAGGCTGGGGATCAAAGGAGGAGAATATTGATGGGATGTATGCTGGGAACGACGGGGAAAGGGAGGACAACATTGGTGGTGTTAATGCCCCTGATTCAATGTCACTATATACCTAAAATTTTACGATGAATGATTTGTAATCCACTTTGGTCAAAATAAAAATATTTATGAAAAATAAATAAGTAATAATATTGACTATTCCCAGTTTCCAAAAATTTGATATGGGATATTTATCCCAGGGCAGAAAAATATTCACACCACTATTTATTAAAGAACTCAGTACAATAGCTAAGAGTTAGAATCAATCCAGATATCCAACAACTGATCAGTGGATCATGATGATGTGGCACACTTATGAAATGGAATACTACATAGCTATAAGGATTAATGCAGTCATGAAATTCACTGCAATGTGTATGAAACTAGAAGATATATTACATGACATAAAGCAAATGACAAAAGGTTTTATATATATGTATATATACATACATATGATATGAGAACTGCATGAAGAAATGCAATGGTTTAAATGGAGGGTTGTCTAATAATGCATGGCCCCAAATATAGTGAAGAGAAGGAAAGAGAATAGATGAAAAAAGAAACATGTAAAACAGTGGAGGGTATTGGTCAAGGAGATACAGGTACATTGGTAGTTTCAAGAAAGAATAGAATTAAATATCCAAAACATGGAGCCAACAGCAATGAAATCATGGCATTCAAACGTTATTGGCCAAACTTAAGAACGTATTTGTTAAGACATCAGGCTGGGAAAGGAAGGAATGGGATAAATTCTGAGAATATTGGGGGAGGAAAATTGACACTGATTGTGGGATTGGTGCTGAAACATTATATGTCTAAAAGTCAACTATGAATAACTTTTAAATCATTGTGCTATAAATAAAAATATGACAATAACTTATAATAAAATAGAAAAAATAAGTATATAAAATACATATAATGATATATTTATTTTTATAATGACTCATTAAAGTTCTATAAATGAGAATGTTTCAAGATAATTAAGCTTGGGGCCGGGAGGTGGCGCAAGAGGTGAGGTGCCTGCCTTGCCTGCGCTAGCTTTGGACGGACTGCGGTTCGATCCCCCGGTGTCCCATATGGTCCCCCAAGCCAGGAGCGACTTCTGAGCGCATAGCCAGGAGTAACCCCTGAGCGTTACCGGGTGTGGCCCAAAAACCAAAAAACAAAACAAAACAAAAAAGATAATTAAGCTTTATAAACCCCTAAATCAGCAAAATAACATTAGTGTTTTGATTATTAAGTGTAGAAAAAGAGACATTAAAATTTTTTTGTTTCTTTTTTTGGGTCACACCTGGCAGTGTTCAGGGGTTACTCCTGGCTCTATGCTCAGAAATCGCTCCTGGCAGGCTCAGGGATATGGGATGCCGGGATTCAAACCACGAACCTTCTAAATGAAAGGCAAACGCCTTACCTCCATGCTATCTCTCCGGCTCTCAAACATTAAATTTCTAAGAATGGCATAATAATAATTTTTGCAAAGAAAGTAGCAACCTTGCAATAAATAGGTTGATTTGTTTCATGAAATAAAATCTGCTCTTTGAGATCATCTTTCTATGAGCAGGGTACAGTAAACTAAATTTAGATGTTTTCTTTCTCATTGATATATCTCTGGGGGCTGTCTGTTATCTGTATGGATTTAAGAAAGCTCTGTGCTCAAGAAAGCAGGTAAACATTATTATTATGATTTCTCCAGAATTCTATTAATGTTGCAGATTAATTCTATTAATGTACAGAGAGCTACAGATTAAGAGGTTAACAACAAGAGAAAGTGAGACCACCAGCACTACTACTGCAATGCTACCAGCCTACCAAGACTTACGGTACCTTATATGTTCAAGTATAAGCCAGCCTGAGTATAAACTGACCCCCCCTAATTTTACCCTAAAAATTGGAAAATCTTAGTTACTCGAGTATAAGCTGAGGTGGAAAATGCACCAGCCACTGATAGATTTCAAAAATAACAATATATACCCAAAACAATTACAATAATTGAGGAATCATTAAATACATGATTACATTTACAATACATGATTGTTTGATATACTGTATACCATTAACATATGACATTAACCCATAGTATTCAATGGCAACTTTAATAAAGTGAATAAACCATGTAAGACAGTAAAGCATTGTACATAAATGGTTAAAAATCTTTATACTCCATAGCTCCTTGATTATAAGGATTCAGGATTTATAAAGATTTATTTACACGACTTTACTGCCTTAAATGGGTTTTTCACTTAATTAAATGTGCCACTGAATATTGTGGGTTAAATAGTTCAGTGGCTGGAGTGCTCACTGGATATTTGACTCTTCTTTTTGTACTGTTAGGGTGTTTCACCTTCTTTTTCTCCTTCATCTCTCAAACCAACGATGAGAGCCTCTAGAAGGATTCCCCCCATTTTCGGCATATTAGACTTTTATCCCAGTTTATTACTTTTCTCTTCTTCAAATAAAACCACATAACTTGAAGAAAAAAAAAAGATCGGACTTAAACACCAAATCCAAAGCCAATGACAACAGAATCAATACCCAATCTACAACAAGCTAGACACAGAGGGGGCCACTTACACTAGCACCTTGGGGTGGGAGGGGGAAGGAAGATATGGAATGCATACTGGGAACGGGGGTGGAGGGAGGACAACTTTGGTGGTGGGAATTCCTGGATTCAATGTCAATATGTACCTAAAATATTACTGTGAAAGATATGTAATCCACTTTGGTCAAAATAAAAATTATTATTATATTTAAAAAAATAGTTCAGTGGCATACAGTTCAGTTCAGCTGCTTACCTCTTAGCTCAGCAGAGACTTGTGGACTGAGCTAAATGCCCCCTCTAGCAGACTGTGGAAGAAGACTGGAGACTACGTGCATTTGATTCCATGCCTGTATGATCCGAGTATAAGCGAGGTTGGGATTTTTTTTTATTTATTTTTTTTAGTTTTTGGTCCACACCCGTTTGACGCTCAGGGGTTACTCCTGGCTATGTGCTCAGAAATCGCCCCTGGCTTGGAGGACCATATGGGACGCCGGGGGATCGAACCGAGGTCCGTCCTACGCTAGTGCTTGCAAGGCAGACACCTTACCTCTAGAGCCACCTTCCCGGCCCCAGAGTTTGGGATTTTTTTCCAGCACAAAATTTATATACTCGAGTATATATTTATATTTTTACAGAAAAAAATTTCTAGAAAAGATAGATGGTGAAGCAGAACAGAGTTGTTCTTAGGTAATATAGGGGGAAGGTAAAGGAATACTTTCTAGAGAGCACACTGACTCTACCAGAGTGAAGAGAGAAACTTCAAAGTTAAGTAACTATGCACACCAAATTAGGATATAAGTGTCTCCCAATAATTGAGTGCTCTCATATAGTGAAGGGAATCAGTTACACATCTAGGTATATCTAGTTATCTAGTTACATCTAGGTACATCTAGGCCTCTCCAAGAAAAGATGGAGTCTGCTCTATAAAGAAAAGAAAATGTGAACCCCCAAAGCTGATTTTATTTGACTTTTAAAGCTGGGCCCTCTTCTAAGGAAGCACTGCTCACAGAAGCTTCATAAATCTTCCATGGAAGGTCCTAAATAGGTCCTTGATGGGTCTGAATTGGAGAACTCAGTTACTCAGGAATGGGGGCTGTGTCAGGAATTCGGTTTCAGATAATATTTGGTTTTGATTTGTTGAAAAATCACTTGAACTTCATTCCATTGAAATTACCAAGGGGGCCTTCCTGCCTGACTACTGGCTTTGTTTGTATGAATCAGATAAATTAGTAATCGTATAAATAAAACACTAACATCCTAGCATTAATTTATCTTTCAGAAAATATTGAAATAAAATACATAAGAGAGCATTTATTTTAGTATTATCAAAAAAAAAAAAAACAAAGGTACTCATCACAAGAACCTTTTGTAGTTTGTGATATTCCATCTGAAACTCATATTACTCTTTTATATATCAGATAGTCTAATGAAAGAGGCTCCAAATGGATGTGAAGGAAATCTTATCTGGTAAAAACACTTTAGTTTTAAGTGATAAAATAGCTTTTATTGTATCTCTAGAGTTGTATTACTTATACAATGTTCTCCTAGAGTCTGAGTTTCTTTGCTATCATTTATCTTTTAATTAGAAGCATTGGATATTTGTATTAGAGAAGCTTGATTTTAATAGCAAGTTTTAGACTGCTTAGTTAGTGGTCCAGTGTATAGGCTGTGAACTTGCTTGCCAAGCAATCATCCCCTTCCTGTAAAGGAAAGGACTTACTGCAAACCAACTATTTGCATTCCTTTGGCCCAGTGATATGGTGTTGGAGACAGGCTAGGACATTCAGTTTTGCAATACTCTGGGCTTAGACTGGAATCATGATAATCATGACAATATTTATTGAGTGCTTACTTTGAGAAAGACTCCACTCAACATGCTTTTCAATCAGTCCTCACACCAATCACCCAGAGTAGGTACAAATGAAACTAAGAACAAAATGTTTGGAAAACTTGTCAAAATTGCACAGAAAAGAAGTGATAAAGCTTAGAACAGAAGTTTAGCAAAACATTTCTACAGCCCACTCATTTAACCGAAGGTTCATTGCCTCAGGATGTTGTAGAAATCCCCAATAGAGCCCATAAACCAAATTAGTCCATAGGGAAGAATTATAAAGACTTCCCTTGCAGATGGTGCATGTGCTAGTTTAAAAATGATGATAGTTGGCTAGTGAGTGAGAGAAAATGGAAAGGACTCAACTTTTACTGAAAGCTTGTTTACCTAGAATAATTGCTTCAAACATTCGACCTGTTTCTGGAAGGAGAAATTTAATATTTTCTAAGAATTTTTAAAAGAATTTTATTTTTTAGTTTCTCAAAATATAAATAAGTTATTAAACATTTAAAATATAAATCTCCTGATAAAAGTTTGCTTCACAATAAAATTGTATTTAATGTGTATATAAACTGAATATTTTAAAATAATTTTATAATTGAAATTATCCTTTAATATTAATCAATAAATCAATTAATCACCTATTATTTTATAAATACATTTTAAAAATACATTTTTAAATGTAATAGTAAAACTTTTTTTAAAATACTTGATGGTTTTAATAGAAATACTATAGTAAATAATAATATGCAAGAGAAAAACACCCGTTACAGAATAACATACTCGGGTTCATGTTCTATAAATTGCTTATTGTCGGATCATGAAAATAATACCAATGTATTAGTCTAGTTCTTACATTTATGGAAGCCCTTCTTTGACTGCATTCATATATTTGTAATAAGCTATTACATATCCTAAAATACCTTAATTTTGATTAAAGTTCCTAGAAAATATCTAAATTCAGCTTACTAAACAACACAGAAAAAAGATGTATCACAGTAGAAAATGTTATTCTTAGAGAAAGCTATGAAATCTGACACATTTGACTTTTTAATTTTATAGTAAAGTAATACTAGGTTTTTTTTTTAATTGAGATGATATTAATATTACAGTTCTGCCCTACAATGTCACTGCACCAACCTACTACCCGAGTGTCAATAACACTCCACCACTGTCTGTAGATTTTTATCTTGCTTCCACTCTCCCTAATTATCAGACCCAATCTTATAGGTAGACTTTCAGGTGTGTGTGTGTGTGTGTGTATGTGTGTGTGTGTGTGTGTGTGTATGTGTTTTAATAAAACCTGATCTTACTATTTCTTTGTTTCTTTATCATTCAAATATGTGTGAAATTGTTTTGTATTTCAGTTTCTCAAGCTGTCTCACTTTGTTAATTATTGACAGTCTCCAGTTTCATCCTAGTTGCAGACAAATACAGGCTTTCATCTCTGGGGTCAAAGAGATAGTTATGGGGTTATGCACTTGCCATGCACATGGCCACCACTAGTTTATTTTCAAGCACTGCAGATGGCTTCCTAAATATTGCCAGGAGTAATCATTGAGCACAGAGCCAGGAGTAGGCCCTGAATACCACCAGGTATAACCCAAATAATACCCCCTAATCACGGTATTAGGCAAACACTCTACTGCTGTGCCACTGCTCCGGTCCCTAAAAGTACTTGCTTTTTGAAACATAATTGTAAATGGATTTTTAAAATTTACTTTCTCTTCTACATCATTGTTTGCATGTAAAAATGCAACAGACTTCTATATATTGTCATTGTAAATAACTTACTATATAGATTTACTGGCATTAAGAATATTTTCGCAGTGAATTTGGATTTTTTATGTGAAGTTTGATTTCATCTTTGAATAGTAATAACTTCAATTCTTTTCCAATTTTAATTTCTTTAGCTTTTACATTTGGTCTAATTGCTGACTAGAACTTTCAGTTTTAGGTTAACTAATAGTGATGAAAATGGGCAATCATTTTGTGTCTAATCTTACAAGAAAGATTTTAAGTTTTTAGTCATTGAATCTGAAATTATCTATGGATTGATAAAGTGTGACTTTCACCATGATGACATCAGTAGCTTTTATTCTGATGTTATTTCTGAGAAATGTTTACATATATAAATATTTTTTTTTTGAGTCAAAGCTGGTGATATTGGGGCCGGAGAGATAGCATGGAGGTAAGGTGTTTACCTTTCATGCAGAAGGTCATCAGTTCGAATCCCGGCGTCCCATATGGTCCCCCGTGCCTGCCAGGAGCAATTTCTGAGCACGGAGTAAGGAAATACCCTGAGCACTGCCGGATGTGACCCACAAAAAAAAAAAAAAAAGCTGGTGATACTCATGTGTAAATCCTGCTTTTGCAACTTAGGGATCACTTCTGGTAGGGTTGGGGGACTATATGGGATCAAAACTGTGTGACTAGTATGCAAGGCAACTCTCTACTTATTGTAGTATCAATTCATCTCATAATTTTAATATTAAAATATTTTGGTTCTTATGACTTTTTTTTGTGGGGGGGGGATTTTGGGCAACACCCAGTGACGCTCAGGGGTTACTCCTGGCTATATGCTCAGAAATTGCCCTTGGCTTGGGGGACCATATGGGACGCCAAGAGATCGAACCAAGTCCGTCCTAGGCTAGTGAGTGCAAGGCAGTCGCCTTATGCCCTCTGCCACTCCTCTGGCCCCCTAAATTTTTATCTATAATAATAATAAGTTTAATATATATAATATATTATATATATAAGTTTAGTTTCTACAAAATACTCATTTGCATAAATCTGCTGAAAGTTTTAAATTTTGAAATTTTTATTAAAGTAATGAAGGTTTTCATGCTTATAATTTTTAATAGTAGATTTTCACACTTTGTTAAAATATCTTACTGTTTTTATCCAGTACCAACACCACAATTCAATGGATATCTCTCATTCATCTCCTGGCTCCTCCTCTGGTAACCTCAGTCCTGTAACCTCAGTCTAAATACTTAGGTTGTTTGATTGTTCTAGTCCCTTGTTATTTTTATACAACAACTAATGGATCCTTTCAAAGAGCTAGAGTACAGATCTTTTGGAGTTTATTTGCCAATGTCCTGAAGACATTTCACAGTTCCATCTTTATTTTACTTACAATCCTATTTTGTACTTTATTTTGCTTCTAATCCTATTTCAGTTTTCATTTCAAAATTTCTAAAATTATAGTGGAGCAATTTTATTATTGTCAAAGTTCATAAGTTACTGTTTCTTTGAGATTGAATAAAGTAAAATATCTGGAAGAAAAACAACCTTTTAAGACTAAATTATCTCTTAACAGTTATTAAAGTCATTAGAATTAGTTTCCCAAACTTATTTTTTTCCTAATAAAAAGTATGCGTTTTTTGTAAGTTTGAATTTTTTTTTTGTCTTTTAAGAATATAAAAATAAATAAACTTTTTTTAAGGCCTTTCTTTCTTTGTCCCTGTTGTTACAAAATGCTCTCCATGTCTCTCCAGCTGTGCTGGCTGTGTGTCAGTAACATGAATCACTGTTCAAAGTTCTACCACACAAAGAGGAAGTAACACAGATACAAATAAAAGATATAGCAATTAAACTGTTTTTATAGTTAAGAATCAATTGAGGGAAACGTGGGGGTAATTTTAATCAAGGACTGTCTTATTAACCGTACCTTTTTTTATTGGTCAACATTATTGATCTTTTGTATTAGTTGCAGGATATGAAATGAAAATAGGATAGAAATGAAAAATAGTCTCAATAGCTATTTCTCAATTATATTTTGATAAGTTACATTTTGAAAATGTTAGCAAAGATTTTAAATAATATGTCACAAAAATATTTCTTATATTTATTTAAGTGTCATAAAACATTTCTTGCTAAAGTGTTAAATAAATTATTCCACAGATCTCCAAAATCTTATGAGTCAACTCATTGTTAACTTATGAGTATATTATTTACTATCCTTTAATCTCTTCCTATGTACTGATAAGATCTCTGGGTTCTGAAACCTGGAAAGAAACCCATAAATTATATTTTTCAGATAAGAAAATCAAGTTGCAGTAATCTTAAGGGATTTATCAACCCATACAAATAAATTTTGTCAAGATCAAGATTACAATTTAATTTTATGGCCAAATCTACTATGGTTTCTAGAACCCGTCTTTCTTCCCCATTCTTTTGCCTGCTTTAATAAACAGCAAAGAAAATAATTCAAAGAATTATTAGTGACTGGTGATTAGCTAATCTTAAATTGTCTAACAATTAAATAAAATTGTCAACTAATCCATATCACTAACACTAGAATTTAGGTGCATTAAATTCCTGGGTAAAACATTACAAAAACCATAAGGTTCTAATTAAATTAAAATTGCATTTCTCATCAGGAGAGAAATATATTCACAAGCTCTTCTCATGCCTCATAGATGAGAAAGCTTTAATAAAGCCAATTGGCTTCACTAGTGCTTTTTTTTCCTCTTTCTGTCTCTGGAGAGAAGAGTCAGTAAGAGTCCAAGGGCAAAAGTGAATATGACGAAGAGATGCCACGTAGATTCTCAGGGAAAAAAAAAAATAATCGGGCCAACGCTTTCAGAAAAGTAACAAACACAAAACTATTACATTCTGAAAATTTAAGTAATTGATTTATTGTTGTTATTATGTCCAAATTGTAAATTGGATTATGCACTTTAATTGCTTTATTAACTGCTTTCAGAAACAAAAAAGGTACTTAAAATATAGTTACTTTATTTTAAATTGTGGATATGATACTTAAATACATGGGTTCGTTCATCAGGAAAACTATGAAGTTCTGAAATTAAATATGTATATAATACATACTTTGTGTATTGATAACTTTAATTTGATATATACTGGAGAAATCAGTGTTCCTGCTAGTACAAAAAATCAGTTACAAACCAAGATTTCCTGACTATGCAATGAATATTATATAAACATTGTGGACCAAATGGTTACAATAACTTTTGTCTGTAACTTTAAAGAACCCAAATACTAATTTTATATGTTAGTGTCCTGTTGTTCAAGAGCATACAATGGTAATTTTAAAAATATATATAAAAAATAAATTAATTAAAAAGATGATTAACTATCCAGGAATGTAATTCTAAAAGCTACCTCAAAACAGTAAATTAATAGAGCCAGGAAAATGTAAAGAATGACAGGAATGTCCATCTTAGGGGATAGAAGGTTAATGAACATTGACCCTTTCCTTTTGTCCTTCTGAACTCTTATTCATCTTTTCTTCTCCCTCATCTAAGAACATAAGTTAAGAAACCAAAACAGAAGTCACAATTATGGAAGAAAGGGAAAGATACAAAGGAAAACTGGACAAAGATTGGTAGTAGAATATCAAAAGAGAATTCTGGAATCTAGAATAGCTTTAAGAGATTGTATTCTTTAACATGGAGTAGGAAGTATTGCTGTTTTGGCCTGTGAGATAATGGCTTGGAAATGTTGGCAGATGAGGGTGGCACAAAAAGATCAAAGTCGAGGACTTATTTTCAACAGGGTCAAAGAAAACACATTTAGTGACCTTATGTCATGTTCATGCATTTGCTAGCCTGGTTTGAAAGGATTTTCTCAGAACTCACAGACCTATATGAAATTTTATTTTTTCCATGTGTCATGTTTTAGGAACTACTTCCAGCTATTCCAATCAAAATTTTTCTACTGACTCAGGATTTTATTTTATTTTATTTTTTGTTACTGTTCATTGTATCAAAGAACAAGATGCCATTTCTTAGGAATACTATTATGTGGTGCGTTTTACCCACATAGGATCTTAAACTGATTAGGCAACCAAAGCGAAGCAGAGGAATAAATAATGATATTTTAAAAATTGCTAACCACTGTCTATATAACTCCTTATATGGAATGTAGTGACAAAATTCACTTCTGGGGAAAGTTTTTTCAAGAAACCTCTTAAATGGGCATTTGATAGAAAGTGAAACATCTGGGACTGGAGTGGTAGCACTGCAGTAGGGCATTTGCCTTGCAGGCAGCTGACTCAGGATGAAAACAGGTTCGTTCCCCTGCATCCCACATGGTCCCTGAACCAGAAGCAATTTCTGAGCCCAGAGGCGGGAATAACTCCTGAGAGCCATTGAGTGTACCCTCCAAAAAAATGAAAAAAGAAACAAAAAAAGAAAGTGAAATGTCTGCAAGAAATTCATAAGTTATTTGAAATTATTTGTCTAAAAATTTTAAGGGTTTTAACTTTAGAAAGAGATTTTTTATCTGTTAGTTTTATGTATTGTTTATAAGTTTGTTCCATAAATTTGTGTCAAGTGAAATGGGATGGAAGAATAATGAATAGCAAGTGCATTTTAGTTCTAAAGAATTGCACTTAAAGCACTTGCACTTAAAGCAGAGCCATGAATGTTAAACAAACAAACAAACAAACAAACAAAAAACCTTCTTTATAAAGGGGGAAGAACAATTTAAAAAGTAGATAATGGGGCCAGAGAGATAGCACAGCAGTAGGGCATTTGCCTTGCACACAGCCGATCCAGGACGGACGGTTGTTCGAATCCTGGCATCCCATATGGTCCCCCATGCCTGCCAGGAGCGATTTTTGAACACAGAGCCAGGAGTAACCCTTGGTGCTGCCAACTGTGACCAAAAAATAAAAAAGAGGAGGGTATCTATGGCTGTTTCTGAATGAATTCATTCTGGTTTTGTGGTTCTCCTCCACAATATCCAAAATCTCAATGTGGTCTGATGCACATTAGTAGTGAGTCAGTGAGTTCTTCCAGAAAGTCCACAATTGAACCAAGTGAACAATGCCAGGCATCAACATAGAACAGTGAAGTCATGGTGATTAAAAGGAAGCCAGAATTTCAGAACTAGAGATAAGATTGATGAGTAGATATGAGTCTCTGTAATAGTTAAGATAATAGTTGATATCTCCAGACTTAATATACCATATTAAATGAGACAAAGAAGATTTGGCAATGTTTAAGTTACCTAGGAAATGTGATACATAAATTAATCCAGAGTGCTTAAAAACTAAAATAAGACCTTGTCATTATTATAAAAAATCTTTAAATTATGTTTTAAATAATATACTTTCAGTGGTTTAAAAGCAAATCATTTTCATCAAGAAGATTTGCAGCATGAAAAAGACAGAAAAGAGAGAAGAAAAATCTGTTTCCCACCAAAGATGTGGACAAGATTATGTTGCTGAAGAAACATGTAAAGGCTGGTTTATGTCAGCCTTTTGCAGAGTGAAAAACATGAACTATTTTCCAGGACATCACTAAAAGTCTTCACATATTTTGCATTCAATTCTAAGACTCTTTAACTGTTCGGGTGAAATATGTTTAAGCTTAGGGAAACATTAGAAAAGTGAACCTTAGCCCTTTAAATAGAAATTAGCAATAAAATTTTATACATTTCCTGTGTCATGTATATATGAATGTATATTAAAGTATCTGTCTAGGTAGAGTGTTAAGTGGCACCCACAAAAAATGTAACGTAGTATAAAATGTTTTTGAACTAAATAAACTCTGAATTCCTTGTGGGTGGCTATATATTCACGCAGTCAAATACTCAATATTAATAGGCATTTGGATAACTCAGGTGAAAAAATTCCAAATCTTAAAAAAATTGTATTTATTTAAAATCTTTAAAATATCATGAAATCCTCAGAAACAGTATTTGGGTTACTGTAATTTGATGATTAATGTAATTTATTCTTAGTCCTTTATTTGCATTTACTTTATAGCATAATCACAGATTCTAATAACACTTTTCCCTTTTTTTTTTTCTTTTTTGAGCCCACTCTTAGTGATGCTCAGGTATACTCTTGGCTTTGTATTCAGGAATTACTCCTGGTGGTCTTGAGAAAGTATGTGAGATGCCAGGGATAAAATCCAGGTGAATACTCACAAGGCAAACACACTATCTACTGACTTGTTGCTCTAGCTCCTCTAAGAACACAATTTTAGAGAACTACTTTATAGAGTTTCATTTTTTCCCCTAATATTACATTCAAAGTTCAACTTCAAATTCTTTGGGGTACATAAAAAGCTAAGGATCCATCATAGCATATATGACATTATACTCCTTGAGTTATTTAAGTTTACTCAACAATGTAAAGAATAAGGAAACATCTGAATTTTATTTCCTGACATTTTTATTCCTAAATACATGAAACTCTTGAATGAGAATTTAAGTATGTGAGGCCCCATTAACTTGTTGACATTTTTTTTCAGTTCAAACCCAAGTACTGCATATCATGTTTCCAAACCTGAAATTCAAGGCTTTATTTTCTTTAACAGTACACAATAAGATTGCTCTTTGCATAAGATGTTCATTGGCAAACTGTGTACTCTGTCCATTTGTAATTGCAGTTTCTTGGTCAGTTAGAATACTTCAAGTTTGGCTGAGACGTATTATATTATCTTTGCTTTATTTGTTTTTAGTTTGAGATTTTCCTTCAAAATTTGTCTTCTGGTGGTTAGAGATATAGTATAGCAGATGAGGTGCTTGTCTTGCAGGCAGCCAACCTAGGTTCCATCCCCAGAGACTCCTTTGATCCCTGATCCCTGGCACGAGTGATTCCGAGTTCAGAGCCTGGTGTAAGCCTGGTGTAATCTCAAAAAGATTATTATTCTTTTTCTTCTTCTTCTCTTTTGGTTTTGGGGTCACACCCCACTGTTCTAATGGCTTACTCATCTCTGTACTCAGAGATTGCTCCTGGTGGTGCTGGGAAGATCACATACTGCAGTGCCTGGTTCAAATCAAAGCTAACTGCAAAATTTTTGTTCTATTCTGCTCTTTGGTTGGACAATTTCTGATTAAAATTTTCTTATCATTTCTCATTCCTTACTTCAATTCATCTACCCTGCCCTCTTCAACTCCTCAAACTAACCATTGTCATTTTGATATATATATCTAGAGATTAGAGAGTTCTCTACTTGGGTTCTTTCCAAGATTTTAATCATTGTCTATTGGTGCCAGTAAATTTCTCGGTTTCTTCATTATGTCTTGCACTGCAGCTTCCTCCCCATTTGGCTATGTTGAACTTCCCTCAGTTGGGCTGCCTCACTAGGCCAGATCAGGAATATGGAGCAAAAGCATCAGTAGGGAGTGTTTGGTAATGCATAAGTTTGCCTGGTGAAACTGCTTCAGCTGAGTTTTCTTGCTAGACTTAGAAAGAGAAGTAGTGAGACGAAGTCATCTGCAGGACAGTGCTTCAAAACACCATTAAACTAGTTAAATATTAATTTTACAACTTTAAAATCAACTTGCTAAATAGTATTCATAAACAGACATAACAAAATATAAAATAAATGTAATAAGTTATTTTCAATTTTATAAAACACATTATGAAAATATTATAACTTTTACCAGTGTTTTATTAAAAAGTAATATGACTTGTTTAGGACAGAAAATGAGAGCTAGTCTTTATAAGTTGTGTGATTCCCTAAGAACACATTGATATCTGATATTACTCTAAATTGTTTTACAGTATGTTACATTGGGGGCCAGAGTGGTGGCACAAGCACTAGGGCATTTGCCTTGCACGTGCTAACCTAGGATGGACCGCGGTTCAATCTCCCAACATTCCATATGGTTCCCCAAGCCAGCAGTAATTTCTGAGCACATAGCCAGGAGTAACCCCTGACCATCACCGAGTGTGGCCCAGAAACCAAAATAAATGAATAAATAAAATATGTTACATACCAAAGTAAAGACAGTCAATATGCTTGGTTGTTTCAATCACAAGTGTGGAAAAGATTTGATATACAATAAATTGGGTAATGGAAATGTCAATCAATAATTCATTATAAATAGCTCAGGAAATAAACTTGATGTGAAAAGTTATTTAAACAGACTTAAATGAACACTAACAAAATTAAGGAGACTCATGCAATCTATTTGTTTAAGTTCTTTCTTTTCTTCAGTTCAAAGTCTTCTTTAACAAATGCTCTTAATTAATGGAGAACATAATTGTTTTAGTTACATAGTTTGATAATGGATCAACTTGCTAGAAGCAATTTTCCCTTAAATAATTTAAAGATAGATTTTGTTCATATTTCTCTTTTGAAATCTCAGTAAGTATAATTCAGCTACACTCAATCAGAATTGCTTCTGTTAAAGAAAGAAGTTATTTTACTTCATTGTAAAAACTGTTAGAAAGAAGTGAAAAAACATTGTTGCAAATGAAAAGAATACAGGTATATAAGAAATATTCTCTAATGCAAATCAAAACAACGATGAGATACCACCTCACACCACAGAGAATGGCACACATCACAAAGAATGAGAATAAACAGTGTTGGCGGGGATGTGGGGAGAAAGGAACTCTTATCCACTGCTGGTGGGAATGCCGTCTAGTTCAACCTTTATGGAAAGCGATATGGAGATTCCTCCAAAAACTGGAAATCGAGCTCCCATACGATCCAGCTATACCACTCCTAGGAATATACCCTAGGAACACAAAAATACAATACAAAAACCCCTTCCTTACACCTATATTCATTGCAGCACTATTTATCATAGCAAGACTCTGGAAACAACCAAGATGCCCTTCAACAGACGAATGGCTAAAGAAACTGTGGTACATATACACAATGGAATATTATGCAGCTGTCAGGAGAGATGAAGTCATGAAATTTTCCTATACATGGATGTACACGGAATCTATTATGTTGAGTGAAATAAGTCAGAGAGAGAGAGAGAAAAACGCAGAATGGTCTCACTCATCTATGGGTTTTAAGAAAAATGAAAGACATTCTTGCAATAATAATTTTCAGACACAAAAGGGAAAAGAGCTGGAAGTTCCAGCTCACCTCAGGAAGCTCACCACAAAGAGTGATGAGTTTAGTTAGATAAATAACCACATTTTGAACTGTCCTAATAATGAGAATATATGATAGAAATGGAGAACCTGTTTAGAGTACAGGCGGGGGTCGGGTGGGGAGGAGGGAGACTTGGGACATTGGTGATGGGAATGTTGCACTGGTGATGGGTGGTGTTCTTTATATGACTGAAACCCAAACACAATCATGAATGTAATCAAGGTGTTTAAATTAAAAAATATGTTCTACTTAAAAAAAAAGAAATGTTCTCTAAAAATATGTTATTAATTTATTTGAACAAATAAAAAGAAGCCAATATTTTCAGCTAGGCCAAATGATGACTAACTGGAAAAAGATATAAAATAATTTAAGAAGAGTGAGCAAAATATAGAAATAGATGTTTAACCTTATGCAAAATTTAGTTGGTAATGTAGTAATATGAAGAGTAAGTTTTGACTCTAATAGACAAAGATAGTCATTGGATGTTGAATGTATATCTTGACTATTTAAACTAAATGAATAATAAATGTCAATATTTTAACAGTTGCAAAAGAGATTTAATGAACTATCTAAATCAAGTAAAAAATTCTTCCCACTTTCATCATATTCTTAAATTCTGACTCACAGTTAATAAAAATTTACTGTTTCTAATTACACATGTCATCCTGGATAGTTGTTTATGATATGGGACAGTTTTCCTGTTGAGAATACATTTGTATCAGATGTTATGAACCCCATTTTCTCAATCCTACTAAATGTGGCATAAAATATTTAGCCTCACTACCCTAAACATAGATCTGAACTTAGTTTACTCTTTTTAAAACAATTTAATTACCAGTATTTAGAACGCAGAAAATGTAGGAAGAATGGGTACCATGAAATGGAAGTAATGTCCAAAAATTATAATAATAGAGTGAGACAATAAATGAAATAATTGAATGAGATACATTTTTATGGTTAAAAAATTTTTGGTAGTTTTGTTCAACATTACCTGTACAACTTCAAACTTTCATACTCCTAATGATATAAAAATTTGGTTGTATTTTGGGTTGATTTGTTTCAGTCTATTCCACAAGACCATAATTATAGTGATTGTTTTTCCTTTAGGTCTAATCAGATTCCAACATTTTAATATCCCACAAAATATAATAGAAGTAATGTAAAATATAGATATTTTAATTTTTGTTTAATAGTATAATATTGTAAGTCATGACAACATCAACATGTTTAATAATCAATCCAGAGAGTGACAATTTGGAATACATTAAAAGGAAAATTATATTATATACATTTTAGTTCAGTATTATAGAAATACACATTAATTATTGAGTGCTGGATGAAGGTGGATGATGGTGAGATGGAGGGGCCTTTTTCCTCCAGCTCGGGTCACGTGTCTGCAATGCCTTCCTTCTCGTCAGTGGGTCTGAGGGTTCAGAATAGCTGCGAGAAAACGATCCACAGAAGTCAGGTTTCAGGAGACATGAAGTTTTATTTAAGGCCTTAGCTAACATGTGTGGCCTAAAATATTAAACCTTTTTAAACATGCTCTCTTCAGCTGCCCAGCATCTCAACTCGTCTCTATCCCTTCATGTTGCCAGCCTGTCCAGCTCCTTCTTGCCAAATCTTCCTTGAATCCCCTCAGGCAATTCTTTGTAACCTTCCAAAGACCCCTCCCAGAAATGGGCTGGTCTTACCATCAGGTAAGGTTATGCAGAAGATGGGGATGAGTTGACAAGTATATTTAATTTAAATTTTAATTATTACACTATGACAAAAAACAGAATGAACAGAGATGGCTTTACAAAGAAAACACCATAGGATAAACCCTAGCTAAATAGTAATTTTTCAAAATTGAGGAAAAACAAAACATAGCCACATATTTAGTAATAATAGTAACAGAACTGATACAAATATAGACATCTGGTAAGAAATTGGTCTACTTATCACAAAAGCTGAATATTTCATCCTACAAAATTAAATACAAATGAAAGGAAGTATATTCTAGAAGAAAGAAATGAGTATAGGTCAATTAATTCAATAGGTTGGAATACACCCAGTGTTAATGAATGTGATCAAATTTTAAGACTATTTTAAAAGTAGGATAAAAATATTGACTTTTGTTTCTTAGGAAAGTCAATGGAGTTTCTTAGTAGGTAAGTAGCACAGGGCATAAATGCATTAGGACAATTAATCATTATTTTTACCTGGCCAAAAAAAAGCTGTTTATGTTTTTTTTATTTTTATTATAATACCACAATTTATCAAGTTGTTCATAATACAGTTATTTCAGGCATTAAATGTTTAAATACAATACTACCACCAGTGCCACCTTTCCTTCACCAATGTCTACAATCTTCTACCCATTACCGCAGTCTGATTCCGTGCAGGCACAAACAAATTTACTTCATGTTGCTTATTACAACACAAAGGAAAATGGAATTATCAAAATTTAGATCAACAAAGTTCAATTTCAAAAGACTGTTATATCTCTACATTGTTTTATTAAAGTGAGAGTTTAAGGATTTACTGAGATAGTTGGTGCTAGTTTAGTCAACTGTGTTACTGTTTAGCTTCACTGAGATTAGTATATTACTATACTATTTTCCCGTCAGATTTCCTGTGATGCTATTGGGTTGATCTACTATAAGTATTGTATTGATACTTATAATACGTATGCTATAAGTATACTTGTATACTTATAAGCATTAGTATATTCTTATGTGTAAATATACACATATACTTATATATGTATTACTTGATAAAATCATCAAAATAAATAAATAACAGTACTGCTTTGGAAAAGTTGCAACAAATTAACTTGAGAATCATTAGAGTCACAAAGAGCCAGAAAGAGAACCCATATGAAGAAGCAACAGCCCAAAACATAATTGTTGAGAAGTTCTCAGAGCTAAAAACAAAAACATACACCTACATCCTAGAAGGCAGAAAAAATACCAGCAAAACAACCAAAAGAAAAACACTTAATGTATAATCCAGACACAATAAGAAAAAAACACATATAGAGATATATTACTGAGAGCAGCAAATTACATACAAAGAATCTTAAGATTGACAGCAGATGTATTAAAGCAACCCTTCAAGCCCAAAGACATTGGTGGGATATACTTAAAAAACTCAATGAAATGAATGTCTCACCAAGAAAACTCCCCATCTATACTCTTATTCAGCTTTTAATGAACAATGCACGCTTCAAGGATAAAATGCATCTCAGAAACTTTACAGACCCAAATCAAATTTAAAGTAGAATTGAAGGCAAGTATTATGTACTTTAAGGTAAGACAAACCTCACAAATGCAAATTTCTACAAAAAGATGGTGCAAAATTTTATGACAATCATATCTATCAATATCAATGGACTAAATGTACTAAATAAAAGACAAGAGGGACAAAATAAATCAGAAAATTGAATTAAATATGCCGATGTCTGCAAAAAATACATTTGGATAGTTATACAAACATTAACTCAAAGTCAAAGATTTGAGATAATCATTCAAACAACATCCTTAAAAATATAGGGTGGACATATTATAAAATAACATAGATATCAGGTTTAGACAAGTAAAAGAGGCAGAAAAAGTTACTTTTAAATAATCAAGGTTTATGTACATCATGAAAAAATCATTCCAAACCATAAATGTACTCAATGAATAACCAGCAAATTTCTTAAAACAACTGTTAATAGACATAAAGAAAGACATCAGTAGCAACACAACAGTAACCGGAGACTTCAGTACTGCTCTGTAACCTCTTAATAGATCAATAGGTCTAAAACTCAATAAAAAAATATACTGGTTTTCAAGGGAGACATGGAATCACAGGGCATAGTATCTATATATAGGTATATATAGGGCTTTTTATGCTCCAGAAGCTGAGTACTCATTCTTTTCCAGTGTACATGAATATTCTCCAAGATAGGGCACATGCCAAGCCAAAATACATAATTCCATAAAATCAAGCAAATAGAAATTATATCAACTAACTTCTATGACCATAGGGTACTAACAATAGAAGTCAATGGCAAACAGAAATAGAGAAATTACTTTAACACCTAAAAATTAAAAAAATCACTACTAAACAATTAGTGGGTCAAAAAGGTCAAAGAGGAAATCAAAATTTCAATTAAAATAATACATCGCATGATAAAAGAAATATTACAAATCATATAATCATAACAAAGATGCATAGAAAGCATTGAGAAGTTACAGCACCCATACATGATAAAAAAAGAAAACTCTCAACAAGATGGGAATTTTTTTTCTTTCTTCTTTTTATTTTTATTTTGATCGGAATTGCTTACATATCTTTCACAGTAGTATTTTTGGTACATATTAACATTGAATCAGGGGAATACACATCACCAAATTTGCCCTCCTCCCCCCACCCCTGTTACCTTTCTGCAACCCATATCCCCCACCATCACCCCCTGGGCTGCTAGAGTAGGTGGTCACCTCTTTGTCTAGCTTAATATTAGTGATCATATATCTGTTTGGTCCTGGTGCCCTCCCTCGTTTCTTCCTCTATAGAGAGGCTGAGTTAGATAAATTGAGTTATGTGGTTTTGTTTGAGGGAAAGAAAAGCAATAGAATAGGGTAAAAAATAAGAAAAAAATAAAATAAAAATAAAATATGCTGAAAATGGGCGGAGTCCTTCTAGAGGCTATCAACCTCAGTTTGAGAGAGAACATAAAAAAGGTAATTGTGTCTAGCAGGAGGAGGTTTGGCAGGCCCCTGCCATGCCGGAGGTCTGCTTGACCAGGCCTAGTGGGGGTGCGGGACTTGGGTAACCCCAGCACCCCTCTACCGCCTTGCTCCAGATCTCCAAGGCTTTCCCGGGCCACATGCCTGGGCAAGGCAGTGAGTTGGGTCCCTTGGTGGAGCTTGAAGGTACCGTAGGCCTTCCCCCATTATCCATTCAGCTCCTTAGGGAGGGTCTGGGTGGGGCTCTGAACTTCTGGCCTCCCAGCTTCTTGAAATCACTGGTAATCTCTGTCCAGTCTATATTTTCAGAATATAGAAGAAACATACTCACACAAGAAACATTAATAGTACTCACACAAGAAACATTAATAGTACTCACACAAGAAACATTAATAGTACTCACTATCATTAAATTATGTTTTTATGTATGCAGAATGTACATTTTGTACTCTGCCCTTTTGCATACACCTTCATAAGTTCATATTTCTCTTTAACTTCTCTAATTTCTATCATCATTACTCCTCATTTACCCTTTCTAACTTAAGTATGGTAGAGTCCTAAGTCACAGACCAAAGTGGTGCCCTGGAGTTAACACCCACCCAACTATTTTAAAAGGCATAAAAAAGACACTTATATGTTTTCAACATTTTATGGGTGTTTTCTTTGACGTCTATAAACTTTTGCAGAATATTTTCTAATACAGTGACGATCCCCCCCCCATGTTTTTTATCTTCTCTTTGTGAACTGCTCAATATGGAATTTGGTGTGAAAGAATCCCTCAGTTTAATACTTATGATTGAACCAAGTCATGGGTCTTGTTGGAAATATTCTTACACCCCCATATATCTGATAGCACCACGTGGCTTTATTTCTTGTTTGCTTAGGCACACTAAAATGGGAAAATACTATACATACCAATAGGTTCTTATCTAATAAAGATGGGAACACACAAATCTTGTAGTGCAATGAAACCTTACGCCCTGAACATTGACATAAAGACCAGGCACAGGCCTCAGAAGAATGGGCATTCTCCATTCACCCCTTGATCTACAGAAGACATTTACAAAACATCCAAGGTTGTATATAACATCGCCTGTGGCATTCCTGTACCAGGGAAGACCCTACAGCTGCACTGACATCTATCTACTCAAAAGAAACACCCCTTAACACTGAGAAGACAACAAGAACAATGACCTGCTTACTGGACAGGGCTTGCTGTATTGGCCCTTAATTGTGAGGTTTGTCTATAACATCACCTGGAAGCAATCCTCTACCACGGAAGACCCTACCACTACTCAGACATCATCCTGCTCAAAAGAGACTTCCCTTAACATTGAGAAGACTTAACAACAACAACCTGCTTACAGGAAAGGGCTTCCTGCATTGCCCTTTCATGGTGAGGTGAAACGAGAAGACACTCCACATCATGACTTCAATGTAGGACATGCAGATTCCAGAATCTTTAATACAGAAATATGATACCAACAACAGAGACTGTGTGAAAAGTGTGTTGGCACTACAGACAATGTCTTGGATCGGATGATAACTTGCCTGAAGCCTAGAGCTGGTCTTATGCCAGGAAACTTCAGGGGTAGGATCTCTTTGTATTTAGGCCAAAGTTATTCCTTTCCATGCCTCTCATATTTTGGTGGGCCTATGAAACAACAATTGCCACTCTAACACCGTTTTTACTGTGCTCCTTTGACTCTAATCCTTAAAATGCACCCACTTAAAATTTGAGGTTAACTTAAGCTAATATTCATGTACATGGAAATGTAAAAAATACTATGCCTCTAATGTTAAAGGAGTTACGTAAGTTTGATGGCTTTAGATTGCCTTGTGAGCTGTTAAGAAATATTATAATGTGGTACAATCTGGGGACTCGCGGGACAAAATAATCACACATGGATTCTGTTTTATTTTATCTTAACTTTCTTTGGCTGAAAGTTCAAAGTTAAGATATCAGCAAGGGGACTTCTTCTGAGAATTATGTTACGGGTGATTGTCCTTCCACTGTAACTTTACCTTGTCCTCTTTCTTTGCATCTTTTGTTCTCATAATTCAAAGTAAAAAAATTTAAAAAAAAAGGTAATTGAAACACCACAACAATACAGAAAGAAATGTCAAATTAAATATCCAGTGAGCACTACAGCAATAAAGACAAGCACCACATAATAGTCTCAGTTCTGAAATCAAAATCAAATCATGCCAAAGTGCAAAATGAAAGAGAAAGATAATAAAATAAAATAAAAATGGTGACATCAACTTCAATATCTACACCAAAATAAGGACATCAAAAAATTAATCAATCAATAAATATATATGTGTAAAAATGATTATTTTGTGCTTTTTTTTTCTTTTTTTTCCCTGCATAGGCACAGTAACTATTGGGGATATTATAGAGGGAATTCCGTTGGCCTGGGAGATACAGGGTTTCTCCATCTTTGAAGTATACTGTCATGGGATTAACTATAGACTCCTTGCCTGATCATTTACTCTCCCCTCAGTGCTTTTGTGGTGTATGGAAGACTTCTGCTTTGTCATGGATAGTAAAATCAGACCTCTGTATCTAGAGAGCTTGGTGACTGTGTAGCTCAAGGATGGAGCTTATGATGAAGGCTCCAAGATGGGAATTTAAAGAACTTTCCTCAATATAGTAAGAGCCATTTACCACAAGCACTCATCAAACAAAATACTCAAAGGAGAAAAGCTAAATGCCTTTTATCTAAGATCTGACATAAAAGAAGTTTTTTCACTCTTGCCACTTCTATATAGTACTTGCAATAGAAATTAGGCAAGAAAAAGATATTAAGAGCATCCACATAGGAAAGGAAGAAGCCAAACTCAATATTTTTGATGACATATTGTTGGAGGCCCTTCAGTTAGAGAGCAAAATGGAGTCTCTGATGCCAGTGTTAAAACTCTACATGACAAGCTGTACACTGCAGCTGCAGGCACTTCCTCCCCCCTGGACCTAACAGAAAAGGGCTTAAGCATAAACCACAATATGCTTCAGTAAAGATATGTGTAAACAGGCTTGAGTTAAGACTAGATCTGAAACTCTGTTGCAAGAGACCTAGCTGAAAAATAACTGCAAGGGACCTAGCTGAAAAAGAACTGCAAGGAACCTAGCTGAAAAATAACTGCAAGGGACCTAGCTGAAAAACAACGGTGTAGTTTGTGGTTAAAAGATAATAGCTCTGTAAACTTTAACTTGGAAAAACAGAATGTTCCTGTGGAAAATTACCACCCCCTACCTTCTTTGTTTTGCTCATGGTATATAAGCTTATTTCTCCCTCATTAAAGTGGACTCTTGATTGGACCCTCGCCTTGAGTCTCATTATTTTCCCAGCCTCTCTTTTCATTTCAGGTCGGATCCTCTTCATGACTCACGAATAACTTTGTGACTCCCCCATTCTCCTGAGGGCAGGGGTCCTGGGGGGTCGCAAGTGGGGCCCAGATGTGGGGCTCGAAGCAGGGACAACCGACCGGATGACATCACGGAGCGCATCTCGAGAGCCTACTCATAAGACACCGGTAAGACCCTATTTAGGGCAGGGTGCAGAGAGGTTAGCCTAATAGTGGTCACTACAACTGTCGTCCAATCGTCCCAGTGGAATGAGGACTACTTTATCAAAAGAGGAGGCTTTCATTAAAAACCTCAAGAAAGCTCTGGGTGAAAGAAAAATCAAAGTTAAAAAGAAGGATTTGATTAAGTTTTTTATTTGTATTCCTGACATTTGTCCCTGGTTTGTGGTCACAAGACCACACATTGTCTCTAGCACTTGGAAACAGATTGGTAAAGAATTAGGACAATATTATAATAAATATGAAAAAGAAAAGGATAAAAAAGTTATGCAATTTTATTGGTCTATTCTCAGTCAGATCGTCACAGGCGCAGAATTAGATCCTGTAGGAGGAGACCACCTTAAGAAAGAAATTATTGAAAAAGCCGAGGCCCGCATAAAAATGGCCTCGCGCAGCCAGTTCCGAGCCAGTAGTGCCCCTCCCAAACCTGATAGTCTAATAGATTTGGAACCATCCAAGGGCTTCTATCCTATCATAGCCAGTGCCCCCCACCCTGAGGAAGAGTTCTTAGATACTGAGGATATTCAGTCCCTACAGGACAAGGCAGCCCGCTATGACCATGGCCAGTTCCCACCTCTCTCCTCTCCTCCTCCGTATAGTGTGGATCGCTTACCTGATCTGCCCAAAATTCTAAAACAACCGGCTATTACCATCAATCTAGATAAACATAAAATTGAGTTGGAAGCTCAGCTACAAAAACTTAGAGATTAAAAATTTGGAGGAGCAAATTGCACGACTTCAAGCCACAGACAATGTGCCCAAATTTCAGTTCACTATGTTCACTGAACCATAGCCTCCCAATCCACCCCCCTTCGCTGAGCGAGGCAGGCCTCTGCGAAGGGGCAGGGGTGCCGCTGCCCGTAGCCACAGTGCAGACAGGGTCCTTGAGCAAATTATGGAGGTCGAAGAGCTGGAGCCAGCACCCTCCTCTGGCGGCCACCTTGCCGAGATTAGACGATATCAGAAATTACAGCACAAGCCCATAGAAATTCTTTTTCAAGCCATCAACACCTATGGCCATAATGCTCCTTATACCCTCTCCTGCCTTGATGCAGCCCGGGATTGGGGGGAGTTACTACCTTTTGAGTGGAAAGAAGTTACCCTCACCACCTTAAAACGTTCAGATTATTTACTTTGGGAGACATATTTTTGGCGTGCTGTAGACAGCAAGCAGACCTGGGTGATGGGGGATGCACTCATCCGAATCACATTTTTGCCCAACTAACTGGCACCGGAGCGTTCACCTTGGTTGAGGAACAACAAAAGCTCCCTCCCACTGTGCTGGCTCAGGCCAATGCTGCCGCCCTCAGGGCCTGGAAAGCAATGCCCAAGGATGGGCGGCCAAACACTGCCTTTCCCAAACACTGCAGGGTCCCCAGGAACCCTATAGCCAATTCATTAGCAGGCTGCTAGAAACTGTAGAATGAATTATGGGAACATCTGACTATGATAACCCCATTGTTAAACAACTTGCCTATGAAAATGCAAATGAGACCTGCAAAGCCATTCTTTGTGGGCAAAATAGGCAAAAGCCTTTGAAAGAGATGATTCGTTTGTCCTTTTGTTCGTAAGATCACACAGGCCCTAGTTGCTTTTCAAAATCAATCAAAAGGTAAAGCCTGTTATAAATGTGGCCAGGCAGGACATTGGATTAAACATTGCCCCCTAGCGAAACAAGCTCCTATCTTAACCACTGGATCTACAGAGCAGAGACCCTCTCATTGTCCCCGCTGCTGGCAAGGCCGCCATTGGGCTACCTCCTGCCACTCCAAAACAGACATAGAGGGCAATCCTCTGCCTCCCCTTCAGGGAAACGGGGGAAGGGCCCAGCCCCAGCCCACAAAAAGAAATCATATACAGGGTCCCCCCAAGCAGGCTCATCTCAGCCAGCAGTTTGTGGCCCCAGCCCAAGCCCAACCCAACCTCCAACAAAATTTGATAGAATTCACACAACAACCTCCCTTGTTAGGGCCACTCCAGGCAATGCAGGACTGGACCTCTGTGCCTCCTTCCCAAAATTATTAACACCCGAGGATGGAGTGGCAATAATTGGAACAGGAGTTTTTGGACCCCCTCCCCCAGGAATGTTCTTTTTTATCATTGGCCGCACCTCCTCCACCATCAAAGAGCTAATTGTACAACCTTCACTTGTTGATAATGATTATACCGGGGAAATAATGTTGCTAGCCACTGCCCCTTATGGGCCAGTACAAATCCTCCCAGGACAGCGCCTGGCGCAGGCATTGCCTCTACCTTTAAACACCACTCTCCCTGCTCTTTCGGCAACCAGGGGCGCTTCCACGCCAGGATCGTCAGAAATATTTTGGATAAAAGCCATTAGCAAAGTTAGGCCCCCACTCACCATCACCATAAATGGATAATCCTTTACTGGACTCTTGGATTCCGGGGCAGACACTACCTACATCAGCCCCCAATTTTGGCCCCCCACCTGGCCCGCTCATCCCACCCTAGATAGTGTCTCTGGTGTTGCAGGGACTGTTAAACAAGTCCTTCTGAGCTCTCGCTCACTAACCTGGATGGATGCGGAAGGAGATTCTGGCACCATTACCCCTTATATTATTCCTGACCTCACTACTAATCTTTGAGGGCGAAATCTGATGGAGCAAATGGGCCTTTACTTAATTAAGTGTAAAGATCCCCGAGTGCTACAACAAATGCTGGTGTAGATATATAATCTGCATAAAGGACTTGGAAAATTTTACAAGGAAAAGTTGATCCTATTGAAGCTGTCCCAAAGCTAGATCGCCATGGCTTGGGATATAAACCTCAGAAGCAACCTTTTTAATGGTGGCCTCTGACTCCCCTGCTACCCAAGCGATAAAATCACCTGGATATTTGATTATCCTGTTTGGATCAGCCAGTGGCCGCTATCCTCAAAAAAACTTTCTGCTGCTCAACTCTTAGTGCAGGAAGAGTTTCTAGCAGGGCACATAGAGCCCTCTAACTCCCCGTGGATACACTCATTTTTGTAATCAAAAAGAAATCAAGGAAATGGAGATTGTTACATGATCTCAGAGAAATTAATGAAACCATGATCCCCATGGGAGTCCTCCAACCGAGGCTACCCTCCCCTGTGGCCATCCCCAAAGATAGCTTTAAAATAATTATTGATTTAAAAGACTGCTTCTTTTCCATTCCACTTCACCCTGAGGATTACAAGCGTTTTGCCTTTAGTCTGCCAATAGTTAACTGTAAGGTGCCTAATCCTCGCTTCCACTGGAAAGTTTTGCCGCAAGGCATGGCTAACAGCCCTACGTTGTGCCAAAAATTTGTGGCACAGACTAGTGATCCTTTTAGAAAGCTTAATCCCTCAATTTATATTATTCATTATATGGATGATATTCTTTTACCGGGTCATGATAAACAGCAGTTATTATACCTAGGACAATGTTTAATTGAAAAACGAGCAGCAAGAGGATATAAAATTTCCACAGATAAAGTACAGCTCCAACCTCTGCAATTATTCTTAGGTTTTGAGTTATTTCCCAATCACATTAAAACACAAAAGGTCCAGATAAGAACTAATAATTTAAAAACACTTAATGACTTTCAGAAGCTTTTGGGAGACATTAACTGGCTACGCCCATATCTCAAATTAACTACTGGAAATCTTTTTTTTTATTTAAACACCTTGATTACATACATGATTGTGTTTGAGTTTCAGTCATGTAAAGAACACCACCCATCACCAGTGAAACATTCCCATCACCAATGTCCCAAATCTCCCTCCTCCTCACCCGACCCCGCCTGTACTCTAAATGGGCTCGCCATTTCCCTCCTACATTTTTATTATTAGGACAGTTCAAAATGTAGTTATTTCTCTAACTAAACTCATCACTCTTTGTGGTGAGCTTCCTGAGGTGAGCTGGAACTTCCAGCTCTTTTCCCTTTTGTGTCTGAAATTTATTATTGCAAGAATGTCTTTCATTTTTCTTAAAACCCATAGATGAGTGAGACCATTCTGCGTTTTTCTCTCTCTCTCTCTGACTTATTTGACTCAGCATAATAGATTCCGTGTACATCCATGTATAGGAAAATTTCATGACAAAATCTCTCCTGACAGCTGCATAATATTCCATTGTGTATATGTACCACAGTTTCTTTAGCCATTCATCTGTTGAAGGGCATCTTGGTTGTTTCCAGAGTCTTGCTATGATAAATAGTGCTGCAATGAATATAGGTGTAAGGAAGGGGTTTTTGTATTGTATTTTTGTGTTCCTAGGGTATATTCCTAGGAGTGGTATAGCTGGATCGTATGGGAGCTCGATTTCTAGTTTTTGGAGGAATCTCCATATCGCTTTCCATAAAGGTTGAAGTAGACGGCATTCCCACCAGCAGTGGATAAGAGTTCCTTTCTCTCCACATCCCGGCCAACACTGTTTATTCTCATTCTTTGTGATGTGTGCCATTCTCTGGGGTGTGAGGAGGTACCTCATCGTTGTTTTGATTTGCATCTCCCTGATGATTAGTGAAGTGGAGCATTTTTTCATGTGTCTTTTGGCCATTTGTATTTCTTCTTTGTCAAAGTGTCTGTTCATTTCTTCTCCCCATTTTTTGATGGGATTAGATGTTTTTTTCTTGTAAATTTCTGTTAGTGCCTTGTATATTTTGGAGATTAGCCCTTATCTGATGAGTATTGGGTGAATAGTTTCTCCCACTCAGTGGGTGGCTCTTGTATCCTGGGCACTATTTCCTTTGAGGTGTAGAAGCTTCTCAGCTTAATATAGTCCCATCTGTTAATCTCTGCTTTCACTTGCTTGGAGAGTGCATTTTCCTCCTTGAAGATGCCTGTAGTCTCAATGTCCTGGAGTATTTTGCCTATGTGTTGTTCTATATATCTGATGGTTTTGGGTCTGATATTGAGGTCTTTAATCCATTTGGATTTTACCTTCGTACATGATGTTAGCTGGGGGTCTAAGTTGAATTTTTTTGCAAGTGTCTACCCAGTTGTGCCAACACCACTTGTTGAAGAGGCTTTCCCTGCTCTATTTAGGATTTCCTGCTCCTTTATCAAAAAGTAGGTGATTGTATGTCTGGGGAACATTTTCTGAGTATTCAAGCCTATTCCACTTATCTGAGGGCCTGTCCTTATTCCAATACCATACTGTTTTGATAACTATTGCTTTGTAGTAAAGTTTAAAGTTGTGGAAAATAATTCCTCCCATATTCTTTTGTTTTAGCTATTTTAGGGTGTTTATTGTTCCAAACGAATTTCAAAAGTGTCTGATTCACTTCTTTGAAGAATGTCATGGGTATCTTTAGAGGGATCGCATTAAATCTGTATAATGCCTTGGGGAGTATTGCCATTTTGATGATGTTAATCCTGCCAATCCATGAGCAGGGTATAGGGGTAGGGCATTCTAGCCTACATGCACTAAAGCAAGAACTGTCTTGCGTGCTCCCCAAGCCAATTTCCAAAATAGGGGTGCTGACGCTGAGAGCCCGCCAGATAGCCTAAGACAGGCTTTCCACCCATCATTTTTTCTATACTAGAAAGGGGGAATTGTTGGAGGCCCTTCAATTAGAGAGCATGTTATATCTTATTCCTTTTTCCCAAATTACTATCTTGAGTGATAGTATGGTAGGGAATTTGCCTTGCCTCCTGCTGACCCAGGTTCAATCTCCTGCACTCACAAGGTCCTCTGAGCACTGCCTGGAGTGAACACTGAACACAGAGCCAGGAGTAAGCTATGAACACTGCTGACTGTGGACCAAAATTAAACAAACAAAAAAACCATTATCAATTTAGATGGATATTTTCTTCCCAGTTTTTTGCAAGAATTGGTACATATTACTCTTTCATTAATTCATTATTTACTGGTACTACAGAATTAATTCACTGGCCTCCAGAATTTCTTCTCAGTATAACTCCTTCCTAAAACTTGAGAATTAGAATATTTTGCAAAGTAACAGACCTATAATTAGTCTCATGGGAATATTTAGAACAATTAAGAGACAAAGTTCTTTGCATTTTTAAAAATTATGTTGAACTCTTTCAACAAAAATTGTGTTTATGTTTTATAGAGACCATTTATTCTCTAATAGGTTCAAAGGAATCAATTTTCTTTTTATTAAATTTTAATTGATTTTTAGTTCACTGTTAAATATTTTAAATAAATTACTCTAATCCTTAGAAATTAAATAATAACAGAAGTAGGCCTGGAAGCCAAATCACTTGACAATGTGGAATCTGGTCTCTTTAAGAGTGAGTCACTTTTCATTTCTGTTTGTGTGTTTTTGGTTCTTAAAGGAAAAAAAACTATGAATATTCTAGTTCTTTATTTTAAGGAATTGCGATCAATTTTTAGAACCCAAGTGGAAAAGCAATATATACAAGCATCAATATATGTTTCAGACTAGAATGTGGCTTAAGTGGTAGAACTTATGCCTTGCATGGATTAGATCCCAGTTCAATCTATCACTAGTAAGGAAACTTATTTAGGGGGCCAGAGAGATAACATGGAGGTAGAGTATTTGCCTTGCATGCAGAAGGATGGTGGTTCGAATCCCGGCATCCAGATGGTCCCCCGAGCCTGCCAGGAGTGCTTTCTGAGCATAGTGCCAGAAATAACCCCAGAGCGCAGCCGGGTGTGACCTACCCCCCCCCAAAAAGAAACTTCTTCAGGAATAATCTTCAACTTTCTGGAAATGGCTAAAGTAAGCTCCTGTATAACAAAAGGAATCTCAGCACCATCAACTACTATATACTAGATAGATACTAGCTCTAGATACTAGGGCTCCAGAAGAATTAATATCACCCATTAAAGAAAATTCAAAATTGTGTTTACTCTTATTAGCCATTAGGATTTGTAGTGATGATCAATATAATCATAAAGTAAACTTTATATATACTGTATATACTCGAGTATAAGCAGAGCCTAATATAAGACAACCCCCTTAATTTTACCCTAAGAAAGAGAAAACTTAGTGACTCAAGTATAAACAGAGGTGGAAAATGTATCAGCCACAGGTAAATTTCAATAATAAAAATATATACCCAAAGCAATTACAATACTTGAGAAATCTGTAGGTTAAATGTTTTTAAGTAGTTATTGCTAAAGGCAAACTGTAAACTAGCAAAAATAACTTTAAAACTTTAAATAAAGAGCAGAAAACCGTAGCTTAACAGGTAATCAAGCTAAATCACAAAGGTTAAAATCCTTCAAAATTGGATTCCTCCTCCTCCTCCTCATCTGTCCAAAGAGAGCTTCAACTGTATCTGATGTGAGGGTATCAGCATAGACATTGTCATCATCACTGAGTTCGCAGATATCATCATCACAGCTAAGACCTGTGAATGAGCTAAAGCATGCCACCTCCAGCAGACACGAATTTTGGCACAAATTTTGTGCCAAAAACTCGGCTTATACTCGAGTGATTTCTTCGTAATCTGTAATAACAATCACAAGCATTTGCATTAATTAACTTTAATTTTTATAGAATTGTTTGGTTTCCATACTTTTCGGGGTTTTTTTCTCTCTCTCCTTTCCTGCTGCCATTTTGTTTTTGGAAGGCCCAGGGATGGGCTATACTCTCATGAAGTTCACACAGGAGACTGCATACTCATTGGGTCCTTGTGCACTCGGTGACTGCAGGAGGTTACGTACATTTGCTGGTTGTTAAAGAGGATCAAACTCTAGGTCTCAGACTCCCATTGATGTCACTCTACTGTTGAGTCAAACTTTCATACCTTGGGTTCTCTTCTCTTACGAATAAAGAAATTTAACTTGATAATAAAATATTGACATGAATTGCAAATCACATTGTTCATATTGGTAGAACTATATTTTAACCTATCTGCAACCAGAACATATTCTTGTTCTTTGAATATTTTCTGCCTTACTCTGCTATCAGAGAATATCTGCAGAAACCAACAAAACTATACATATATAATTCATTTTTATTGTTGTCTAAAATAATTTTTATTTTATTTATATTATTTATATTTACCTATACAGTTGGTTAAAGGGTATATTTAGAAATTATTGAATTGATCTAAAAATCTATGTTTTAGAAATTAACCCTATGGCAATTTATTTCAAGTGTGAATTTAGAAGAAAAGAAATGTTTTATTGATTTTATTTTCAATGTGTTTTAATAAATATGATAAATTTGCTCCTATATTTCCTTAAAACTAAAAAAGAATTGTTTTTTCTAAATGTATTTATCTATTTCATTTTGTTAATATTTAATAATAAAGTGCACTAGCAGTTACTTTAAACTTCATAATTTACATCATAACATCTGGATAAGCATGTATAAATATTTTATGCCAAATAACTATAATACATGAAAAATGTTTTTGGCAATTGTTAGATTTTTCCATTTACTTAAAATTATGCTTTTTTGTCTCTAGTAATTGGAAATGAATGCATCTGATTCACTAATTTTTTTCTACTTAATATTGTATTTGCTGTTATAATCTATATCAGTTTTCCCTGAAAAAAAATGCTACATAAAAAACTTCTCATCCTAAGGATACTTAAATACTTATTAAGTACGGCTCATTTTCCTGTAATTTTTAGTAAGAAATTTAGTTAAATCTTAAAAAGTTTCCAGTTTACTTGTTTTCACTCCCTGATGACCTCAGATATATTAAAGTATGAATTAAAATATGTGTAGAAGAAATGCAATTTGGGTTGGTCATACCCACTGCCAACACAAACTCCTATATATCCATTTATACATCAATAATTAAATTAATGTCTGCAAAATTTCACAATATGGGCCAACACCTAAAAATTAAAATGGCAGCTGTCCTTTTGGACTTAGTAAGTTCAATGATATATTAGTGACGTTAGTGTTGGAAGAGTGCAGACATTTAACAAAATTTCTCTATTTTTATTTTCCATCACGTGGCCATTACTGTATAGAAAGTCACTGTATATTAAAAGTCCATGAGAGGCCAAAATACAAGAAAATTTCAGTAATAAAAATAGATCATTTATTTAATTTCAACTATACATAACTAAGCCCTAAGTATAGTAAAAATTGTATTTGTAGTATTGTTACACCAATAATATATGCCAATTATTTAAAGGTGAATTTTTAAATCCTACCTACTTAAAGATTTTAATTGAACATTATTTCTTTCTATATAAATTTATATATATATAATTGTCTTATAAGGTATAGAACTAAAATACTTTTCTCTACTATCTAAATATTATGTTTTCTTGTAGAATCACATATTCATTCTGTGGACAGTGTATCTTTGCAAAGCCCATTTTTTACAAGGTATACCATTTTTAATATTATATTATTTCTTATTTGAAAAGTTTCTGTCAACATGATGAGAATATATAAATATTACATCACAATTATTTACTTGACTTATAACTTTCCCTAGTATTATAGATTTCCTAACAAACTTTACAAGTAACTAAATATTTGGCAAACTAGAATTTTCTGTATAACTTAAAATGTTCTATATAGGAATTCTGAATATCAAGACTATGAGAATAAAGCAAATCACAAGTTCATTCTATGTGTCTCCATATTAAAAATCTTATTTCTCTCATTTTATGTACTTTTGATAATCTTACATGTCCAAACAAGCAGTGATTATTTTTAACTTTTGTAAAAGACAGTATGGTATTTTTAAAGCCAGCTTAATAATTACAAATTTTTATTTGTTTTTTGTAGGAAAACGATTCTTGGTTGAACTTTTTCATCCAACACTTGGATAAAGCATATCATCATCCCCTTCTGTACCATTTCAGTTGGTGTTTCTGTACTATTATGTGAGTTCCTTTATGTATGGTTTTTGTTTTACTTTGACTTCTTTAAGACTTTCTCTGTCATTGCTTTATGGAAATTTTAGTCTTAGTTTTTATTTCCTTTTAGTTTCTGTTTTGACCCACACCCGGTGGTGCTCAGGGGTTACTTCTGGCTCTGTGCTTGGGGGACCATATGGGATGCTGAAGATAGAGCACGGTTCCATCCTGGGTCAGCCACATGCAAGGCAAACTCCCTACCGCTGTGCTACCACTCCAGAAGGAGGGAGTTGACCCACACACAGCTGTGCTGAGGGTTACTCCTGCCTCTGTGCTATGGATTCATTCCTGTTGGTGTTCAGGGCAGTGCAAGAGTTATACACAGCATAACTGGGTATCAAGCCCACTCAGCCACATATAAGTTAAACTATCTCTTGAGACCCAGCACTTTTATTTCAACTATTTTGTATTTTGGTGTAAAAATGTTTAGTCTTATTCTCTTTATAACTCATTGGGTCATTCTTCTCTTGAGCATTTTTTTAAATTCAATAAGTTCAATGAGTTCACAGATTTCTGTTTATTTCCCCCATTATTCCTTATTAAATTCCTCATAGTTTCTTTCCTTATTAAAGTTCTGTTTTACTTACTATTCTCATTTCAGCAAGAACCATTAAAATTATTGCCAAAGTTTTTTATCAGAAAAAAACTTTTCATCAGATGAGTTTGTAGTTCTTTCATATGCTTATATGAATGTAAGTGCAAGTAAATGCAGGTAAATGCCTCCATTTATTTATTTATTCTATCTGATACTTTATGGAGGCTAAGAAATTTGTCCCTGGTTGAAGCTTGTCATTCTGCTTTGAGTCTATATTTTTTCTTTGCTTATATTAAGTAAAATTAAAAAGGAAATATGAAAAAAGAAATATAAAAAAAGACCGCTACAGTGAAAGTATGCACCCCAAACTTTGAAGTAGTATTTCAGAATAGTGTACTCCTGGGTTGTTGTTGTTGTTAGAGTATTCCTCTCTCCAATTTCTGGGAATTCTATTTTTTTCTTTGCCTGTGAGGAATTTTAGAGGCACTTACCCAGGTCCACATCACTGTGGATCTTCTCCCACTGAGCTACCTCCCATGATTACAGTTCTAGCCCAGCCAGATAATGCTGGTCTGTCACCCTTTTTCTTGAAAATATTTATATTAGGTATAATTTTTTTTTTTTTGTATAGGAAAAATATGGGATGCCGGGATTTGAACCACTATCTGTCCTGGGCCAGCAGCATGCAAGGCAAATGCCCTACCGCTGTGCTATTTCTCCAACCCTTAGGTATAATATTCTGAGCTGGCATCTTTTTCTCTTATCTTGAAAATGTTACATCATAACCTCTTTAGCTATGTACAACTGTATGTAATGTGTCTCTCTGATTTTCTATTTGATCTTTAGTATGTTCTAATTGTTTTATTTATTTTTGTATTTAATCCTTCTTTTCATTTTTTTTGGAGGGAGAGTGCAAACGCAGTCCCCCACTACCACAAATTATGCAGTCAAGTTTTCCACATTTGGGGAAATTGCAAGGATCAGCACATCGGAATGCAATGGAGAAGGCTCACCCTGGGAAAACCGCCTTCGTGATCATGGTATCACCCCTTTCAGGTAATATATTAATCCTATTTTCTATTGAAATTTTGGCTTCTAGTTTCATAATGTCTCATTTATATGTAAAATTGTCATTTACTCAAAATATTTATTCTACATGCTTTTTCTTTTTAATATCTTATTTTCATATAATTTACTAGTAGATTATGTTTAGATTATGAATTGGCACTATAAATTGTAAGTTAATATTTTAGTATGTTCCTCTTTTTATTAATGCTAGGAATAAAATTTAGGGCCAAATGCATGAGTAGCATGTTCTTCATATTCTAATTCAACAAATATTCATGCAAACAATTGTACAGTCGGTATTATTGTAGGTGAAGTTTGAGTTAAATATAACAGAAAGAGGCACATTTAGAAAATATCAAAATTATGATTCTGGGTCAGAATGATAGTGCAGTAGTAGGGCATTTACCTTGCATGCAGCTGATCAAGGATGAATCTTGGTTTGATCCCAGGTATCCCATATGGTCCACCAAGCCATGAGTGATTTCTGAGTGCATAGCCAGGAGTAACCCCTAAGTGTCACCAGGTGTGACCCCCCTCAAAAGAAAAGTATGATTACACAAAAATATGTAACCCCTGAGTGTCACCAGGTGTGACCCAAAAAACAAAAATATAAAGTATGATTGCACAAAATATATATACATAAGATGATACAGATGCCTGGCTTAATGTTTATTTGTACAATGATCACATTCTATCACGTTTATTATCTCCTACATTTATAATTATTTATTTCATTTTAACTGTACTTAATTTCTACAATGTCATTAATACAAGTTACATAATTTTTATCTTCATTTTAGATTAATGTCTAACTTACAATAATGTAAGTGAAAAGTATAAGTGCTTATGTATGGAGTGTTTAATAAAATTCAATAATATTTGTCTCTGAGGAAAGAGGTAGGATCAGGGATTTCTTAAGGCCTGGGATGTTAATGGATCTCAAGCAAGGCTGTGAGTGAAACTCCAAATTTGACTTCTGGATAAAGATGAATTGAAGAACTTTTTCTAAAATAATTTTTTGCTCATAAATTTGTTACATTTAAAAATATTCCTTCCTGGACTGAGAAAGGGTCTCATTGATAAAAGCATATGTCTCACATGTGGGATTCCCTGGGTTCATTCCCAGACTCCTCAAAGTTTTAATCCCTCAGAAAGATCTATTAAAATAAAACAAAGTAAAATTGCCAACAGTACCCTTTTTCCCTTCCACTTCAAAATTCCATTTGCATGCTTTCCTTTCAAATATAAATATAAATATTTAATATATATTTAAATTATATTAATTTAAATACAAATGAAACTATTCTTATGAATAAAATCATTAAAATTTATTTAAATTAACATTTTAGAGCCAGTAGAATGTTATATACTTTAAATGTGAATTGTTTGTCAAAGTTGAGCATATTTTACTTTTACATATGTTATAAATTATATATCTGTCTATCATACCACGTGTTCTATACACAAAATGTTGGAGGCACTTGATGGATGTTTTTGTTCCTTGCTGCTTGGGATGTCTGAACCTACTTTTTCCATATTGGCAAAGATATTATTTTTAGCTCCAACATTAACTTTTAAATTCATTAGTTTGGCACACTATGATAATAAGTAATATGGAATGTATTCTATACCTTAAGGAGTATCCATAAAATTACAGTACATTTCTAAAACAGTCTCTCTAATGGATCTAAGCCAAAAAGTGATTCAAATGAACAAAGAATGCTTACAAAAGGTTGCTTTATTTTTATTTCTTATTTCACACTTACTTTTATCTAATTTTATGTCAGTAAGTTATAAATAAAATATATAAATTTGATTCATTTACATGTTCTGGAAATCTAAATGATATTTAAGAACTATTTTAATGAACTAAAATCACTAAAATCTAAAAGCTGTTTAATAACTATTTGAATTAACTAAAATAATGAAAATTTAAGTTATTTAATAATTATTTTAATTAACTTATTATACATAAAAGTTGCTCCATGAAATTTGGAGGTGGCATATTTCTAATGTTAGAATTTATGTCTAATATTTTCTAAATATTTAAGTTGTTAATAAGGAGATTTTTTAAATGTTATATTTTTATTTATTTATTTATTATTGGTCATACCCAGATATGTTTGGGGCTTACTAATGACTTTGCACTCATGAATTACTAGTGTTGGACTCAGGTGATCATATGGGCTGCCAGGTATGAAATTTTAGTAGGTCAAGAAAAGTACCCAACCTGCTGTATCATCTTTCTAACTCACAAATATGGTATTTTTTAAATGTGGCGTAAAACTATAACATGGTATGAATTATTCTTATCATTATGTTGACCAATATTGCAAATCTGTAATATTTTTATTATATAAAATATACTGAGCAAAGGCTTGGTAAAATATCCTAAACAAAAACTTATGGGAAAATACAAAAAAAACCTTGTATCTCAGTGTTAAGCTTATTATTCTTTCTTCTTAGGAGTTCAGTTAGTCTCAGTACACAAACAGTTTCTCTCTCTTTACACTTTGAATTATCAATTTAGTGAGAAATTCAGCTCCTTGGAATATTCCCAGGATAAATGAAAACACATGTACACAAAAAATTTCTCAATGTTTATATTACTATTCTTCATAAAAGTCTGACGGTATAAAAATGAAATATTCATTAACTAGCAATGGATTAGAAATGTGATCCAGGGCAAGAGAGAATATAGTAGGAAGCGAGTTTACCTTGCACGAAGCTGACCTGGGTTCAACCCCTGACACTCCATATGGTCTCTTGACCATAGGAGTGATCCCTAAACATAGACCTAGGAGTAATCCCTAAACACCACTTGGTGTGGCCCCCAAACCCCCCCAAAACGTGATATATATATATATATATATATAATTTGTTTAGTGAGCAAAAAAAAAAGGTTTTCACACAATTCAGCATGAATAAAATTTGAAAACATGTTGTTAAGTAAAAGAAGTTAATCACCAAAAACAACACACATGATTCCATTTATGAGTTCCAAAATAGGAATATCTATTGCAGTTGCTTAGGATATAACTTTTATAGACATAATAACTAAAGGATACATGTTTCATTATTTTATTGTTTATATAGTCACTGTAAAATTACAAAGTTATTCATGATAATTGAGTTTCAGTCATACATGTTTCAAAATCAATACCTTCATGTGTATCCTTTCCCTCCACCAGTGCAAGCCTCAGGCCTATTTGCTCCCACTTGTTTGCTTCTATAAGAGGTAATATATATATATTATACACACACATATATATGTATTATATATACATATATATATACATATATATACATATATATATATATATATATATATATATATATATATATATATATATATATATATATATACTTTTGCATTGTGGTTTCCAGTACTGCTGCTGATAGGTTTCAGATATAACACTTGACCATCTTTTAGTACCACTTCCTCCACCTGGGTGGATGCTTTCCTTCACCATAGGCATTTCTGACAACTTCCACCAAACCTTCTATCCTCCTGCTTCTTTTTTTTTTATAATTTTTTTATTTTGAATTATGAGAACAAAAGATGCAAAGAAAGAGGACAAGGTAAAGTTACAGTGGAAAGACAATCAGCCATAACATAATTCTCAGAAGAAGTCCCCTTGCTGATATCTTAACCTTGAACTTTCAGCCAAAGAATGTTAAGATAAATAAAACAGAATCCATGTACAATTACTTTGTCCCTCAAGTCCCCAGATTGTAGCACATTATAATATTTCTTAACAGCACACAAGGCAATCTAAAGCCATAAAACTTACGTAACTCCTTAAACATTAGAGGCATAGTATTTTTTACATTTCCATGTACATGCATATTAGCTTAAGTTAACCTCAAATTTTGAGTGGGTGCATTTAACCTCAAATTTTAAGTGGGTGCATTTTAAGGATTAGAGTCAAAGGAGCACAGTAAAAACGGTGTTAGAGTGGCAATTGTTGTTTCATAGGCCCACCAAAATATGAGAGGCATGGAAAGGAATAACCTTGGCCTAAATACAAAGAGATCCTACCCCTGAAGTTTCCTGGCATAAGACCAACTCTAGGCTTCAGGCAAGTTATCGTCTGATCCAAGACATTGTCCATAGTGCCAATACACTTTTCACACAGTCTCTGTTGTTGGTATCATGTTTCTGTATTAAAGATTCTGAAATCTGCATATCCTACATTGAAGTCATGATGTGGAGTGTCTTCTCGTTTCACCTCACCATGAAAGGGCAATGCAGGAAGCCCTGTCCTGTAAGCAGGTCGTTGTTAAGTCTTCTCATTGTTAAGGGAAGTCTCTTTTCAGCAGGACTATGTCTGAGCAGTGGTATGGTCTTCCGTGGTAGAGGATTGCTTCCAGGTGATGTTATAGACAAACCTCACAATTAAGGGGCAATACAGCAAGCCCTGTCCAGTAAGCAGGTCATTGTTTTTGTTAAGTCTTCTTAGTGTTAAGGGAAGTCTTTTTTGAGTAGATCGATGTCAGAGCAGCTGTAGGGTCTTCCCTGGTAGAGGAATGCCTCCAGGTGATGTTATATACAACCTTGGATGTTTTGTAGATGTCTTCTCTAGATCAGGGGTGAATGGAGAATGCCCATTCTTCTGAGGCCTGTACCAGGTCTTTATGTCAATGTTCAGGGTGTAAGGTCTCATTGCACTACAAGATTTGTGTGTTCCCATCTCTATTAGATAAGAACTTATTGGTATGTATAGTATTTTCCCATTTTAGTGTGCCTAAGCAAACAAGAAATAAAGCCATATGGTGCTATCAGATATATGGGGGCGTAAGAACATTTCCAACAATATCTATGACTTGGTTCAAATATAAGCATTAAACTGAGGGATTCTTTCACACCAAA